>NC_134644.1:139002966-139332966 GCF_030463565.1 Pelecanus crispus
GTATCCAAGCCATTAAGAGGAGTAAATATATCATTGGGAGCAAGGGATAGGCAGATACAGAGGCAGTGGAGGATGCTGTAATCTGCGCATGGGCACGCCACAGTCAGAATTTATTCTAAGACAATGTATCAGATCATTTGATAAATACGGTTACAACTGAGCTATAAAACCTGAGGGGTTTATGCATCTAAACCACTTTATTTTTCTTAGTGTTTGCTTTTATAACTGGCTATTCTTGCTGCCTGTGTAACCATCTACTACATTTTTTAACCTTGCCAAGTCTTTGCCTTCAGTACTGCTTCGGTTGTTATTTAGAAATGTGGGCTGTAGAAAGGATAAAATAAACTGAAGTATGTGCCGAAGTCTCATGTGCCAGAGGGCATGAAAGGAAATACTCAACTAATAAATTTCCATAAATGATTGTGTGTGTTAGCATGCTCTTGTCTTGCATCTAAGATGTCAAGCCCTTAAAGTTGCTATGTCTGAGAAGTTACAATTACAGAGATAACCCAAGGAAAACCTTACATTTAGTTTTCAGTGCTCTTAACAGCTTTCTAGAAACTATGATTAGTGAGGGACAGAAGCACTGACCTAGGGTAATTATTTCTCCTGTGTGTTTAATTTATCCAAAAGGCAATAGAAAGACAGAAGAGAGGTTCTTCTGGCAGTCAGATGTTCATGATTTTTTCTATTGTACACCGAGATCACAGCTAAAATGAAGAGAATCAGAGGAATACTCAGAAATGAACCACAACAGAAACTGCCTGAGAAGTTGGTAAATAATTCCTGTTCTAGTACCTTCTGCCTTCTCCTCAACTGCTGCAAGCTTGATGCCATAAACATCCAGCAAGCCTCTCATTAATGCTCACTACTGGCTAGGATTTCTCATGACCTCAACTGAAATACAGCTCAGAGAGAAAGCAGGCAGCCTTCAGCTCTTGCTGCAGTCTGTAATAAAGTGACTCCTTTAGATTTTGACTTCAAAAGACTATCAGTAAATTTTGCTACTAGCAACCTGCCGTTAAACAAAAATTAGACAAGTATCTCTTTCTTTTGGCCAGATCATTCACATTCTTTGACTCCTACTTTTTGTCCTCACGTATATGCATATGCACATGCACCCATACACATGCATGTAGGCATGTACCCAACTCTGCTAATGCTTGGAATTTGTTAGATTCTTTTCCCTTTATAGTTAGACATTAAATATTGTATCTTATGAACTTCTCAGAGAAGATACCTTTCAGAAGGCAGGACTGTATATATATATGATAATAATGGCAAGCCTAGCTTTATTTAACTGGTAGATATAAATAATAAAATAAATAATAAAATTTTGTATGTTCATTTCTATTGCTTTTTTTACTCCTTGCTTTTCCCTCACTTTAGATCATTAAAATTAAGTAAATTATTTTAACTCTGTATAGGCATTTTAACTTTCCTGCTGGCAGCTCCATAATACTTGGTTGCAACTATTGTAGAAAAGTGATTTTTCTTCATAGCCACATTATTTTGCAGGAATACCTTTTGGTTTTGGTATGTTAGTACACGTATATACATAAGATACATACATATTCACAAAATACATATACACACATGTGTCTTTATGTATATAAATATAAAACATTTAAACACACGTATGTATGAATGTGTGTATTTCTGCACATATATCTATGTTGTCATTTATGAAATCTCAGTGTTGAGACTGTTTTCAGTTGATAGTGTCCACTGGCCAAAGGAATGAGCTATTTTTCCAGTGGATTAGTAAGCTTAAAAGAGTCCTCTGGCTGTAAGTGGTAGATCCATTTCAAGCTTTAGAGTATTTCACTGTGTCTATAACATGAGTCGTAGTGAGAGACAGACTGAGATGAGAAAGTGAGGTAATTCACGTGCCATTTTGCAACATCATACGATATTTTCCTTTTTTGGCTTGTTTTTAAGGACAGGCAGGCATTCCCTGTCAATCTCATGCAAATAACTCCAATGCATACATACATGAGCAATAATCTTGCTATTTTTGTCACTTGAGTAATGCCATCAATGTAACTGAGAACTGAAGTGGAGATGACACATTGCTAGAAGCAAATCCCTATGGCCAAAGGCTCCAGTGGAAGTTCCATGTTTGGTGTCCTCATTAGCAAAAATATTAAGCAACTCCATTCATTTAACGTGCAATGACAAAAACACCCCCCTGTGCTAAGATCAGGGTGAATCTATAGAGGGATTAAATAAACCATGGTGGAGCTGTAACACAGTTTCTTTAAATAACGTTGGGAACATGTTTAGAAACTGCTGTGCTGCACGCACATAAATCTTCCCTGTACAGTTACCAGGTCAAGATCTCTGCCTACAGATTCCAGACAAAAAAGGTTTTGCAAATATTCTCCGCTTATTATTGCAAGCATTTGTAGGACTGCCATCACAGTATTAGCCGAACATGTCTAGCATAAAAAACTGGCGCTGATCTTCCAAATGTTGGGGGAAAAGCAACACCTATTTTTTTCATTATGCTTGTTTTTATATACTTTTCCAATAGCAGAGTCCCTCTTTTGTCAGGTCTGTGATTCAGACCTCCCTCCTAAAACCGAAGAAGAGAGAGCATTTCACTCAGTACAGGGCTTGTCGCAGACACAAACTTGATTTCTAGTGCTTAAGTATTATCAAGCATGTACCTAGAAAGGCATTTAGTCGATCACTTAAGTGCCTGCGGTGCTATCCAGGCCTAAATACAAGAAAATGTGGTGATGGAACCAGTAACTCGCATGCTCAAGAGAGGACCAAGGACCCTTGAACACTGGTGGCAGGGAGGTCTGGACATAAGGGTTCCTAGAGTCTGGGGAGGCTGAAAGGGAGGAAAAAGGATGGCAGCACCACAAAAGCAATCTGGGGAAGGAAGGGGAGAAAGCCTCCAAGGCCCTTCTCCATGGATTTGTTCTGAGTTTTATCCAGTGACCATCAATGATGCAACACATAAGCAGGCCAGGAAAGGAGAAATCCTGTGTGCTGATTTGTGTAGCACAGCACCCGACACCATGACTGTTGCAAATTGCAGCCCTGCAGCCTCTCTCTTCACACACAGCCTATCTGGAAATTAGCAGTCTTGCAGTATGAAACCCATTTCCAGGCTGGGGCCGTAGCTCGGTCAGTACAGCAGAGCCAGATGGCACGAGCCCCGTGTCTCTTTGGTGAATGCCTACTGCCTTCCTGAGGAAGGATGTAAGCACGTAGTTAAGTACCTTCCAGAAACTTGTGTATGATTAGATTTCAGATACTGAATAATTTATTCCTCATCTTTGCATGTAAACATTCTTAAAAGCTTTTTGATTGGTTATTTGGGATATATTTAATAAATGGACCAGACTGACAAATCTGGAAAATAACTGAAGAACAGATAGATACGGACCTTAACGAAATAAGCTGCTCTGACTGTGGTTTGAACAAGAACACACTGTGCTCCCATGATCTTAAGAGAAAAGCAGAAAGCATCCATTGTGAAGAAGCATTTCCTTGGGGAATGGGCACTGTTTTTTCTTCCAGGCTTTGGCCTTTTTCTAATTATCACTAATTGTGCTAGTGATCCGATTTAGTGCCTTCTCTGCTAACAGCTGGACTTCATTCTTCCTTCTGAAGCCTGAAGTTTCATACATGAAATCACAATATTGCTAGGCTGGCTATTTGCAGCATGTTCCTCAGTAACAAAGATCATTTGAAATCTACCATAGATCCTGGTAAGGGGTGGATTCTGCAGCTCCTATGAAAGTGCAGACTATGCCGCTTGGTACAGACTTAAAAATGAACTATGAGAGTCCAGAACTGCATGCCAGTTCTGTAAAGGTACGGCAGACTGTCTGGCACTCATTGTTTTTCTTTCCTTCACCTAGGCCTTTGACACTTCTACTCCCAGCGTTAGTCTAAAATGATGCAACATAAGGAATCAGCCAAGAATAGCTTCAGAGAAACAGCCATTTTTGGAAGCTATTTTAAGATTGCTTTGCAAACCCAAACACTTCAAAGGCAGCATAAACTGTGGTTGTCCTGTATATCACTGGGAAATAAAAAACATACACCGATACCTCCCTGAATAGAAATATTTTTATGATGCTCCAATATTTTAGTTCCTATCTGCATCATTTTGGTTTCTACTTATTTTGTAGACTATTTTGGCAATCGTTTTAAAAAACATTTTAAAGCAAAATTTTCTTTAGAAAAATTGGGGTGTTTTCCTGTTTTCACAGAAAACAATCTATTTGGATACTATGATCATACCTCAAGCTTTTACTTTAGCTTCAGAACGTGACCCCTGGTGAATCCCTGTGTGACAGAGCTCTCCAGCTGCCTCTCCCAACCTAAAGAAATGCCTTGTGTTTTTGAGATGATGCATTTCCAGCAAGTCAGGTTTGCCTGTTATTTTTGAAGAAAGGCCAGGGCAAAGAAACGAATCTTCGAAACCACTGAAAGAAAATAAATCATGATCTCTCCAAGAAATAGTTCTCTGTTTTGGCAAATGAAGCAGAACAAGTGTTGCCAGTCACTCAGGAACCCTGTACTGTGACCAGGTTCTCCTGCGATGCTACAGTTCACTTTTCCAAGCTTCTTTCATTGGATGAATGAGGTACATTTTCTTCCCTATCTGTGGGAAATCTTCTCCCTCATGGGCAGACAAAAGTGACAGTTCCAGCAGCTTCTGATACCAGAGACTACGAATGTCCTCTGCCTTCATAGGAGCATGTAAAAGAAAATCCTGGTTTTTTCTTCCATGAAATGATACTAGGTCATGATGATCTTTTCTTTCGATGTGGCAAAATCCATGGTGACCACCTCTATATCTGCTAGGAGCTGATCTGGCATATGTTCACTTGCTGTTGTCACTTCCCTCTCCAACATACCATCCATTTGGTTACCAGGTAACACGCATTGCTAGGCATTTGCATTAAGCATCGATGCTTGTCATGTTTTTTAAACTGGGTTTTTAAAAATAGCCAAGGTTAAAATAGGATTGTGTTATGGCTGGGAATCTTCAGATTCATTCTAGTGACTTGTCAGGATATCAGCAGTATAAAATCCATCTGTTGACAAAAATATTACTGTTTAATAAGCATCGGGCCAAATCCCTGTGGATGCAGCTGATTTCGGTGTTGATAGCTAGAAACAATTTGATATTGTGCCATATGACAACATAAGGCATTATTCTCCTCTTCACTTGGAAAGAATAATGGGCCAAATTCAAGTCTGGTTTCAGTAAGTGAAAATCTGAAGTTATTGGAATGGATTTTGTGTATTTTGTGGATGCATTATGTTCATCGGCAAAAAATATTAATCACCTCCCACAGATGAAGTAGCATGCTTCAAGTTCTCTACCAAAACATGATCCATGATGACATGAGCGCTAGAGTCAACTGGAAATTTTCATTGACAATTTTAGGGAAAATCTTCTTGTCTGAACATCATCTTTCACAATTTTGTGTGGAAAATTATGACTTTCAGACAAAACAAGAAAATGAACAAAGCAATGAAAAACTGTTCTTACGAGATCTCATATGCCTGTTTTGTTGGAAAATGGGGCAACCCAGCTCTCATGATGCACTGTGAAAGCTAATTCACTTGAGTAGTGCAGCAAGATGGGAGGTTGAGACATTTTACAGGAAGTGGAGTCCATCTAGCCAGAGTTTTTGCTATGGTTGAGAGTATAGGTATGAAAAGTGTATTTGAACTACAACTTCCATATGGCTTTTCAAAATTAGGCATTTTGTGTCCATATCTAAAAACTTCAAAATGCCAAAAAGAAATTTGATATTGCCTCCAAAAAAAATGTTGCTAGATATATTTGAGTTCATAGTTTTTTTAAGGTTATCATGCAGAAAATTTGCCATGTCTTCTAATCTATGTATCATTTTGGTGTAAAAATCTTACTGATTTTGAAGGAAAACAACAATAAAAGGGGTTTTTGGCTGAGCTTTAGGAGGCCCACAGATGAGCTGATTCCTGGAAATGCAAGAGAACCTTGCTAAGCTCTGCTCACTAATCAAGAGACTGGGAATTAATGTTATTATATGACTTATCAGTCAATGCAGAATTGCACCTCCTAAAACCTCTAGTGTTTTAGCCTTAACTTGTGAGAGCTGGCATGAATTAAAACACACTCAGAAGCATAGTGCTTCATAAAACACTTCTGTGTCTTACATACATGTCAGAGATTACATCTTCAGTTTGCTATTCAAACACGTTAGTTTTCAATCTTTTTTCTTTTTTCTTCTGGGATTTTACTGTATATCATAAAGAATTAACCATCATCCAGATATGTTAATCACTAGCAAATCTATGGGCTCGTCTTCCACTCCCAACTGGAGGCATTTTTCTATAACCAAGATGTGAGTTTTTTCCTTCCCAAGTAATATTTGTGTCTCCCAGATGATAATTTGGAGTGTTAGTCTATTCACTCACAGTTAATAGATATATTTGCAATGACTGCAGCACAAACCAGATAAAGCCCAGAAAAACATGAACTGCAATGAGTGGTTGATGATGGTATCTGGTGGTGATGAAATTACTCGGTGAAGAGTTCATTTTCGTATTTGGTCCCTGGCTGTGCCTTCAAAATGCTTCAGTACATTAAAGCATGTGTGTGTTAAAATAAGAAAACTATTTGTGGAAGTGACAATCATGAAAAGAAGAAGCAGGTGTAAATAAATTATTCTTTAAACTCATGGCCTGCTTGAGTAACAATAGGGTGGAACTATTTGTTACTAATCACAATGTGTGTGTGTGTATATGTGGTGTGGACATAGGGAAACACTAAAGAAAATCATTAAAATGCAGGCAGGTATTCATCCCGAGACAAATTTCTCCAAAGCTGGGAATGCCCTTCCATTGCTTGTATGTAACCAGTAGTGAGAAATGATCCTGAATGGGTGGTGTGATGATGTTCTCATTCTGTGTTTTCATTGATGGCCTCTCTTCAGCTGCATGTGGAAAACAGAGTGGTTATCCCAGTTCATGAGCTGCTCAAGGGAATGTCCAAATTCGCTGGGTCTTAATTACTGTGCTGCTTCCCTATAGATTGCTCTTGTTACTGGTTCATTTCAATTGTAGTATCTCCCATGGCAGTTCTTGTACTTCGCTATTACCAAGCATCAGAGATGATGTTACCAAAGGAAGGTGCTAGGAAACTGCATTTGTTTCCAGACAAATCTCCAAACAAGTATTTCTGTGCAAACATTTTAATTTCCAGTTTGCAAGAGGAAATCAAGTATTTTGAAGAGCTCCAAGATCTTCCCTAGCAAACTGCTCTTCAGACGATAATAATCAATAGCAATACTTATTATTGATTAAGTATTCAAATGAGACAACGATAGAATGACAAGACTGCAAACAAAAATACGACATTACTTGACCAGTCTCCTAGATATGGAGTATCCCTAGAAATTACCATCATCATCAAAGTGTTATTTATAATACCATCAGACAGGTTTGGTGCTTGGCACTTCTGTGAGTGTATAAGAGACAGTTCCTTTTCCAAACTGCTTCAGATATATATAAACAAGGGAATCATATGTGTAGCTTACTTATCCCACTGAATTTAAGGCTTATTTCACCTATCACAGATTTCAATTAATAGAATATTTGGACCCTCCATGAAGTATTGGCAGACTAAAAAGGAAGTTCCTACTTAGAACAACTTTAAATTCAATGACTGTAAGGAGATAATTTAGTGTCTTTCATGTACAAAGAAGATTTATTATTTCCTCTGGTTTTTAATATGTTTTTGCCCGAAGGATTACAAATTCCATAAAGAAGCAGAGTTGCACTTAATGGTAGTGCTCTCCCCTGAGGGAAGTAAATTGCTTTTGAAGGCTACAAGTAAAGCCTCAAAACAGTATTTATTTATGAAATGAATGAACGGTTATCAAAAGGTGTGTACGTGCTGGTCATTTTAGGTGTAACAAATTTGCACACCTGACTTGTGAAACCAGATATATAAAAAGCATTGTGACTGAATGCAGCGTTCAGATGTTACTGTGTGCCAGTTCTACGATCTCTACTTTCAGCCAGAAGTATGTATTAGAAACACATTAAATAACACAAAGAAGTCCAATATGATTACCACAGGAGTCATGGCAAAGTTAGATTTGTACGAGCTGGAAAAACCTTGGTGGGGAGAAATCCCTTCTGGCAGGTTTGGAGGATTGTGAGAACATTATTAGAGGGCTGTTATGGAAGGGATATCTGTTGTGGGTTGCCAGCTTGCCAAAATGTTCCCAAGACATGGGCACAGCCATCTACTGATGGACGGTGATGGCCAGATGGAGAGAAAGGCAGGGTGTCTGAGCAAAGTCCTCAAATCCCAAGATGAATTTAAATCTGACTTTTCTTGACAAGAATGACAAAGGAGGAAAGGTGGTGACAGTACAGCCCGTCAGCCATCAGATAAATCCCCCAAGGGACACAACAGGGCAGCTGGCACTTCGCTGGCATCTGCATGAAGGGAATTGGACCCTGAATATTTGGCTACTTAATGACCCAGTCAAGAAGATTTACCACAAGAAGAAAATTTGTTTAAAGGAGTACTTAAATAAGGCTTGCACGATCAGGGTCCTGATCACAGTCTGAATATATGGATGCATTTTACAAATGTAGGTTCAGAAAAACTCTTACAGTTTGAGAGGTACTGAATAGTAATGTATTTATTTGTTTTTCTTGACATAATAGTTAATTGACAAAACACTCTGATGGCTCTCGTGTTTAGAGCCATCAGTGGTTAGGTTTCTGTGAAGCATTAAATGACAATAAAAGAGCCCACAGATGAGAATTTCTCTAGATATTTTAAAGTAAACATCCATCCAATTTCAAATCTGGTGTACTTTCTTCAATAAAAAATGGATATAGATTACCAAGAAAATTGTCCCTTTGCGTCTATGTCTTCCCAGAAGGCTTTGATCACTGTGTGATATCATGAGCCATTAATGTCACTATGGCATGAGTTAAGGACAATGTTTATCTTGAGCTCAGTTGCTATTATCAGCAAGTTTCGCAATTTCAACAGTGATGTCTAGTACAGTGTCACAAGGGTATGTTTGATGTCTTGACTTAATGGGTAGCTTCAATCGATGTTGTGCCATGTTTCACTAAACAGTAAGTCATTCACTTGATGTACTGAATTTTATTACAGGGACAACAGTCCAATAATCTGTCTCTTATAATCTGAAAACATGGTTTCCCTGGGCATTACCTCTTTCCTTTGGAAAAGAGCAAATATTCACTGCAACTAGAAAAAAGTATAACTTATGAAACATTTGAAGTTCATTTTCCTTTTTTCAAAGGAAAAAGGGGGAATGTCCATGGCAAAATACCTCTTTTATTGCAGCCTCCATCCTAGGAATTATATGACATAACACGTTGATGGTTTTTTTGATCCACAAAACCTCATTTGGAGGCGTGCACCAATAATTCCCCCTAATTTACGATGTGATGGGATTAACACAATACGCACATCTTGCATTTTGATGTCTTTGTGTCTTATACTGAGACAGCATTGTGAGTGCTATAAAGTGAACCCAAAAGGGACTTGTCCCACACTTATGAGAAAATGAGCCATCAGCATAAATGTACACCACACCAGCCTCTGCAAATTCAGCTGACTGCCTGCAATCTGATTTCAGGGTTTTAAAATGAGAGAGAGAGAAAATGTATAACTGTTCCCATGAAACTGCAGTAAAATGGTTAAAACCACACAGCAAAGTCTAAGCTTTAGGCCTGCAACAATGGCCAAGGCATTAAGACAAGACACAAATGTAACAAGAACAGCACCAAGAAGGGCATGTGTGCAAAGGTTCTGCCTCAGGTAAAGCAGCAATACATTCCCCCACACCAAATCAAGCCAAAAAAAGCAACAAAAGAAACTCCCCATCAACATATAAATGCCTGACTCCTGTTAATACATGTGATAAGGACATGATGCTTCTGAGCATCGGTGGGAAAAGAGGGAATTTTAGTGATCCGTGGAGGAATTTTTTTTTGTTTCAGAGAGAGGCTAATTTCCTGCTAAACTCCAAGAAGTGTATATGAAGGATGATGGTGGAAATGATTCATTACTAACCTCAACTCTTAGATTGTTTGACTAATGAAGTTGACATCTTTATCAGTACCTGCCATTTCACAGAGTGCACCTGTATTTGCATGTAGATTACACATGTAAGTGCACAGTATTGATAGTGGAATTAATCAAATTATTCTGCTTTCAGGCTAGAAATATTCATTCCACAAATTAAATTCTCTGTAATTAAGCATTTTTCCTGTGTCATGGTATTGTCCATCCATTCTTCAGCTGATTGAGTGCAATAGTAGGGACCAAGATGCAGGTCTTAAAAGAGGTCCAAAAGTCATAAGTGGTGCTAACATATCTCTTCCCTGAACACAAAAGGAATTTTAAAGCACCTATAACAGTTTAGGGGACACTTACGAAATACTCAGAAGGATCACAGGCCTAATTCAGTTCCTTCCTGTGATACCCAAACATTTAATATATCATAAACTTTATCATACATCATAAATAAAGATTCATATATCTCAACTGTTTCATATAGCATAAAAAAAAAATCCAGAACACAGGTTTCAAGTGAGCACTTTCTTCTAGTCTACTATTCACAAAAGTTTAATGTTTGTGTAGATGGCCAGCTAAACATATCGAGGTCATTTCTCAGTTATGCCCTAGGAATGCACTACACAACTCTAGTAAAAGCACTCATGAGCAGGCCAGCATGAATTTTAGCAGCTGACACCTCCATGCTTCCAGCCTTTACTATGTTAGAGTTGCTATGGCATAGGTACATTTGTGTAGCTCATCAAAACCTTCAAGGCATCATGCTACACACAGGTTCTCTGTTCTTCCATGGCATGTCTAATGCCTGTCACAGTGCCCTAACAGCCAGCATGACAGTCTTCCCTCGCTGGAAGCTGTCCCTGTGCTGTGTCTACCTCTATCACACACAGAGTGGCTTTGAGCTGGTAGCACAGCATGATGCAACTCAGGCAGAGCACAGCCAATAGCTCAGGCTCCAACTAACAAATTTTTGCACTGATTTAATGTCACATTGAACCAATATACTGGTACAGTTCATTAGACTGATAATGTAATAAGGAAGCTCAAAAGAGTCATAACGTGTGTAATCTAGGAGAAGAGCCAGATTGTGCAGAATTGCTTATCTAAATATAGAAAAGCATAACACTTTTTTGTAGGTTGAAGTCCAGCGATGAGACTGGGCCAACTCAAAAGCTTACAAAATTGAGCATACCAAAACCATATTTACTATTGCAGTATAAGAAAGCTTTTTCTGTAGGAAGGCAGATGCATATGTGTAACCATTAATCTTTAAAGAACTTGAGAAAATACATACATCCTTAATAATTGGATACCTCTAATGAACATCTGCTAGTATAACGTATTCAAAAAAATCTTCTTGATTTAATACATGGTTATTGGGGCACTCTCAAAAGCTTAGAGAACCATTAATCATGATGGTGAACTTTAAGTACATTTAATTAAGGTATTCATTTGTTCCAGTTTATATGCTCTGTCCTGCTTGTATAGTTCTCACTTACAGGCACATTTCTTTCTGAAACCAAACCGGTTTAGCCAAGAAACCATTCAGAAAAATGACATATTTTCATCACATTTAAAACATTTAATTTGCAAAACTTGTGTTAAAAGTAAGGCAGACAAGTAATGCTTCTTATTTAGGAGTTCAGCCATGGTCTGGTAAATGGTTTGATACCCCCAAGCCAACTAGCACTGGCAGCAGCCTCAGTTACAGTGTGACAGTATCTGTGGTGCATAAGCAGCAGCATATTATGCCGAGGACATTCTTGTTCACTGAAAATCAATTTAAATAAATACAACATCATTCAAACTATGATTTGGTAAGATTTTACCTTTGAGTCTCATATTTATCTTGAAGCAGGGACATAGTGTGGAACCAGCCTAGGTTATAGCTGTGTGGTATATAAAATACCGGAGCTATGCATCATACTGAAAGCTGTCCAGCTGTGCTATTGCACCTCAGCGCTGTGGCTACAGTGATCCTAAGACTTTCACTACTCTGTGTGGATATACTCGTGGTGGAAATGAGATGGTCTGTGCAGTAAGAGAAAGAAAACCAGTGCAACCCCATCTCAGGTGAAAGCAGGTGTTGTGAAGGGTGGAGGTATGTGAAGGTTTCCTCATGCTGGACCCAGTCCTTACAACAGCCCAGTCCCAGATGTCTCGTAGCTCTCAATGCCAAATCCCTGCACACCAGCCAAATTAGATACATAACTGCTCTTCTAGAGACTACTGAAGACATTTCTGCTTTGTACCAGAAAGAAAAGCATGGGTGGCATTCAGCACATTTTTACTTAGAGATAATATAGCAAACAGCAATTCTTCGAACACCAGAACCAATGAAGCCAAATTTCCTAAAGATCTGCATCTGATAGTACTGAATCTAAATTTTAATGTGCATGAGAAATCTTTTCTGTAACTTGGATATTTATAAGGGCTTCTTTGGGGTGAATTCTCCAGTGCCTAATAGCTCACACTGCAGCTTTTTCCATAGTTACAGAATTTTTTTTTCCACTACCTGATGAAAACCACAAGATTTTCTTATAAAATTGGAACCAGCTGCTGCCTTAGGGCTTTTCACTCACTAAGGGATTATTCTGCTAAAAGGAGCTAAATAGAATAATGCAGATCTGCATTACTCTGAGTGAACCTGCTTAAAATATTCAGATGGTGAGAACCATTAGGCATTTTCAATAGTAATAACTGAAAGAGATAAAGTATTTTCTGGGAAGCATTCTCCTTACAAAGATGTTCAATGTTGCTCCTAGTCATACTAAATAATGAGGAAATTAGAGGAGAAGAGGACTGTGTACTTATTGAGGCATCCAACCAGAAGTCCAGTATTGTGGCTTTTGACTTCAGCTAATCCACCACTGTTTTCAGCAAGTGTGGACTTTAAAATTACCTCTGGTTTACAGAATTAGAAACAGATGTTATTGCTCTGCTTCTTGGTCTGCTTGGGTTTATTCTTTATTTCAGAGAAAGTCAGTATCCCATGTGGGAGAAGAGAGAGACGAAGGTACTTTTCCAGCTCAGAATTGACGAAAACTGTTAATTAATTTTCATTGTATAGAATAGATGGTTATACCTTTAAATGATGGTAGGAATTCCTTTGAAAAATGGTCAAATTCTCTAAATAAGTGGTTCTTTGAGAGATAGAAATGTCAATTTGAGAATTTATGCTGGGGACTCACCCTGAATACCCTAACTTGATTGCACAAGTTCATGACCTAACGGTTTCTTGCTCGGAGGGTCACAGCCATTCTTCAGTCTGAAGATGATGTATATCCAGTTTGCAGTACCCATAGCAAAACCCATTCATTGTCAGAATCCCACATTTGCTGGTAAAATTAAAGATTCAAGTCCAAGAATCTGTTCTAATAGCTTAGCCACACTTTATGAAACACATCTGATATTAACATCTCTCTTTGAGAATAAAAGAGAGAGTGTGTTCACTGTAAAAGCCAGGAAAGCAAAGAAAAAGAGCTATATCCCCCCATGGCTTGTTTCTGTCCCTCCCTTCTGTGGGCTGATCAAGCTAGCAGTGACTTGTCATAAGCTTCCTCCTTCTCCACAGTCATGGTCGTCTCCTGCCTCAAGTGGGCACACAGGCTAAAGCCTTCTCTGCCGTGATGAGCTGAATCACTGGCATAGTCTCCTTCTTCAGGTCTTCAATCCCAACCAATAACAAATGTACCATTTTCTCTATCACAGGGTTTCTCTGCCTCATAATTTTCTTTGGCAGCAATGGTGTGGCATGTTTGGTACTCTTATGAACCTGGTCCTCACTCTTATAACCAATGCACCCAATAGCTGGAGGCAAAGCTAGCTATGTCCAACATGAACTGAATGCTCACTACTAATACAACACAGCATATCTAATTTAACTTTTAAAGTAAATTGATGTGGCCTCTTAGCAACAGACTTGCTACAGTCATTCAAAGAATCCTTTGAACTTGTGATACAACTTACTTGCACAGATGCTTTCTCAATTAAAATCACAGTGATAGTGGAGGTGGGTTCCAAATGGTGTGAATGCAGAGCAAAGGCAAGAGGATTGCTGCTTCTTAGCTACATGTAGTATGCCTTGTGCATTTCTACTAGCATGGGTGACATGTAAGTACTGTGATTTGTTATTGAAGGGTCAAAAATATGGTACTGCAGACTACTGTATTTGCATTTTCAGCAGTTATTTTTACATAAATATTATACTGGAAGAAAACAGGCATTTGCCAAAATATATGGTAAAGGCCATAAACATGCAGATATTCATGTGCCATCCATGAATTAAAGCAGTTCCATGATGTCAACTACAGCTGATTGGGCACACTTCAATATGACAGGGAGTTTTTGATGGAAAATGGGTGGTGGAAAACTGAAGAATGGAAAACCAGGGTAATGACAACAGCTAGCAGAGCAGTCTATTGAATGAGCAACAACAGAACATCAAAATGATGGACAGGAAAGTGGCAGAAAGCAGGGTGTTACAGAGCAGGGATCATGTTGCCATCCTGAGTCTTCGGCAGGTTTGAGAATTGCCTGGTGAGGAAGTGAAATTATATCATGAGACCCAATGCACTGCCATGATCCCAGAACACTATGCAAATAGCAAATATGAATAATGAACATTTAAAGCAAGAACTGTGCACCAGGCAAACAATTCATAAACTGGGATATTTGTCTAAGCCATTTGCAAGTAAATTCAATTAATAAGCAAATTAATAATAATCACACAAATCTATTTGTGCATGTCACTCGCAAAGCATGAGGTCTGATTTCCTGTTACTTGCATCTTGAGCAGTCATCTCCATCCATGTAAAAGGAATGTAATATTTTTCAAATCTGATTTTGTAGGATTTCCCACCTTCTTCAAAGTCACTTTGCAGTGACACAAGCAAGTATTCATATGGCAGTGAGCAAGAGGGTCCACTGAACACTTCTGCCTGCTTGGGTCTGCATATGACAGCTCAGCATGGCTTCCTAGGAAAAAAAATCTATGCCTGTGCCTTTCAGGTCCATTTTCTCTCTACTATCTCCTTCCCATCGTTTCTAAATCCATTAGCCCATTTCAAAACTTGCTATCAACTTTCATGAAAAATTGTGACAGGAGAGGAGAGGAACCCACATTAGTGTCTCTGCTGAGGCTGCAATATACCTTTACTGTTATTTGCTTAATTTAGTGGAAACACCGGCCTTTCAGCACATAGAGTTCAGAAACACCCACAGCATATGTCACTAGCAGCTAGGGAATGGGACACAATGGATGGAGGATACTGAGTGTACCTCTGCAAGGTAAGGAGTATTTCAGGAGTGTGAAGTGGCGGAGCTTGCGGGGAAAAATTTCAAGTACAGTTGAAGGTAGTTAGAGATAAAGGTCACTAAAACATAAAACAAGAGCCACCCTGAAAACAACCTGTTTAACATACAGTATGAGTATGAAGTTCCATGACTGCTTCCAGTCCTAATCAGCTTCCACATTTAAGTCACCATGTTAGTTCTTACTCCTCAAAACTGTGTTTCACTGTGGTATCTATGCAGCATTTTTTGCATTCTTCCACTGATTTGCAAAGGACTTACATAAGCAATTTAAGAGTTTTTGTTGTTTGTTGTTGGGTTTTTTTTCTGGGTTTTTTTGCTTTGTTTTGTTTTGTTGGGTTTGTTGTTGTTGTTTTTTGTTGTTTTTTTTTTAAATGGGAACAATGAGAAATATGTTCTAGCCAATTTAGGAAAATGTGAATATGTAAAGTTACACCTCCAAGATGGGGTTTCTTAAACATAATGCCATTTATCCTACGCTACAGGAATTTAAAAAACAGCTACAGTAAGTATAAAAATGTCTAATGAAATATTTCAGAAGAGATTATGGCATGTAACCTGCCAATTGAGATTTGATATACTGCAGGGAAGCCTGAGGACTTGACATGTAATTTTAAAACTTAGATTTCCTTGAATTAAATAGCACCCCATGGTATTAATCAAACTTCACGGAGCCAGCATCTTCAGGTATGCAGAATCTAAAGAAGAGCAGCAACACATACTTGCACAACAAGAATCTCTAAAACTGTGCATCACTCAGGAACTTATTTCCAAAAGTCCGTCCCTTACTGGTTTTTATTTCTGAAGCTAGTTGCGAATATAGGGCTGCCTGAAATGTTCCAGCAAAGCCAGTGTGTTAGTATCAAGATGCTCATTTAAATTTACTTTGGTTTGGCAAACTTTTAGCATCCCAGAGCCTTGCTCCAAACCAACTCTACTTCTTGGAGGGCTGCCTTGGAACCCAGAACCTTGCTGTTCTTCAAGGACCACTTCATTCATCTAACCTGCTCAGCAGCCTGGCTTGCCATGTCTCAAGCAATCTGCATGGTAGGTCTCTGGAGTCCCCCATGCTAGGGCTGACCCCCATATACTGGTTTACATTCAGATGTATCTGAGGCAGGACCCTGGAAACCTGGGAACTGTCCACCTAATCTGGGCTTTATAGAACCATAGAATCATTTAGGTTGGAAAAGACCTTTAAGATCATCCAGTCCAACCATTAACCTACACTACCAAGTCTACTCTAAGCCAATCAAGGGTAGACTAGACTAAACCATGTCCCAAAGTGCCACATCTACCCGTTTTTTGAGCACTTCCAGGGATGGTGACTCCACCACCTCTCTGGGCAGCCTGTTCCAATGCTTGACCACCCTTTCTGTAAAGAAATTTTTCCTAATTTCCAAACTAAACCTCCCCTGGCGCAGCTTGAGCCCATTTCCTCTTGTCCTATCACTAACTACTTGGGAGAAGAGACCCACACCCACCTCACTACAACCTCCTTTCAGGCAGTTGTAGAGAGCCATCAGGTCTCCCCTCAGCCTCCTCTTCTCCAGGCTAAACAACCCCAGTTGCCTCAGCCGCTCCTCACAAGGCCTGTGCTCCAGACCCTTCACCAGCTTTGTTGCCCTTTTCTGAACACTCCAGTTTTCCTCCAGTTTTGCAGCAGTGAGGTGGAAGCTGGGGAGAGCCCTCACTCCCCAAGCTTTCAATGTCCTACATCTTGGGCCTGAAGCCTGAAAAAACTCACATGGGCTCACTGTGCCAGTGTCCAGGCAGGGCTCACCCTCCACCACCGGATTTGTCTGCAGCTTGTCAGGGAAGCTGGCATTTTTGTCTGTTGAGCTGCTGCCACTGTCATTGGAAAACAGGAGTTCTCATGAACAGGAAACTGCTTTTCAGACAGCTTTAAGAAAAAATACAGTTCTTTCCCAGAAAGAGTTTACAAATTGAAACCACTACCTGGTAACAACATTATTGTTTGTCTTCAAGGAGGTTCCACTTGGGCTAAGTGCCCCATTTACACACCGCTGCAGTACTCTTTTCCAGACATTACAAAGGCTAAAAAGGCTGTAGGGAACTGTTGGGGGTGAAGGCTAAAGAAAAAAGCAATTACATTAACTTATTACACTATCGGATTCATATACAATCCCATAGGAAAAAAAAAAAAGTCTGCATAAACCCTGAAAAATAACTGAAAGTAATTTGTGGAGTTTTTTAGCTTGCTGGTTGTTTTGTGCTGCAAGCCGGGAGCAGAACTATGTTCTATGCAATGTGTTATTCACAGCTGGAGAAACATGGGCTTAATATTGGGTCAGGGTTTGCCGGTGATATCAAGACATTTCATTAAAAAAGGTAGTGTCCGCAGGTTTTCTGCATCTCAGTCCTGAGATTTAATCCATGGGGGACAAGTTGAAAATGAAAAATAATGATGGGAATGAGAGCGCCAAGGCCTAACACTTCACTTGCAAATACAGTAAGCTTTAAACAAATTATGCACATTTAATTTATCATATTTATCAGCAGCACAACTTTACCAGATGTGCCAACAACAGCTTCAGTCTAATCTCTGGGAAGCTCACTCCCCAGTTCCCGTCACGTCGTCAGAGCAGGACTACGCTGTCTGTGCACAGTTCAGTGCCCAGGTACCTGCAGAACTGCCCTGCTCAGGGAAAGCCTCCAACTGTGTTTTGGGAAAATTAGTCTCCCTGTATTTCCCCTGAGAGCCTGTTAAGAATGCGAGATATGGAGGAAGCTCTCCTCTCAAATGCCAGGCCCCATCTCTCTGGTCGGAGTCTCTATCCTCTTCTACGCGGCTGCAGGGGAGGAGCATGGGGATTGCCCTTATAATTAGAAGCTTCATACCTCTCACAACTAATCACAGTCTGATCCTCCTCTCTCTTTGCAATTGGCTTCTTCCCACTGCAAAATCCTCTGCTCCTGGATGTTTCATTCTTCCTTGCTAACACAGAGGTATTTAGCATAGGTATTCTGAGTGGCTGCTGAACACCCCTCCTTCCAGCCCTTGCTGTTTTCCTTCAGCTTCAACTTGAGAAGAAAATGCCTTCTGCTTATGCCTAAACTTTTGTGACAGATTACTTTTAATTAATCTATCATTAAATCATACTTGATGTAGAGCAGAAATAATCCAAAGCAAAAAGCCTAAAAATTCTGATTCCCATTTCACCAGACTGGGGAAAGGGAGACAAATCGCTGCCTGCTACATAGACCCCAGGCAGGTACTGCAAATGTTCAAAGGAGCTCGGAAAGGACGTCTTCCACGACAGCCCTCTCGGGAACGGAGAGCCCTGTTTGTGTGCCTCTGCCTCCACAGGGACGGGGAAGAAGCCAGTGCTCTCAGCCCTACCTGCCTGCTCAGTGCTACGTGCTGCAGCAGCGAGTGACTGTAATAGAGGCAGTGGATGTTTCCGAAGACACGAAAACCATCTCCTCGGAGATGGTATTTAAGGAAACACATTTTTTCATTGCAGAGCTTGCAGAGTTCAAAGCTAGAAGGCAGTATCTGATCAGCTAGACAAGCCTCAAGCTAAACATACCTTTGGCTATAAGCATCCCATGGCTTCACCTATATAATATAATGAGGAAATGCCAGGTCTTTAGAATGACAGGATTGGGTTTTATTCGACTGCTCTTTTGTCATAAATTTGGACCAAGCTACTGCAACTTATAGAAAGCAATACTAGAGCATGTTTAAACCTGGTATACACCCTACCTGGGACTCACGATCAAAGCTGAATCATTTCTCAGGTTGTGACCTGGCATGGGGCCAAAACAAGGGATCTCAGTTTAAAGGTCTGTGAATAACACTGCATAACATTTTAAATGACAGAGAGGATAAACATTCAACTCATTTAAAAAAAAAAAAGCCTACGAAGATTACATTACAAAATATTATTTTATTTTTTTATCAAAACATAAGCTAGAGTAACCCATTACAGAAGGTTAAAAAAAGACTTTTCAGTTTGTGGAAATCATCACCATCTTGTGTTACACAAGGGAGAGCCCTATATCCAAATGTTGCAGGCTGGAGCTCCAGGAGCCACTCAGCAGGCATTCTGTCTGCTTGACAAAAAAGCCAGCCAGTAAATCTTATCTACAAGACTTCTATATATGAAGAGATGCCCAAATTTGAAATAAATCAGTTTGTACAACTCTGATTCAACTGTAATCATATTGATATGCCTTTGTTTAGTTCAAGTTTGTTTTCTGTTTTTGTTATGTTGTGTCTACAATTGATTTTAGCCCTGGCAGCAGTTACTATTTTCTTGTGCAGCTTTGTCCAGAATAATAATAAAAAAAAAAATTCCACCCAGAGAAGAAAGGAACAATGAATCAATTTTTACAAACAGCCAGAAAAAAACCCCAAACCCTCGAAACCCATCCAAATCATGGCTAATTTGACGGTGGCATCTTGCCCGTGATCTGTCCTTCCTGGCTATGCTCTTGCTCAGCTCCATTGCTGGTTTTGTGATACCCAGCCCTGTAAGTTTCCACTTACTGCACTAGAGAGAAAAAAGCTGCCACTATTGCCCCTGTGTGCAGCAGCATACAATTCCTAGAGATGTCTACAAGATGACCTTCATACGCTCGTAAGACTGCTGTCCCATTGCATCCTATGCAAGAGCTGAAGTCCCTTCCAGGAGCCCCTCTAGAACCTGAGGCTTGGAGAAAGTGTGTTGGA
The DNA here is from genome assembly GCF_030463565.1 of Pelecanus crispus. NCBI lineage: Eukaryota > Metazoa > Chordata > Aves > Pelecaniformes > Pelecanidae > Pelecanus > Pelecanus crispus. The sequence goes on from NC_134644.1 coordinate 139,023,075, forward strand.
GTCTGATCTGTGGCAAGAGGAATAAAAATCGTATTCTTCTGAGGTGCAGAAATCTGCTAAAAGGAAACCAAGACCTGCAAAAGAGGAAAAAACCACACCCCAAACCATGCATTAGGAAGCATGGAAAGCTATTCCATGATTCAGGAAGTGCCTAATCCAGACCAGACTTGGTCTGAACTGTGGTGGCCTGTGCTATTGCCAGATGCTATTTCTGATGTGATTTATTTTAAGGCAATATTAAACTTGGCCAAGAAGCTGCCTTTGTTTGACTTGTTTTTATCTGGTGGTCTTGGGTGATAGAAAAGGCACTGGGATGGGGTTTGCTCTTCTCCTAGGACAGAACATTCTTCTTTTTGCCATTTGTTGGACTCATCACTGGGAAATTAGGAGACATTTCCAGACCACCTGACATTACATTTTGGCATTGCAGGAACTGAGATGATTACACTCAGGAAAATGATCAACTATTTATTTAGACAGACAGGCCAACTTTGGTACTGATGACAGCAGTCCTCCCGTTGCTGGTCCTTATTGTAATATCTGCTTCTACAAGTGAGGAATAACCATGAAACCAGCCTGTAAGAGGATCATTCCCTTCTCCACGGGGGAGTGGCTCTACTGTTGCTGGGGCAGGGACTAACAGCCCTGGGTTGGGCTGAAATGGGGTCCTGGGCCATGGGCAGGGGTTGTGCCTTCAGCGCCCTGACAAACACATATCCCCTCCTCTTTCTTCAAAAGGAAGCAAATGTGTGGATCACATGAATTCACTAGTGTGGTCAACATGGTCAGCAGTGGAGAAGACAATTCTTTCTTGCAACAGTTAGACTGGGATTTTGAATGCTCCTCCTGCTGCATATCAAGATTTAACTACACCTTTTCAAATGTCTGCCCACCTTCCTCCACCCATGTCTTCCTCTGTCCACCCTCTCCTCTCACTCCAGGGAGGCGTTTGGGAAGCACTGCCTCACAGAGACCTACTGGGCTCGTCTATGCAACCCAGGCATGAAGCTAGAAGGAAGAGGTCCAGCATGTTTACGAGGCTAGTCTTTGATGAAAGATGCTCTGAAGAAAATCGTCGTAATGAGGGAGAAAAATCCTGTAAAAGAAAGCTTGTTAGGAGAGAGATTTCTCTTTCATTCAAGCTGTGCCTTTCTTCCCCTTATCTGACCAACTGAAACAAAACTCCTCTGAAGTAAGTCTTTCCCACACGATCTGCAAGACACTGGTCATCAGCATGGCCATATATTTTGTACTTTTTTTCTGGTAACCACACAGAGGAACCACAAAGGCTTCCCTTCAATTTCCAAACACACTGGTGTAAGAGCAGAAGATGCGTGTTCATGAACAGAAAAGCCCCAAGCCTAGAAAAGGAGTGAGCCAAGCACAGTTAGCATTTTGTTTATGAAGGAAAATTGAATAATGTAGAACCAGTGAAGTAAACAAATATCTAGGTATGGTAATACACTTCTATGTGCAAAAAATTCTTTCCCAGAATCAAGTTATTTTTACAGTGGAATCACTAGCTCAATAAAGAAATTTTTATTCCAGAATAATTCCTCCTTTTTGAAAGCACATAAATTGCTTATTCTGGAGCAGTGTCTACACAGCATGCATACCGGCGTAGCTGGAGAACTCTGGGAACTCATCTACTGACTGCTCTGTCTGTCAGTTTTCCCAATAAGCAAGTCCTATTAGTGTCTGTGCATGTGTGTGTATGAAAGAGAAATATGAGTCTCCCCTTATCAAAAATACTGAAAAATCAAATATTAAAATTTCACAAAAACATAGTCAGCTTCTATAAAATCCTTACAGCCTTCAAAACCACTCACTACATCATGAAAAGGAGTAGAGGAGCACTCTCACTCCTGAGAACCTATTATTTCATGAGCATCCGAATGAATGATCTCTGGTTTCCTACAGCTCTGTCTCGTGGGCTTTACTTTCTGCAGTGGCTAAGAAGACACAAGCTCCAGTTGAACTTTTCTCACTGATGTGACATATACATGCAGATTTTGAGGTACGTAACAACAAATGAATTCTTAATGCCACCTTTGCCATGCTCTGGGTACAAAGGGATACATAGCGAGCCTTTTCACCCAACTGCCTTCTTTTGCTTAAACTTGTAGGAATTTAATTGTCATTAAGGGTTTTGCCTACCTCTCACATTCAGCTGAAACTGATCAGTGGGTTCAAAAATTAGGAATGAGACACATAGACACATGCACACACAAGGTTTCGAATGTATGGGATACATAGATACCTACATTCCAATTAGAGAGTAGCTGGGGAGAGGAATGGGTAGCTATGGAGCTTTGTTTGTCAAATATAAGATATGGAAGAGAATTTCCTTGATTGACCATAAGGGTAGACTAGGCTGACTAGCACAGGCACAGATGTCTACATCACAGATGTCCAGATTTCAGACAAAGTACATTCTGCTGGAGATTTCAGCATAAATCATGATTACATAGAAAAATAACTTTGAAATCAGCACCACTTAGGACTTCGACTACTGTGGTACCCATTCAGAAAACTTCAGAAGGTAGGCCAGAAGAAGATCATAGAATCACAGATCATAGAATAATTTGGGTTGGAAGGGACCTTTAAAGGTCATCTACTCCAACCCCCGCATTGTTTTAAAATCACACATCTATATGTTCCCAAGCTGATAGGCAAGGAAGCAAATAAAATGGGAGAAATGAACACAGTAAATGAGCATTCAAAGTTTAACGCAACTTTTAGTTGGTTGTAATTGAAATTGTCGTGGCAGTCCTGCCCAATCTGTTTCTTGGATTGCTTTCAAAAGAATTAGGAGGTCTTTGATTCAAACAAAAAAATAAAAAGGGAAGCTGGTAAATGTTGTGTTGGAAAGCCTTCATCCCAGCAGCGAAATGTGCAACACTGAAGGCAGAATCTCAGAGCTATAGCATGAGATGAAGCCTGAGCAACACAATGCAGAGGGCAAAGCTACAGAGGAACTGTTATGAAACCTGAGAAAGAGAGGAGGGCTTGAAAAGGAGAACAGCTTTCTAATCCAATACCTAAAATATAGAGGGGCAACACTGAATGAGGAAGAGAGACTTCATCCCATTATTGGGAATGATAAAGGACTTTCTGTGAAAAAGCAATAAAGAAGAACTATTAAATCCTATGGGAGGGAGGAAGAGACAGCAGGAGTAGCAGAAGTTTTGATTGCAGCCTGCTACCCCACCAAGACCTGGTGACAAAAGCGCATCACTCCCCACCCCACGAAGGGTCCTGACTCCCCAGGCACTGCACCTCTGCCACGGGGTTTTGGCCCTCAGCAAGCCCCCGACACCCCAACAGTGAGGCTGGGCCGGGGCTGTCAGGTTGTCAGCCGGACTGCGGGAACACCCGTGTTGGGTGCCCGTGCCCTGCCCGGGCTGGGGAAGGGGAAAAGGAAAAGAGGGGAGGGATAGTGGTCTGGGTGTACTACCAACCAGGGGAGGGGGTGTGCGGGGGGGTGTATGTGTGAGGGGGTAGTATGTGCAAGAGTGTGTGTGTGTGCACGTTCCCGGTCTGGGGAAGAGGTGTGTGGAGAGGGAGGTGCGTGGGGAAGTCTGAGGGGGTGTTCCCCGTATGGGACTGCTAATGTGGGTGCATCCTTGTCTGAGAGGGGGATTCCCTGCCTGGGAGAGTGGGGAGGGGGTAGTGTGGGCTCTGTGTGTGTGGGTGTGCATGTGTGTGCATCCCCTGCCTGGGGGGTGTTAGCGTGGGCTCTGTGTGTGTGCCTGTGTGTGTGTGCGTGTGTGTGCATCCCCTGCCTGGGGGGTGCTAGTGTGGGCTCTGTGTGTGTGCCTGTGTGTGCGCGTGTGTGTGCATCCCCTGCCTGGGGGGGGTTAGCGTGGGCTCTGTGTGTGTGCCTGTGTGTGCGCGTGTGTGTGCATCCCCTGCCTAGGGGGGGTTAGCGTGGGCTCTGTGTGTGTGCCTGTGTGTGTGCATCCCCTGCCTGGGGGGGGTTAGCGTGGGCTCTGTGTGTATGCCTGTGTGTGTGCGTGTGTGTGCATCCCCTGCCTAGGGGGGGTTAGCGTGGGCTCTGTGTGTGTGCCTGTGTGTGTGCGTGTGTGTGTGCAACCCCTGCCTGGGGGGGGTTAGCGTGGGCTCTGTGTGTGTGCCTGTGTGTGTGCGTGTGTGTGTGCATCCCCTGCCTGGGGGGTGTTAGTGTGGGCTCTGTGTGTGTGCCTGTGTGTGTGCATCCCCTGCCTGGGGGGGGTTAGTGTGGGCTCTGTGTGTGCGCGTGTGTGTGTGCATCCCCTGCCTGGGGGTGTTAGCGTGGGCTCTGTGTGTGTGCCTGTGTGTGTGCATCCCCTGCCTGGGGGGGGTTAGTGTGGGCTCTGTGTGTGTGCCTGTGTGTGCGCGTGTGTGTGTGCATCCCCTGCCTGGGGGGTGTTAGCGTGGGCTCTGCGTGTGTGCCTGTGTGTGTGCATCCCCTGCCTGGGGGGTGTTAGCGTGGGCTCTGTGTGTGTGCCTGTGTGTGTGCGTGTGTGTGTGCATCCCCTGCCTGGGGGGTGCTAGTGTGGGCTCTGTGTGTGTGCCTGTGTGTGTGCGTGTGTGTGCATCCCCTGCCTGGGGGGGGTTAGCGTGGGCTCTGTGTGTGTGCCTGTGTGTGCGCGTGTGTGTGTGCATCCCCTGCCTGGGGGGTGTTAGTGTGGGCTCTGTGTGTGTGCCTGTGTGTGTGCATCCCCTGCCTGGGGGGGGTTAGCGTGGGCTCTGTGTGTGTGCCTGTGTGTGTGCGTGTGTGTGCATCCCCTGCCTGGGGGGGGTTAGCGTGGGCTCTGTGTGTGTGCCTGTGTGTGCGCGTGTGTGTGTGCATCCCCTGCCTGGGGGGTGTTAGTGTGTGCTCTGTGTGTGTGCCTGTGTGTGTGCATCCCCTGCCTGGGGGGGGTTAGTGTGGGCTCTGTGTGTGTGCCTGTGTGTGCGCGTGTGTGTGTGCATCCCCTGCCTGGGGGGTGTTAGTGTGTGCTCTGTGTGTGTGCCTGTGTGTGTGCATCCCCTGCCTGGGGGGGGTTAGTGTGGGCTCTGTGTGTGTGCCTGTGTGTGCGCGTGTGTGTGTGCATCCCCTGCCTGGGGGGTGTTAGTGTGTGCTCTGTGTGTGTGCCTGTGTGTGTGCATCCCCTGCCTGGGGGGGGTTAGCGTGGGCTCTGTGTGTGTGCCTGTGTGTGCGCGTGTGTGTGTGCAACCCCTGCCTGGGGGGGGTTAGCGTGGGCTCTGTGTGTGTGCCTGTGTGTGTGCGTGTGTGTGCATCCCCTGCCTGGGGGGGGTTAGCGTGGGCTCTGTGTGTGTGCCTGTGTGTGCGCGTGTGTGTGTGCATCCCCTGCCTGGGGGGTGTTAGTGTGGGCTCTGTGTGTGTGCCTGTGTGTGTGCATCCCTGCCTGGGGGGGGTTAGCGTGGGCTCTGTGTGTGTGCCTGTGTGTGTGCGTGTGTGTGTGCATCCCCTGCCTGGGGGGTGCTAGTGTGGGCTCTGTGTGTATGCCTGTGTGTGTGCGTGTGTGTGCATCCCCTGCCTGGGGGGGGTTAGCGTGGGCTCTGTGTGTGTGCCTGTGTGTGCGCGTGTGTGTGTGCATCCCCTGCCTGGGGGGTGTTAGTGTGGGCTCTGTGTGTGTGCCTGTGTGTGTGCATCCCCTGCCTGGGGGGGGTTAGCGTGGGCTCTGTGTGTGTGCCTGTGTGTGCGCGTGTGTGTGCATCCCCTGCCTGGGGGGGGTTAGCGTGGGCTCTGTGTGTGTGCCTGTGTGTGCGCGTGTGTGTGTGCATCCCCTGCCTGGGGGTGTTAGCGTGGGCTCTGTGTGTGTGCCTGTGTGTGTGCATCCCCTGCCTGGGGGGTGTTAGCGTGGGCTCTGTGTGTGTGCCTGTGTGTGTGCGTGTGTGTGTGCATCCCCTGCCTGGGGGGTGCTAGTGTGGGCTCTGTGTGTGTGCCTGTGTGTGTGCATCCCCTGCCTGGGGGGGGTTAGCGTGGGCTCTGTGTGTGTGCCTGTGTGTGCGCGTGTGTGTGTGCATCCCCTGCCTGGGGGGGGTTAGCGTGGGCTCTGTGTGTGTGCCTGTGTGTGCGCGTGTGTGTGTGCATCCCCTGCCTGGGGGGTGCTAGTGTGGGCTCTGTGTGTATGCCTGTGTGTGTGCGTGTGTGTGCATCCCCTGCCTGGGGGGGGTTAGCGTGGGCTCTGTGTGTGTGCCTGTGTGTGCGCGTGTGTGTGTGCATCCCCTGCCTGGGGGGTGTTAGTGTGGGCTCTGTGTGTGTGCGTGTGTGTGTGCATCCCCTGCCTGGGGGGGGTTAGCGTGGGCTCTGTGTGTGTGCCTGTGTGTGCGCGTGTGTGTGTGCATCCCCTGCCTGGGGGGTGTTAGTGTGTGCTCTGTGTGTGTGCCTGTGTGTGTGCATCCCCTGCCTGGGGGGTGTTAGTGTGGGCTCTGTGTGTGTGCGTGTGTGTGTGCATCCCCTGCCTGGGGGGGGTTAGCGTGGGCTCTGTGTGTGTGCCTGTGTGTGCGCGTGTGTGTGTGCATCCCCTGCCTGGGGGGTGTTAGTGTGTGCTCTGTGTGTGTGCGTGTGTGTGTGCATCCCCTGCCTGGGGGGGGTTAGTGTGGGCTCTGTGTGTGTGCCTGTGTGTGCGCGTGTGTGTGTGCATCCCCTGCCTGGGGGTGTTAGCGTGGGCTCTGTGTGTGTGCCTGTGTGTGTGCATCCCCTGCCTGGGGGGGGTTAGTGTGGGCTCTGTGTGTGTGCCTGTGTGTGCGCGTGTGTGTGTGCATCCCCTGCCTGGGGGGTGTTAGCGTGGGCTCTGCGTGTGTGCCTGTGTGTGTGCATCCCCTGCCTGGGGGGGGTTAGCGTGGGCTCTGTGTGTGTGCCTGTGTGTGTGCGTGTGTGTGTGCATCCCCTGCCTGGGGGGTGCTAGTGTGGGCTCTGTGTGTGTGCCTGTGTGTGTGCGTGTGTGTGCATCCCCTGCCTGGGGGGGGTTAGCGTGGGCTCTGTGTGTGTGCCTGTGTGTGCGCGTGTGTGTGTGCATCCCCTGCCTGGGGGGTGTTAGTGTGGGCTCTGTGTGTGTGCCTGTGTGTGTGCATCCCCTGCCTGGGGGGGGTTAGCGTGGGCTCTGTGTGTGTGCCTGTGTGTGTGCGTGTGTGTGCATCCCCTGCCTGGGGGGGGTTAGCGTGGGCTCTGTGTGTGTGCCTGTGTGTGCGCGTGTGTGTGTGCATCCCCTGCCTGGGGGGTGTTAGTGTGTGCTCTGTGTGTGTGCCTGTGTGTGTGCATCCCCTGCCTGGGGGGGGTTAGTGTGGGCTCTGTGTGTGTGCCTGTGTGTGCGCGTGTGTGTGTGCATCCCCTGCCTGGGGGGTGTTAGTGTGTGCTCTGTGTGTGTGCCTGTGTGTGTGCATCCCCTGCCTGGGGGGGGTTAGTGTGGGCTCTGTGTGTGTGCCTGTGTGTGCGCGTGTGTGTGTGCATCCCCTGCCTGGGGGGTGTTAGTGTGTGCTCTGTGTGTGTGCCTGTGTGTGTGCATCCCCTGCCTGGGGGGGGTTAGCGTGGGCTCTGTGTGTGTGCCTGTGTGTGCGCGTGTGTGTGTGCATCCCCTGCCTGGGGGGTGTTAGCGTGGGCTCTGTGTGTGTGCCTGTGTGTGTGCATCCCCTGCCTGGGGGGGGTTAGCGTGGGCTCTGTGTGTGTACATGCGTGCGTGTGTGTGTGCGCGCATCCCCTGTCTGTGGCGCTGACACAGTCCCTGTGCGTGTCTGCATGCATGCATGCATGCGTGTGCGTGTGTGTGTGTGCGTGCGTGTGCACCCCCGGCCTGGGCAGGGGAGCCAGGAGCGGGCGCGGTGCGCGGCTGGGCGGGGGGCGGCGCGGGGGGGCGGGGGGGTCTCCCCGCATGCCCCGGCCGGGAGCGGCCGTGCCCCCCCGCCCCGCCGCCGCCGCCGCCGCCACGCACAGCCGCAGACACGGGCGGCCGCGCCGGCAGCCGGCGACTCGCATGCAGCCGGGGATTACGGCGGGGCGAGGGCAGCGCGGGCTCGGCTTTTATCCACCCCCCCCACCCCCCCGGTCCCCCCCCTCCGCCCGCCACCCCAGCCGCTCGCCGCGCCGCTCGCTCGGCGCTCCGGGGGTAGGAGGGAGATGCCTTTGCCGTGGTTTGTCCGCCCCCAGTCCTCTCCGTGCCGGGGGGGGCGGTGATGTGGAGCCGGGAATGTAGAGCGAAACCCTCCCCGGGAAGCAGCGACCAAAACAAATCTCTCGCCGTGGCTTTGGCGGCCGCGCAGTGCCCGGGGAAGCCCGAGCAGCCCCTGCCAGCGCCGGGGAATCCCTCCTCCAGCCCCCGGCGGTGCCCCGGGCGCCCGCGGAGCAAGGTAAGGGGACGGGCATCTCTCCTCCGCCGAGGGCTGCCTTCTGGGGTTATTTGTAATTTTTTATTTAGGGACCGAGTCATCCATGCCTCTCGCGCTGGGAGTTGCGAGGGAGGCGAGAACTGCCGGCTGGCCCCCGGCGGGCTCCGGGGAGCCCGGGCCGGAGGGGAGCGAGGCTTTTCGGGCGGCAAGCCCCGGGGTGCCCCGGGCGCGCTCCGCTGCGCAGCGGGGAGCGCCCCGCGGGAGAGGGGGCATGCTCGGCGGGGCTGCGCTCGGCGGGGCCGGGCGCACACAGGGGTTTCTCCCCGGCTGCCTGGAGCAGTTTGAGGGAGAATAATGCAGCCCTCACGCTGGAGCGCTTTGGAAGCCGCGGCTTGTGTTTTTGTTCCTTGGGAGCTGCTGAAGGGAGGAGGGAGGGAAAATGACATTTCGTAGTATTCTACCTCCTGCCGTGGGTGAGCTTTAAAGATAAAGGCTCGTCATTTGTTTCCGATGCTCTAATAGCGCTTGTGGGAACCTGATGATACAAAACCTCAGCGTTCTCGGTAGACAGCTGTCATTAGAATTTCCCCGTGTACCCGAGGATTGAAGAATCCCCTCTGTCAAAGAAAAAAAAAAAAAAACACACCCCAAACAACCGTGGCATTGTGCTAGTCTAAAAAATATGGGCATATATGCTTTCTGTAGATATGTAGCATGCTGGCACTCCCCTAGATTTAAAAACCTAAATGTCTTTATAAATGGGCATGTTCACTGCATGGTTTCTACAAACCATTCAGTATGTTTCTTACACCAGAATTTCACTGCCCGGGTGAACATAGACCTTTGCTGATACCTTATGTACATACTGTCCATATTTACAGTAGGTCTTGGACTTCATTCAGCTCAAGTTACACAATGATTACGACATAAATAAGCAGTATATTTGCAGCTTCTCGGACATTTTAATTCATCGCAGGTGAGACCATCTCTAGCATCACTGCCAAAATTGTCACTTTTTAAATGTTTGTGTAAAAGGGAAGTGTCAATAGCATCAGGTGGAGGCAGCACTCCTTAGCAAATACACAGTCATCAAGACCTTGCTATTAAAAGGCTCCTAAGCGAAGGATTTCAGTGACCCCATCCTGTAGCTCTGAAGAGCTGCCAGGATTGGTTTAGAAGAGGAGGAATAGCAGCGAGGCTGGACAGGCTTGGGAGTGGGAAAAGCCTGCCTGGTGAGGTTTTGCTTTAGAAACACTAAGAGTTCAAGTTTGCTCAGCTGGTGAGTCGTATCCAGTTAGTGCAGAGCTAGCACTGAGCCTTAGAGGCTGGGCAAGCTCTGAGGAACTAAACATCCTACCAAGCCTGGGGTGTGATCCTCCTCCCAGGGAGTTTTACTAGAAACTTGCAGGGTACCAGGGTCAGTCAGTACCTGCCGCTTGGGAGATTTGTTTGCTCTGTGATCACCTGAGATGTACTAGCAAGCTCTGGAAATCTTTGCCAGAGATGAGGTGCAGTACACAAAAAAAGTTTGTTGCTGGTTCTTAAGGCTGCTGTCTTTTCCATTCAAACAACAACTGATAAACCGTCTCCTCCCTCAGCCTTATTGGAACTTGCAGCTGCCTTGTTGTGTTTTGGTTTTTATTTTTTTTAAATGATGCTTCCACCGGCAGCTCTCACAACAGCATTTGAATTGCTCTCGCCTGCTTCTTTCTCAGCTGGATGCTGTCACTGGGGCTCAGCAGGTTGGCCTCATTCAGACATATGCAGACAGTAAAAACGAAAACATCTTCAGCTTGAGACGAGGGAGAAATGCTTTTTGGAGCAGCATGCGTCAGTCTGAGCATTTCCATTGGCTTCAGCATTTCGAAATGTCCCGTTGCCGTAACGATGCCATATCGTTTGTATTTATTTATTCATGCTCAGCCTTTTTTTCTAAGTGCAAGTTAATTGGCAAATTTTGGCTTGCCATTCAAGGCAAGGCGAGGAGTCGAGATTCGCAATAGCTTTCTTGCCAACATTTGGGATTTTGCCAAACAGCTTGCTCCTGTGACTTTTAGAAGAAAATCTTGATCTTATGTGACTTCCTTGAGTTTCATGTCACCACATGAGCAGGTAAAATATTTTTCATGGCGCTACTATATTTAAAGGTACCTGCTGGAGGACATTTCAGTCAGTGTTTTACTCTGTATGTTGTTCTTATATAAACAGCACGCTGGGGAGGGGCTGTCTGATCTCGAGTCTGCATGGTTTAGAGGAAAGGAGTCTTAGTGAATGAGAGATGAAGTATCTGGTGAAGGGGGCAGTGCCTGGGAGCACTGCAGTGCTGTGGGATCCCGCTGCAGACCCCTCTGAAGGCATTTGCTCTTCCAGAGTACAGACCTGCTGCTCCTGACAGGCAGAGCCCAGGAGGGAAAGCCGGGAGCCAAAAAGGGAAGTGCTTAAAGTTGTGAGCCACTTCAGCTTCATTAAAGTAGACGTACACGCATTCTAAAAATGAATTTTTCAGATGTTTTCAGGGGTCATTTCTATTAACTCATCATGTTATTGCATAATATCTTCTGACCCAGCGACAGTATGCTCACAGTTCTTGGAGTTAAATAACGATTGCCTCGAAAGGACTTCCCTTTTTCTATAGTATTGCTGTGGGAGATTTTTTCCCTTTTAGAAATAAGTTTTTTTACCTAATAGATGTCTGAATATTATAAACTTGGATGCATGATAAAACCAGGCTGTTGTTTACTTTGTTAGGTTGTGCTGTTTCTACTCTTATCAGGATGTGAGCATCCTAAGAGAAAATGCTTTTGATTTCTCACAAGTAACTGGCATCTTTCTCTTAGGGTTGTTGCTGAGGTAGTGGCACTGGGTATTTAATTTCTTAGATTTTATAGTAAATCTTTGGGACATGTTGTTTTAACTCACATTTTAGCAGGTGGAAATGAGTGTCTACTTCCTAACAATAATTTTAACTGTAATCAAAATAAACTTTCCAAAATTCAATTGCAGAGGTCTCTAAGATGTACAACAGTGTTCTATGGGATACTGTGAAAATAAATTGCTTGGGACATTATAGACTAGATATTTTTCCTGTTGTAAATGTAGATTTGGGTGCAATCCCATAGTTTCCCATGTTTATTTTTCTATAATTGTCTGCCTATATGGAAAGGAGTTGCAAAGAATTTCATTATTTTGATTTTTTTCTTGGGTATTACACAATTTTAGATATAATATTGCACGCTATAATAAATAGATTGCTTAGTGTTGCTCAAATTCAATCTAAGTCAAATACATATATATTAAATCTTATGATTAAATAGAAAAAGTGATCAGAGAAGCTGAACAATTCAGTTTTTTATTGAACAGAACTTGGAAGTTTCTTTTCTTGGGTAGCTATAGGTATAAAGACAGCCTAGTATAGCTTCCCAGATCACTAAATACCGTAAAAGCCTTAGATATAATATGCATCCATCAAGATATTTAAAATCTATTAAGCTTAAAACTGCCTGTATTCTCCATTAAAGCTGGAAGGACCGCAAAGGCTATTCTGCTTTTTGTCCTTCCTGGTGCTCATTACAGAACATGCAGAAACTTTAGTGCAAGTTGCACATTGACATCCTCCTGAAGTTTCACTTGTTTACTGTGCGATACATCGCTTTCTTCCAAGGCTGGAGGGCTGGAGTAAACTGAGGAGTTTTTAAACTGGGGAGTTACTTTTTTCACCAGCACAGAAAGTATGATGATGTTAACTGCATAATCAGTAAATAATGAATATTATTTTGAATGTACTTGTTCATGGATTACAGTGACCACATGAACAATATGGAAACAGTAATGGAAGAGTCTTAGGCCGCTAAAATCTATGGGGTTTTTCATTTATTTGTTCCTAATGTGGAAATCTATATTTAGCCATAATGGCAGATCAGCTCTGACTTAGGTGTCTGGCTTCTATACAGCCCTATTCCTCCTCCAGATGACTATAAAGACTAGTCAGTAGCATCACTGCTAGCAGCAGCAAGAGAGTCAGAACCAACAATCTATTAGCTAATAAATAATATATGTCACGCTGGCATAATGCAGCTCTGGGTATTTAGGAGTAGGCTGTGACAAGCAGCAATTGTAGTCTTTACAAGGAACAATGCCAATCTACCAATTTACCTCTCATAATACCATGACAGGGGGACCGCGGTACACTGTGAAATTGCGCGAGGGCAGATACAGTCCGCGTCTAGATGGAGGGGCTGAGCAGCTCTGTTATCACAACGCCGGCACGTGATACAGGAGAAGCCTCTACTCTGGTCAGTGCTTCTCCCTGGGAAGTCATGCTTGCTATTGCAGGGTATCCTTCGTGCTGCCATCATATCTGGGTATTAGCTTGCTAGGAAATAAACATCAGCTCTTTAGGTAAAACCATGTAACGAGGAAACGAATGCAAAGCTGTGCTGATAATTAACTGAACAAAGCTCTCAAACGTAATCTTTGATGACACTGGAGATGAGCTTCTCCCGCTGATTGCCTAACAAGTTAAGAAATAGAAATAAATTATGGCAGTACAGTCCAAATACAGAATAAATTTGCCTCAGAGCGTTAATAAGACATCTAAAGGCAGTTCATAAAATAGTTTTTCACAGTACCTCAACCAATAGTTAACTTTTAGAAAATTAGCTGTATTTTAAATATATAGAGATCAAAATTACAACAAAGCACAACAACTCAAAATGAGGCCATAATGCTGCTTTCTACAGAGATTTCAGTTGTGTCTTTTGCTCTCTTAAAATGTGAGGTTTTGGTTTCCCTACAAGGTTGATGACCTCATCTCAGCTGGATGTACTCTCAGATGACTGAATAATCCTGCTATAATTTATGACCATACATTCAGTGTAAATTTGAATATATCAGAGAGATCCTGGGACAGTTTGAGCAGAGAGTGTTGGCAGGCTGCAGCAGCTAGAAGAAACCCACTAACGTATTTAAGCAGACTCAAAACAGTGAACTGGCCTAATTAGCCTTGAAATCGCAAAGCTATGAATGATACTATTGTATGTGCTCATCCAGTGGTTGCTGAGATTAATAGCACACAAAGTTGATCTACCTTGACAGTAGTGCCATCTAGGAGGTCTTATCTTCTAGAATATTTCCATCTCATGCTTTCTTCATTCTTGTTATTGCTGACATAGAGCAAACTTCTTAACTGGGTAGGCCTTTTGCTTGCATTTACATTCAGGAATAGCCTGGCTACCGATGGTTAGTAGCTTTAGTCCCTATTTAGGCATTTCATTAAAGTAGCACTAGCAGTTCTGGTATCTTCCGCTCCCCTTGAACTAAAGAAGGGATGAGAATGTTTCGCTGCTCTGAAAATGAGGACATATTTATAGATCACCTAGTAGAAGCAAAAATCTTTGGCTTTTGTTCAGTAGCCTTGTGGTTAGAGTACTCACCCAGAAGCAGGAAATCAAGCTTTTAGGCCTTTCTTAGATTAACATGATGCAAACAAATATTTCACCTCTTGTAATCCAAGATTCCTCCCAGCCAAAGGATTGCTCATACCCCTCACCTACAGACTCATGCCTGTTGCCTTCTGAGCACAGGCTGCCTCATTCTTGCTGAGTAGGAACAGGGAGGGTGGTCTCCATCCCTGCAGCCATCCTGGGCATTACTGGTAGCAGCAATAGCCAACGAAATATAAACCACAGGTCTGAGTCCCCAAGGATGAACGTGATCCGTGGGCGAATGTTTAATAACCAGGCAATTACATTAGTGCATTGCTACCACCACCTCAAAGTGTATTTTGAAAAAAGTGGACCTCGTTCAGTTCTTCTTAAGGACTGTATTTTACATGCCTCTTACAAGAAGAGATTTCCAGGCTTAGAATATCATGTGGGTGAGTTGTGTCCCTTTTGATCCTGACTGTGCACTGGGCCTGGATGGGAGTTCAGAATATCTTCTTTCTGACCGTGAAGTATCATGTTGATCCTGCCTTAGAGGGTCCCACACCCTTCTTTGAACTTGGGTCTTGCATGTTTAATATTAGAAACCCTGAACTGATGGCGCTGATGAAGCACATTTTTAAGAGGATGCTGTGGCTTTTAAAAATACATTTTGGCTTCATAGAGGTAAATAAATTAATTTATAGTGGCAGTTTTATAAAAGTTTTCCTTTTAGCTTGTCTTGGTGTCAGAATTACAGCAACAGTAGCATGGGGTTGTGCATGATAGTGAGTCCTCACTTTTTTGTGTTGTCAGGTCAATCTGAGCGTCAAAAATATCAATATTCCTGATATCAGCTGCCTTTAGGCTTGACATTCTGTTTTCCAAAACTTATGCTGTCTTCACTCATGGTAGGACTGAAAATCAGTATGAAAATGAAGTGTAGGTTCTTCTCTACAGTGTGAACTGGAGTTCCCAAGAACAGCACTCCTTTACCTGATCCCCAAACCAGCTGTACCTTTGTGCAGGATGTGGAACCAAAAGACCTTAGACAAGGCTGGGAATCAAAGTTTTCGACTTTCTGGATGACTGCTTCTCTCACATGGGCAAAATAAGATGACAGGTTGTCATAGGTCCCATGCGACAATTTACAGTAGTAAGTTGGGGGTGGGGGTTTGAGGCATTCCATAGTTTAAGACATCAAAATATTGAAGGGCTGGATGCTTCAGAACCAAACCTAGGCTGAAATTTGTCTTGATTTTTAATGATAAAAGCTTTTTGTGAAGACTTGCTGATGCTATGACTTTGGGGACATTTCCAGCTGTGTACAAAGACACTTATCAGAATTGAGTCACCCAAAAATCAAGGCATTGACTGATTTCTTCCAGCTTCAGGGGCTCTGTGAAGCACCAGAGATAGGAATGTAGGCTGTACTCCTGCTGGGTAGAGTCCCTGGGTTGAGACAAGTATCTCTTGAGTAAATCTGCCCATCTCAGACTGAAATCTTTGGCCACATCTCTTCCTATCTGTTGTCTAGGTAGGCCTAGGCCTACTGTTTTCCTTGATTGAATCAGTGAACAGTCCAGTTAGAAAGGGTTCAACAAGAAATTTTTGACAGAGGCAGAAATTGAACGCAAATGTTTTCATTTCCAAAGAAGTCACTTAAGAATACAACCATGCTTTCCTTAATTGTAGATCTAGGAGGGTGGGGTTGCATGTTTATCCTCTCTCAGAAAATTCAAACATTATACTAGGATTCTGGATAAAGTGCCACAGCCAGAGTTTTGGATGCAGTTTCTTTCAAAGAGGGATAAAAATCTGACCCTTCTCAATGTGCCTCGCTGCTTCAGACATCATCCTCTATGTATATAGTATAATATTATATATTGTGTAATATTTCCCTGCCTAGAAACCTAGAATCATTATTCAGTACTACACTGTGCAAGTTTTTGTTCAGGAGAACAAAAAGACTTCTGTGAAGTTCTTCCGCACTTTCAGCTAGTTGGCAGCAATGTTATTGGTAGGGAGCAGTGGAAGATTGAAGGGTTAGAGAAGATAACATGTTTAGATAAGTCCTAAAACTAATTGTTTCAGGACAAGTGGTTACAGCAGTGCCTCCTCAAAGAACAAATGACATGTTGACAATCTCCTCCATCATCTTAATGCATTGCAATGCAATTAGAAAAAAAATCAAGTAGCAGATGAATAAATTGCAGTTTAAAGCTCTAATTTATTAATATTAATGTATTTACTATTATTACTGTATCCTGCATATATAATATCTGTACATTCTCAAAGAATTGTATGGAAGCACCAATCAAAACTGTGGATCCAGAGTGCTAGCCGGGATATAAATATATAGTCTGATTTAGCCCTGAAATGAGGATCTTGCATAATCGCATTTCTGTAATATCTGGTTGTTTGAAATTAAAGAAAATGATCTGCCATTCGGCCTTGTATTTCTCTGTGACAGCTCATCCCTTCTGAAATTTCCAGGGAAGGCTAAATATGCACTGAAAGACAGTATCTTTGGCGAAAGCAATAACTCAGCCCTTAGCAACCAATTGTAAACATAAATAGTAAAGTGCAGACACCACAGACAATTACATCCTAAACAAGACATGCTTCAACCTGGGCTGCAATGGAAATGCAACTGTTTTTGTAAACCGAGCAGGAACTCATCAGGATTGTTTTGTAAGGATCATATAGCCACGCTTGTCACAAACACCAACAGCACAGCATTGCTAATAAGGAAAGACAGAGACCCAGAGCTGGTGTGAAATAAAGGCTGGTGGTGATCTTGATTCAGCGCTGGGAAGGACTGCAAAGCCACCGTGTTTATTGCTCTCTTGGGACCTCAGTGCACTCTGAGGGCATGCTCCAAACCCAGGTCTCAGCTCCAGAGTTGCGGTGAGGTCCTACTTGAAAAGGCTACTTAAGTCCTAAATTCCGTATGAGTCTTGAGGTAAAATTACACTGAATGGCGTCAAGAGCATTCAGCCTTTTGGTGTAAAGTTATCCACGTCACCTGTAGTGGGGTTTACGGTCCACCCACAAGGCTTTGCCTTGAGTAAGAGCTCCAGTAAGTAATTTCAAGTGCTACTGGAGCAGTTAGAAAACTCAGGCCAAAACGGCCAAACTTGTGTGACTGCAAGATTTTACAAATGTTTTATCAGTTATACTCTCCCTCTTTTTCTGTCTTCTGCCTCCTTACCTATTTCTGTCTGTCTTTTCTTATCCAAGGCTCTTAGGGAATACATAAATCCTCTGAGTCTGCTGCTCCTCAGTAAAGTTCAGCTCATCTATCTAAAAGACACTTCTGTGCTCAAGATGGTGAGAACAAGGAGTTAGCAGACAGACTGATTTAGTTGATTTGAAAAGTTCGTCTATAAAGGGCCCCATCTTTTTCTGAGTGTTTCCTGCAGATCTCTGAGACTTTGTGCAGCCAACATTTAATTTTTTACATACCAGAAATAAATCATGTGAGGTCTGTTATGAAATAGAAACAATCATTGTTTCAGACCAGTTAGCCATAGTAACCCCCAAGAACTGGTTTTGCAGGATTTATTCTCCAAGCAAAATCTTACTTTCCGTAGACCAACCCATCCATAGCTGTAAGCAGAGCTCTCAAGGCTACAGCTGCAATTTGGTCTTAGTTCATGAAGGACCCAGCTCTCTTACAGTCCCCACCACCCACCAGTGATGGCGCTGACCATGGTCATGGTCTGGCATGACCTGGCCATTGCTCGCAGGGAAGCTCTGTCACAAGGGAGACAGACTCGGGCTCCATCTTTGCCCCTTCAGGCCACGTGGCTTCAAGTGGTTTCAGCCACTTAGCTCCAAGGACTTGAGCCCAAGTGCTGACACAGCTATCACAGGTAGTTTGGACAGTCAAAGCTCAGCTGCTCCTCTCCTGTGCGTGCATGCATGTGTTCCTGCATATGGATATGAATCTGAGACATACACACGATGCTCAGGAATACTTTGACATGTCTCCTGACACTTCCTGCCTTCAGCTTGCCAATCCTTAACTGTATGAGGTGTGACTTCTGTAAGGGTGGGAAATGGAAATAACGAGCACCTCATTTGAGCAGGATGTTTTTCTTCAGAGTTTTATCTATCATCTCAGCCATTTTTTTAAAAACTGAAATTAAGGGAAAATGCTATTAATGAAGATCCCACAGCTCACCATTAAGAAACTGCAGGTCTTCATATTTTGAAACAACGAACAGACATTTGATAGCTGAGATGTGGTAGCAGAGATATTACAGCAAAGCAGAAGTTGGAAAAAGCAGAATTATGCAATCAAATAAGCCGGCATATAAAGCTCTAAAAAATTGTTTACTCAGTAGAAATGTATTACTTTGTCACAACTAACTTGCTCTATCTTTTCTTGACTGACTTGTATCCCAGGTTATAGGCTCTAAGAGTTAGACACTGAGGTGGGCACCGGCTTTCTAATGCTTTTTATAATCATAGAATCGTAGAAAATCTCAAGTTGGAAGGGACCTATAACGATCGTCGAGTCCAGCTCCCTGCTCCTTGCAGGACTACCAAAAACTAAACCATATGACGAAGGGCATTGTCCAGACACTCCTTGAACTCTGACAGGGTTGGTGCAGTGACCACTTCCCTGGGGAGTCTGTTCCAGTGACCGACTACCCTCTCGGTGAAGAACATTTTCCTAATGTTCAATCTCAACTTCCCCTGACATTATGCTTACAAAAAGCTACAGCTAGTTTTTCCAGAAAGTGTTACATATCTGCATTATATACAGACTGCAGATCTGATTTTTGTCACACTTTAATAAGCCATTTTTAATAGCCAAACTAGTCAATACAACAACTATGTCCCCAGATATTTCTGGATTTCAATGAGTGTTTTTTGCCTGAGAAAAACAAAAAACATTGATTTTAGATTTTCCAGACCTGAAAAAAAATATGTTCAATGGGATCACCTGAATTATTTTGTTTAATAATTTCAAAATGTCTCATTTTGATCCAGAGCTTTCTTAACCTTTAAGAAAATAATTAAACACCAGTACATTTTGAACCAGAAATCTAGATTTTGTTTAAAAAATGTTGAAGACAGTCTTTCAACAAATTCTGAAAACATCTTCCATTTGTTTCCAAAACAAGGAAATGAATTAATACAATCTTTCCTTGCAAACAACTTGACAAGTTTTGACAAAAGGACATCTTCTGACAACAAATGGAAAAAGTTTGTCTCTTCAAAGTCAGAACAAAGCAAATTTGTTCCCCTTTCCTTGGGGCCTTATGATACAGCCTTTTCTTATGTACCACATACTTTTTTCCTCACAGTGCTTTAAATGCACAGGGAGGACATGCTCCAACAGGGAAGCATGCTTATGTAGTGTAGCACCTCCACCTTCTTTGGTGCAATTTGTACGGCAAAGATTAGGAGGGAGGTTTATGACTAAGGCATGCAAAAGTAGCTTGGATGTGAATCTGTTTGGAGGGAGGTCTTGCACATGCAGGGTACAGCTGGCTCAGTCCATGGAAGGGGCCAGCACTTCTTGGGCCAGCTGGCACAGTGACCTCTGCGCGTGTGGTTAAACTGACCTAGGCTCCAAAGCAGATGGCTACGGACAAACCACTTATTAGGAGCAGCCCTTGGAGCATGCTGACTCTCTAGCCATTCTTGCAAATTATTTGGGAGAGTCCTAATTGTGCCATGCCAGGTGATGCTCTGGCGATGTGACAGCACAGGCAACTGAGTTCCTCTGCCTGGGGGTTTAATCTGCTCACGGAGGCATGCCCATCAAATGTGACAAAAATGCTAAGGATTCTGAAAAAAGCTGCTATCTCAGTTTGAGCAGCCAAAATTATTGGATAGTTCAGACCTCTATGACCTTCATTTCTCCAGTGTAAAGCAATGGTGATAATGGCCTCCTAGTGATGTTGAGAAGGGAAACTCTGGGATACCCTGGAAGCACTCAGGTAGGATAGTGAGAGCTCCCTGAGAGAAATTCATCACTTTGCATGTAGTGTTGGGTTTGCAGTAGACCATGCTAAATAACATCAGAGGCCAAATACTGAATGTGAAAGATGAAAACAGATGGTAAATAATTACCCGTTCACTTAATGCAGGAGGGATTGGTGTGGGGGGAATCACACCATTGAAAGCTGTATGGGTATGGTGGGGGGGGAAGACACTTAACCTTTGTTCTGGCTTTCCCTAGATTTTTGAGTAGCAGCCTTTGCAGTTTTAACTTTTATTTAATGATAACGAATTAAAGAATTGGCTTTGGTCTGGAAGAGTTTTATTCAATATTATAGATATTTTCCTATGAAGTCATTTTATTATTGCAAGGAAAGAAAATCACTTTTATCTGAATTTTCTCTTATTAGATATCTGTGGTTAGAATTTGTGTGGTTAGAATTTGTGTGTTTCTCTACTGATTGCTAAGCAGTGCCGGTGAGCAGCAGGCTGGCTTTGCCTGCCTGCTGAGCGGTAGTTGCATTTCTCACTAGCCCATGGTGGAAAAAGTGCATGGTGGAGTTGCACACGGACAAAAGGTTAAGGCAATAAACTAAACTGAAAAATATTTTAAGCCTTCTCAGGACAACAACTACAGTGTCTGAAGAGTTAGTTGCAGTAGCTAAAATCCAGAAAGGTTATTTAATGAATTGTAAGGGTAACCTCACTTGCATAATTTTGTTATAATGAAAGATCTGGTGATTCTATGTGAAATGTATAATGTGGATTGTAAAGTTAAAAATGCTATGTAGTTAAAGTAGAGGCTATTGATTACATTTTTGTTAAAAGCACATTTAAATACAGGCTCTGTAGTCCAGGCTTGGGGAAAAACTGTGCAGGAAGAAATTTTAAAAAATTATCAGCAGAAAACAAAAGAAGGTGTGAAGAAAGGCACTTAGGAAGCAAACTAAAATAGGTTGGGGGGGGGTTTAAGTTATGTAGTCCACTGTTTGTATATATTTCAAGGAAAGGAGCTCTGGAAAAAGGGAAAAATAGCCCTCACATTTCAAGAGTCTTCATTTGGGAAGGTGCTTTTTAGTTTTGATCTTTTCAGAGTGCTATATGTTGTGAGGGCTGGTTCATCCCTTGGTATATACGTACATATGCAGCACCTTGGATCCAGTCTTCTAAACACTAAACTTAATGGTGTTTCACTGCTGACTTCAGTATGACCACAGTTAACCAGGATTTTTAAGTCTTTTTAGAAAGCCACGTCTCCTCAAGTAGGAAGATGCAACCAATAATTATACTGACAAATCAGAAAATGTTTTATCAGCTTTAGACCAGTCTTGGTGACACTATAATTTTGCATTGTTTAACAAATCTGTGTGGTAACTACATTGCATAAAAGCTAAAACAATGCATAGTCTTGCATGTCTTTGGTTTTATAATCAGAAAAGCAAATGAGGGTATGGTTAACCTAAGATTAATCAGATCAACTGCTTAAGATCTACTGTGTTTTACTTGGTATTACTAATATTAGGGAACACATATTAATTAAAAAAAGGCAGAAATCTCTGAGATTCAATAGTGAATAAACTAGTGAACCTCTCTAGAAATTGCCTGAAGACTTGACTGATTTCATGGAGAATGACAGAACCTCTGTGAATTTCTTAAATTCTTGAGTTCTGTTATGTAAGACATCCTTTAAAGGAGAAACATCATTGTGCATTAAAGTCTAAAAGGATTTTTTTCAGAAAAGATTGTAAATATTTCCTCTGTGGAGAAATATCCTCTCATAACTGCTTAGCGTTTATGTGGTTGTCTCTATGTCAGATGACTGATAAATGCATCACAGACCACTAGGAGATTCTTCAGTGAGGAGACCTTGCGAAGACCTGAGTCCCCCCTTCGCAGAAGTCCCTCCATCATCCCCTTGCATCTAAGGCAATGAGGAGGAGGGAAAAAAACAGAGAAAAAATCAGCCTAGGATGAAAAAAAAAAAAGCAAAACACAAACCAAACACAATGGAAAGGGATATATATTAAGTAAACCTACTGATGTCAGAGCTTTGATTTTGATATGACATTTATCTTTGCAAGTGAAGTTATCAGATTATCTTTTTCATGAATGAAGGTAAATGTTACAGGCTTAAACCCTTACGTAAATAGGCACAGAGGTGCTCTGGGTTGCACTGAGAGATCAGGAGGGAGCTTCACAGAGCAGTGCTGGAGGTGGGATGGGATGAGAAGAGGCAGAGTATTTTGGCCCTTGTGTTGTTGAAGTAGGTTCAGCTTGACAGTGAAACTGCTAACATGGTGGTCTTTTGGGCTGTTGCCAGCATGGGGGTTAGCAAGACAGTGAGCTATGCACTCGACCAAAAAAAAACCAAATCTGTAAATTTAAATATTACTCTGATGGGTAATTTCCTTTTTCACTGACGTTTTTGGACATGGAAGTCTGTTAATACCTGTATCATACATTACTGAACCTTGTTATTACTTCATCTGTTGGTGGAGGAACTTTTAAAGTTTAGATATAATGAAGTCTAGTAATTTTAATTTTATACGAGCAACATAGTCAACCCTGTCATAAGCATGGCAGATCACATGCTGAAATAATTCTTTGTTTTTCCTGGTACTTTTAGTAAAGGATTATTCTAGATCCTCACTGCTCTGGTGAGGATCTGGTCTTTGTGACCTTCTAATTCCTTTCAAATTCTCACCTTTTTTCATGGTGGGTTTGTTCCCATTTGTTCTTGTGGTCATTTAGTACAAACAGCTCCTCTCCCTCCCTGATGTTTACCCCTGATGTATTTATAGGTAACAATCCCTCCCATCACAACCTTCATGCTTACTCTGCAAAGAAGATCAAATCCTTGTTTGCATCAGATGCTTTTTAAAGCTGGAGTCATTTCACTTAAAAAAAAAAAAAAAAAAAGACCACACTGTTGAACTGGATTTGCAGAGAACGGGAGGAGGAGATCTCAACTCAGGAAAATTACTAAGGAGGACTTTCCTACTTCGGAAGAGAAGCTTGTCTAAGCATTCTTAGTATTCCTCCCTTTGGGCCATGATACCATCACTAGGTTATTATTTAAGCTCTGTGACAGATAATTGACCATAGTAGAGTGGTGGGTGGGTTTCCTTCCTGTTTGATACTGATATTCCAAATGTGGTGATGAACAGCTGCACTTCAGAGTTCACTGAAGCACTAGGCACAGCGAGTGAGGATGCACTAGCAGATTATTAAAACCGAGATTGCTGATTGCTGTCATGCAGTCAAGTCCCTGCAGCAACTTAACAGGTGAGCAAGTGGGACAGAGAAGAGCCTTTCTGAGGAGCCAGGGAACAGTATGTACAGTCCTTGCCTATGTAACATGTATTATTGTTCAGTTGGCTGCAGAAGAGTTAGGATTCTTTTGACCTATTTGTAAAGAATTCAGCACTGTCCAGTGCTAGAAAATTTGACTTGTCAGAATGGCAATTGTATCGTTTGGTGAGTAACGTTTGGCCACGAAAGACTACAGTAAATCAAGATTTGGGTTGGGAGGGGGAGGGAAGCAGTTTGGTTTCACAGGAGATTTTGATATGCTCTAATTGTTTTATTCAGTTTCGAACATATCTCCCAAATTTGAATTATTCAATAAAAGAGCAGCTAGCCCCCATTTCACTTTTTACTTATGGATATCTCTACAATCTTTCCGTTAGCATATCTCACATATTAATTGGCAAGTAATCCAATTAAGCTAACATAACTGCATCAGAAACTGTTTTTAAAAAAAGCCCAAAACAACAAAACCCCAAGTCCTCTGTACAGACTGTCACAGTTGATTTTCATGAACGCACGAATTCCAGTGACTTTTTTCCTTTGATTAAACATAGTGCTCTTAGCTGTTCCAGTTGTTCCAGTGGTTCTGTATACTACCACAAAAGAGTCTCACTGTAGAGAGAGCAAATTACCATCATTAAATTTTCATCTGCATATGAAAGTGTGGAAGGAGAGACACAAAAAATGATTGGGTAATATAGTGTACATTGCAATATTCTAATTTTTTTGTCTTTTTTAGATTCAGGAATGGAGTTGTCTATCTGAAGAGGACTCTGCCCAAATATTTGTAGTCTCCAAGCTCATTCTGCTAAAGACTCTGGGGTTACAACTGCATCCTTTTCAGAATGGCTGAGAAGGCTCCACCAGGGATCAACAAAAAGTCTTCAAGGTCTACCCTTTCTTTGCCTCCAGAACCAGTGGAGATCATTAGGAGCAAGGCCTGCTCGCGGAGAGTTAAAATAAATGTCGGTGGGCTTAACCATGAAGTGCTGTGGAGGACTTTGGACAGACTTCCAAGGACACGATTAGGAAAGCTCAGAGACTGCAATACTCATGAATCTCTGCTAGAAGTATGTGATGACTATAATCTAAATGAAAATGAATATTTTTTTGATCGACACCCAGGGGCTTTCACTTCCATTTTGAATTTCTACAGGACAGGGAAACTACATATGATGGAAGAAATGTGTGCTCTTTCTTTTGGCCAGGAGCTTGATTACTGGGGGATTGATGAGATATATTTAGAATCTTGCTGCCAGGCAAGATACCATCAAAAGAAAGAGCAGATGAATGAGGAGCTGAGGAGAGAGGCAGAGACAATGCGAGAGAGAGAAGGGGAAGAGTTTGATAATACCTGCTGCTCAGAGAAAAGGAAGAAGCTCTGGGACTTGCTGGAGAAACCCAACTCATCTGTGGCAGCAAAGGTAGGATAAACAGTATGCTTAACACAAAGACAGTAGAAAATGGTTTCATGACCCATGTATCTGACACGCACGAAGCAACAACTTCCAGTAACATGTTTAGAGAAAAGAAGAATCTAAAAATCTATATATCATGAAGTGAATACACCCAAATCTGTTCTAAACCCCTCTGAAATCAGCAGAAAGAATCCTGTTGACTTCTATTGATTTTAGGTGACTGCTACGCCGTACTTTTGTTGTACATAATCAGAAACATCTGTGTGATTGTTAATGGACTTCACATTAAACTCTTCAATGAAAATACAGCCAGAGAACACTACCTACTTTTTTGTTAGAAAAGTATTTTGTTATGAGAAACATACATTTCAGTATTGCTACTTGTCCTATTACAGACATTGCATAGGTGTGGTATCAGCATCTCATAAGGTGTGCTGGATAGGTTATCAAAGAGTAATGTCAACAGCTGCTGCTTGGCATGGTTTTACATTGGGCAAGGACTGCAGTATGTTTTCTCTTATACTATGTTTTTGCAATCAGGAACTAGAGTGTTCTGTATAAAAGTATTATAATATTAAAGCATATATATACACATACATATATATATTTGTATGTATGCATGTATAGGTGTATATAAACAACTATCTATTATATACATACATATATATATATACATATGCATATATATGTATGTAAAATTTGTATATATTCAGGCAGAAATGAAGAAACATGCAGATGAAGTCTTGTTCCAGTACTGCTGTCTTCAAACAGGCAAACTGACAAAAGTCTCACTGATACAGTGGAAAAGTTTACCCTTGTTAGGGAAGCGGGACTGCACACACAGATGTTGGTACTGCTATTTAAAAGAAAGATTTTCTTGCTTCTTGAGGAACTCCACTGTTGTATTTGTGATGTGAGGTAATATTTAATGTGAGGAAAATTGTAGAAGCTTGTCTCCTGTTTTAATCACTCAGAGCAAAAATGTTCAGTGTTTAGATGATGTTAAGCTTAACTGTGGCTTCATTTTCTTCTGTTGTTGATTCGTTACTGGATGCAATGCCATTGGACTAAGGTAAGTATTAAAATATTATGGTGGAATGGACAAAACTCAGAATCGTGGCAAAGATTTTTCTTGCAATAGCAACTTTTTACTACTGAGGTGCAATGCACATTTTTTTTAATTTATTTTAGTTTTTCATTATGGGCTGCCAAACTGTTTAAGCAAGGACTTACTTTTGTAAAAGAATTATTTATCATGCCAGAATATAAGGTTCATAACTGGAATAAAAGCTTGTAGAAGAAAAAAGAAGGTATTCAGAATATTTTAGAAAACCGTATGAATACATTTTCTGCTTCTGAGATACATATTCTGGGCCATATGTTCCTCTCCAGGAGAAGGAGCAGAGGGGAAGCAGATGGGCTTAAGTTGTGCCAAAAAGGGTTCAGGGAGGCCGTGTCACACACCATGGTCCCCTGGTACAAGCTAGCATCCATCAGCCCCCCCCCCAGCATTTTTGTGACACAGCTGCTACACAGCCTCCAGGAGTCGGGGACCAGCTTCTCAATCCTGCGCGGCTTGAAACGTCGGTGATGTGGTCTCCAACAGACCTCTCCTCCTCCCGGACGCAGGCAGGAGGAGTTCCTCCTGGAGCCACGCGGCTGGGACACCCTGCGCGCGAGCTGGGAGATCGCCCAGCTCTAGGCACTGCCTCAGTTACACCCCACACCGTACCCGGCAGGCAGATTTGAGGAGAGAGAAAACCCGCATGTCTGTTTGTGTAATCTTTTCTCATTTCCTTTTTTAACATAGAAAAGGTGGCTATTGCCTATAGGGCTTGAGACACATGCTTAATTAGCATTTTCCTAAGACTAGGACGAAACTAAAATACTGATTCTTAGGTTCTTTGCCTATGACTCTGATTAGCATTTAATCACTCTTTGCCTTGGTGGATAACTGCAGAAATATAGAATGGTTAAACTTGCATGAGTGCTTGCCCTTGACCAAACTTTTCTCATGACTTAACAGTGCCCCATCATGGAGTTGCTTGAAAGGAGTTAGGCCAGCTCTGAGCTTTTAAGAAAATCCGCCTTTGGCCACTCAGGCCAGATTTCCTCTTATGTCTTGCAAATGAAAGTGGCCATTTCTTTCATTTTTTCCCCTTTTATTTCCCTTTTCCCTCATTTCCTGGTTTGATTAAATGCTATCGTTCTATGTTTTCTTGCTACAGGGAGTTTCACATTGCAGTTGTATACATGTTGCAATGGTTTTCATTATTTCAATTGCTTTCTGTCTAAATTAATGCCATTTGATGTGATTTCTGTGATTCTAGCAGCTGGAAGTCACCATATTACATGCACTCGGTTTCTCTTTCTAGCGACCCTCAGTCTGTAAATATATATATGAGCCAAAATTATAGTCAGATACACCCATGGCATCTCAGAGACGGCTGCAGAAGCTTGGCTGAATGACATAAAGGAGAGCAAAAACTGCTTGCAGCTCATTCAGACTTGGGGAACATAAGCAAACAAGCAGAGCTGCATGTAAAACAAGATGTGCTGGAATCAGTTGGATGTACTTCTGAACAGTCTGGAGCCATTACAGACTGTGTTAGGCTCTGTGGCAAGCTTTTATCTGAATGTTTGGATAACATCACTTTCAGATTTCTCATCTTTTGTTCCACTATGTTGTAAGTTGCTAGTTTGTCCTGAAACAAGAGGCAGAACCATCTTCTTTCCTCTGTAGGAATGGAAAGGATGGTGGGATTTTGAGGGTGGAAAGTTGAGAACCAAATGAGGAAATATTACCGTGAAGCCTTGAATTCAAATATTTACTCCCTTTTAAACTTCTATAGAAAGAGATGAAACCATGTCAATGTGTATAGGTATCCTACAGATCCCTGTTCAATCATTCAGATCCTGCGTAGCACCCAAGCAGTTGACAGGAACAGCTTGCTTTTTAATATCTTTCACATAAAAGATTAGGAAAGCCAGATAAACACTCAGGTGTGGTTTCGGTACATGGCTGTGTCTTGCCACTTTTTGGTTCTGCTAAGATCTGTCCTAGGTCTGATCCAAAGTTTACTGAATTAATGGGGAGTCCTGCTTTGGATTAGGCATCTCAGGACAAATCCTGTTCCTTTCGAGGTCAACGATGGTGCGCCATGGACTTCACTTACAGCAAAGTGAGATGCAACAAGGTGACAGTGTATGAACAGCAGGTATTTTACAGGTTCTGTGACAACAAATAGGAGAGAGCAAGAAGCCTCTCTGCTCTGGTAAGACCTCACCTGGACTACTGTGTCCAGCTCTGGGGCCCTCAGCACAAGAAGGACATTGGACCTGCTGGAGCAGGTCCAGAGGAGGGCCACCAAAATGATCCGAGGGCTGGAGCACCTCTCCTATGAGGCCAGGCTGAGAGAGTTGGGTTTGTTCAGCCTGGAGGAGAGAAGGCTGCGAGGAGACCTTATTGCGACCTTCCAATACTTAAAGGGGGCCTATAGGAAAGATGGGGAGAATCTTTTTAACAAGGCCTGTTGTGACAGGACAAGGAATAATGGATTTAAACTAAAGAAGAATAGATTTAGACTAGACATAAGAAAGAAATTTTTTACAACGAGGGTGGTGAAGCACTGGAACAGGTTGCCCGGAGAGGCAGTGGAGGCCCCATCCCTGGCAACATTCAAGTCAGGTTGGACGGGGCTCTGAGCAACCTGATCTGGTTAAAGCTGTCCCTGCTCACTGCAGGGGGGTTGGGCTAGATGACCTCTAAAGGTGCCTTCCAACCCAAAGCATTCTATGATTCTATGAAGTATGTGTGGCAAGAAATGAAAACTATGGTTAGCTAGTAAGAAAGGAATATTATACGTCGAGTACCGTTGCGCAATACAGGCACACTTTGCTAAGTGAGTTTTTTTAATTTTAGTAATTTTAGTAAATGCAGGCGTGCACCTCATCTGTGTCACCAGTGAGTATCTTCTAGGCACAGCAGTTCTTGCTTAGTCCTCACCTCAGCAAAGCTCTCTGTGAATTCAGGAGAGGTTTTAACTGAGGAATACAGGATTTGCTTCCATTTTCCCATGTTCTCATTCATATGTTTTTTAAGTAGGATTAAGACAAAGATTTCCAGAAGTTTGGCCATTTCAGACATGTACAGTGATATGAAATGAGAAGCAGTGCTGGCAATTAGGAAGAATGGGAATTTTGTGTATTCTATATCCCAAAGAAGTCCCAAAGCGTGGTCCCCAAGCCGCAGAGTTTCCTGAGTCTGGCATTATTTGATTCCAGAGTAACATCTGAGTTTTCAGATCAGGCATTTAATTATACTTACTGTGTAACCAGTATTTTTTGAAAACTCCATTTGAAAAAAAGTTATTTTACCAATGGATAGTGAAGCAAAACCAAAACGAAAACATAGTTTGAAATTCTATGGCAAAGAGGTCTGAAGGAGAATAGACCTTCTCCAGAGTGGGGTCATGGTACGTCCATTTTTCTTAAGAAGAGTCTTGTCTTTCATCTTGGAGTTTTTGGCTGGGAAGTAAAAAAAGTCATAATTTGGTCTTCTAATTATGGTTTCTGGTCCTATAACAGCTTCCTTAGAGCAGCAGCAGCTCTGACCAACAGTCGTATGAAAAGTAGTATGAAAGTCCTCAACAGATACCACAATGAGCATTGATTTCAGTGGGTGTGAACTGACTGCAGCTGGATATTGTGGGTGCTCACAGTTCAGCGCCTTGCTGAACTGGGATATTAAGGATGAATGTAGCTGAGCTGATGCCCTTTTATCTATGTCTATGTTATCTTGTTCTGTGCAGTGCGCTTAAAATCAGAGGAGCCTTACTTTGGAATGACTGTGAATCAAACAAACCCATAACTTTAATGTTTCTTTCAAAGCGTTAATGCAGGAGCTCTTCCTTTTATTCTTGTGTATAGAATCCAAGAGCCTGGTTCTTCTCTCACACTAGTTTTATATTGATGAAACTCATCTGGACTAAATCCTAAATAAATATGGAATGTTTCTAGTGCAGATGATCTACTATAAATATAGAGTGCATGAGGTCAGAAAAAGTGGAGTATCTAGGAGAAATGGAGAGCCTACGTCTGCCTAAAGGTACTGACTCAATCACCTTTCATCTACAAGAGTATTTTAAGTACCTTACAGTAATGTTATCAATAGATATCACTCAGATTTTCCATTTGTATTTTATATCACAGGTTGGCCCTTTGCATACAAATAGAGAGTAATTGCTTGGGATTGATTCTACAGGTCTTTCTTGTGCAAGTCATTCTGTCTCACGTGAATGTTTCCTTAAAGCTCAGTGTGACTATTAACTGATCAAGTATAAAAGGTAGTATAAATAAGTTAAGTCATTAAAAAAATTACTAGTCAGTCACACTCTGTCCTTGATTTTTTGCTTAACCCCTGTTGATGTATACACACAGAAGGGTAAAATATTGGCCTTTGTGGCTCTGCAGCATGGGGTTTACCTTCTTTAAAGTTATGTGAAATCTGATGGGGTTGAAAATGTTCTCTGTTAATTCTGTTTTTCTCACTGCATGTCTCATTTACCCTTATTTTATTTTGTTGATTTATTTTTTCTTGGGGTTTGTTTTCTGGTTTTTTGGGTTTTTTTTTGCTTTGCATTACTGACTGTAACATGAGTACTCCTCCTTTGTGAAAAGCACACTAATTTTATCAGCTAACTAGTGGATTGTGGGTTACAGAAGGTATAATTTTCCTAAGCTTGACTGGAAATTGTGAGGAGTTTGTGTGCTACTTTCAGTAACTAATCCCCTAGGTGAAAAAATTCCTTTGGAAAAAAAAAAAAAAAAAAAAAAGAAGGATGAAGGAGGAGATTCAGGCCACTGCTATTTGTTTAGCTACATGGTACATTATGGCTAGGCTTGCTACAATGACTTCCCAAGAGAGGACCCACCCATTATACGTTAGGGGTCTGATTCTTATTTTCCGTGTCTGTTTTATATATAATTCACACTGATTCTCATAGCTACTTAGACTTTGTAGAGGAGCTTAATAACAAGTGCAAATGGGGTAAGTGCACTTGGGGTAAGTGCAAATTAGCAGAGTCATTATGCATGACTTCAGAACAGAGCTGAGTGTCATATAAGACATGTCAGTATTCCTTTGCAAGTCCTTATAAATTATCTCCTAGATGGTCACACAGTGTTCATTCAGGGGTGAACCCTAATTAATGGCACACTACTGGTTCTTTGTGGGTTGAAGGTCACATCATATATGCTCAGAGGACTTTAGGAAAACTTTTAGCTGGTTGGTTGTAATGCAAAGAAGAGCTATCACACATAAGAAAAGTGTCTGTCAACAGCTGAATGTTTGCACTAAGAATATTAAAGTGTTCAAGTGAAAGAAATACTTTTTCTGCATTTACATCCTTTGTTATGTTATATGAACAAAACACTTTTCTTGCTTATGTCTTCTTCTGGCCAAGGTGGCCAACAGCATGCTGGCTTGCATCAGGAATAGTGTGGCCAGCAGGAGCAGGGAAGTGATTGTCCCCCTATACTCAGCACTGGGGAGGCCGCACCTGGAATACTGTGTCCAGTTTTGGGCCCCTCAATACAAGAAAGACATTGAGGTGCTGGAGAAGGGCAACAAAGCTGGTGAAGGGTCTGGAGCACAAGTCTTGTGAGGAGTGGCTGAGGGAACTGAGGTTGTTTAGCCTGCAGGAGAGGAGGCTGGGGGGAGACCTTCTCGCTCTCTACAGCTACCTGAAAGGAGGTTGTAGTGAGGTGGGTGTTGGTCTCTTCTCTCAAGTAACAAGCGATAGGATGAGAGGAAATGGGCTCAAGCTGCGCCAGGGGAGGTTTAGGTTGGATATTAGGCAAAATTTCTTCATGGAAAGAGTAGTCAAGCATTGGAACAGGCTGCCCAGAGAGGTGGTGGAGTCCCCATCCCTGGAAGTGTTCAAAAAATGGGCAGACATGGCATTTTGGGACATGGTTTAATGTACATGGTGGTGTTGGGTTGATGGTTGGACTGATGATCTTAGAGATCCTTTCCAACCTTAATGATTCCTTGTTTTTACTTTCATTAAAAAATAATCCAGCCACCAAGCCAGGAAACATGAAATGACTACTCTACCTTTAATTGGTTTAGTGGTGGACTTGGTAGTGTTAGGTTAATGGTTGGACTGGATGATCTTAAAGGTCTTTTCCAACCTAAATGATTCTATGATTCTTCTCAGTTTAGGTTTACATATTCTGTGCTATCCTGATTTTGTTAATGTTTCTTCCTACAAAAGCTGACACTCTATGTGCTTTCCCATCTAACTGTAGACCAAGGATCAAGATGACAGAGAATTAAGACTGTCTCTTTTAAAGTGAGGAATGGCTTTTGTACTATTATAATTCCCACAAGTTTTTGTATTGTATATAGTATACCTCAGAGCATGATAACATTCATTGAAGATAAATGGTGTTTTCTAGCTCATGTGTGGGTTGAACTTCTGTTTGACCTCTGATTTCAGCTTATTTTGGGGGGCGGGGGCGGGGGGGAATCCTGTTATAAGGCTTTATGTGAATGTACTACCAGGAATGTTATAGTTTGCATTGTCACTCCCAATACTTTAGAGACAAATGGCTGCTGAGACTAAGTTATGGTAAAGCACAGAGGATGGTCACTGGTAATAAATATGTATCTTCATCTCACCATCATTTCTGGCCAGGACACTTATTATCACTGTTTGCTTTTAAGGTAAAGTTATTTTTTTGTGCCAAACGATAAAGTCAGTCAATGTGACTGTAAGACAAAGAGATTATATTTGATGCTAGTCATTCATATTTAATAACTAAAGTGTTTTAATGTCTTAAAAGATAAGTGAATATATTGTTTTTTCAATAGATATTATATCAAGGAACGCAGTAGACTGGCAGTAGTTAATTGATTTTGTTTTAAGAGCTTGTGTATGCTCACTGCTGAGTTGGTCATTAAAAGATTATTTACCTTCTTTATACTTCTTATGTGAAATATCATGTAACCCATGATTCAGCATTTTTGGTGAGCCTATGTATCATGGGAATAGAGCTACCATCTGATCTGTCTTGCTCCGAAGGTGTTTAATACCTCAGTTACATAAGGGTTCCCTCCAGCCCTGAGATCTTATCTGTGGTGTGCTGAAAGGTCTTGCTGTAAACTTATTAAAGGTCTTACTAAAAACTACTATTGGAATAAAATGAGTAAAACGTGCTTTGAACTGACCTATTTATTATTGACACTTAATTCTCAGTGAATCAGATGCTTACATTTTGGAAGCAGTGCCAGGGGCAAAGATGCAGTGAGGCATATTCAGTCTATGATTGGATTCAAGCACTGGCACCAGGGAATATCCCCTCTCATCGTATGAACAGAGGGAAGGGATCTTTCCTTCCCGGAGCTGTGAGAAGGGCTTCACTGACTCTGGTTTTATGGATACATTAAGGAAAATTAAAGAGGATTCATGATGAGTCTTGTTAAACGGCGGGGAAAAGGCAAGAATAATTATTTTAAAAGTTGGGGAAATTAATTTGCCGTATTTGGAAATAAGATCTAATTGGTAACGTTTTGCAAAACCAAGTTGTAAAGTAACAGCCAGAGTGTGCCTGAACTTGTGACCTCATTCACAGAATCACACAGTAGCTCTTGCACAGAGAAGCGTGCTAGGATTTAGAATATACGAGATTACAGTGAATTACCAACCGGTACAACCTGCATGAGAAAAGCTATCCTTTGCTGTAATGGCTAGAAAGCATTATTCCAATTTACCCCAGCCCCATGTGTCCTTCTTAAGCTAGGAGAGCAATTTAACTCTATGATGACTCCTTTTTTTACCACTGCTCATATCCTTTTTTTTATAGATGTTACCATAAATTGAGTATAGACCAGCATCAATTGCATATACCTTTTAAAATATGTACTGCAGTATTTCTGGTTAGGAGGGTAATGTTTTGTGCATTACGGCATGCCCCTCAGTAACACCAGAGGCATCTCACGAGCTGGATTTTCAGCTGTGACATGTCACTTACGCTGTGTCATGCCTGAGTGGACAGACTGGGGTGCTGTGCCTTTCTCTTCATCCAGAGGCAGATCATATGTCCTAAAAATGTTGCATTTCCGTTCTGTGTTTTCATAAGCAGCTGCCAGTGCATTGTCTTCTCTCATGTAAGATATTTGGAAACAATCAGATGTCAGGGAGTTACACTAATAAATTAAATGATGTGAAGGTGATTTTATTTGAAGGATTATCCAGACCAAATCTGTTGGAAGCAAAGGGCTGCACTTACTGTCTGGATGAAAAGGCTCTGTCTTGCTTTTGTAAAGTTGAGAACACAACAAATCTATGTCATAACCTGCAAACTGGCCTTTCTGTTTGAGTCTCTGATTTTGTTGCAAGCTGTAGAAGAGCAAAAAACTGCTCCCAAGTGACCAAGAAGCCAAAGAGATTTCCGCATGTTACTTATTTCAGAAAAAACCCCATGGTATTTATCATGACATATGGCAGACTCGTGAGTTTTCTGTTTGATGAAGATATGTGGATATTTGACGCATAGCAGTGAACCCCAGGTCCTTTGAGGGAATATTGAAAACAAGCATGTGATACTGGCACAGCTGTTTCAAAGTGACTTTGAGTTCAAAAAAGTATCCCAGTAGAGTCTTTTTATGAAGTCACCACAGTCTGCTCTTTACATGCTTTGCTAACTTTCTGTTTGGGGAGGCATGCAATATTGCCAGATTTTCAGGTGGGACAAGTAAGGGTAATTCCATTTAAGTGTATTTGATTTGCACCAGTTGGGTCCCAGACAACAGCTCTGCATTTGAAGTTGTTTGTTTAAGTGTACAGTATCCTTTCCATGTGAATGTTATGGCACTGAGTGAATGAATACCTGTCCTCCACATAGCATACCTGGGATGTCTTCTAGTGTTTTTGAGCAACAGTGGAAACAGGCAAGTTGTCTTTGAAAAGCACACTTAGACACTGTAACCATTAAGTCTATATATAAACAAACTAGCCCTTATTTCCCAAAAGTGTATTTGGTGGTGTCAGAGCTTTTAGACGTGCATATCCTATGTGTGAGTATACATAATATTGACAGATGAGCCTTTTTTTTCCACTCATAATATTCCACAGTGAGAAAATGTGAGAGATAGTGGAGGCAATCAGAGCAGTGGTTTTCTTTCGGTACTTAAGCACTACAAACTGCCTGAATCATATTTGCTGAATTTTCAAGTCATCTCGTTGCTACTTGTTATAAATATTCATACGGGATTTCTTCTAAAATGTAGGGAAAGGCAGGAGCCAGAACACAGGATGCAAACGTGAAGTCTGAGGAAATTTTTATCTGAATGACAAGGTGAACTCCTGAGGTTGGGCCAGTCTTACCTGATCTCTGAAGCTCAGGTTCATTGCTCACTAAGAACCTTTTATGCCTGCTGCTTGTGGGAAATGGTATTGTGTTCCGCTAAGCTCCTGCCTAAAAACTGGCACTTCACTGGACTACTAAAAAACCTTCTAGGATTATCTAAGCTTTTCTGTTCCAGCCTCTAAAAGGCAAGTTAAATAGAAGTCCAACAGGAGCAAAGTTCTTCACAAAACAGCTCTTAAAGGGAGATCTTTTTTTCACCAAGGGCATAATGAGCTTCACTGCAGAAGGCACTTTTGTTATCCGGAGTTCAGTGTCTTCACTTATCTTTCATTGGGTCCCTCCTGATGCAACTGCAAGGGTTAGACATTGCTTTAAATAGCTCAGGTATGGCACACGCCAGAGCTACTCCAAGGACAGCCAAGTTGCAGTGACAGTTTCGGGTGTCACTGGCCACTTGCAGAATGCCCTATTGGAAGGGGTGGCTGCTGGCATGCTTTGGGACAGTCCAGCTTGCCTTGATTTAATGTATTGTTAGAGGTGGTATTTTTGATGAACTCCTGAGATGGTCCTATTTTTTTGTACTTCTTGAGTCAGTCAGGTTCCTGTGACAGACAACAATGGCATCAAGTTTTGTTTACAAACTCACATTCACAAAGGTTTTTTTTCCCAAATGCTGTAATCTCCTTTTAAATTGCTTACTGAAGACTCCTCAGGTAACCTGTCTGTTCTGCTTCACTGAAACATCTACCATTGTGTTTGGCTTTGGGGGAGGTTTTTCTGGAGAACAGTGGATATTGCTAAATTAAAGTAGCTAAGGTGGTTCTTTTGCAGACTGCAAGAGATCATCGAAATTGTTACAGGCTTGTTCTGAGAACTGTGAACTCATTTCCATTTCTACCATTTTCACAAAGCCTTTACATTTTCATATATTATCTTTTAACATTTTTGATATAAACTCTTTTGTGAAGTTAAATGCTATTTGAAAAAAACTGTTCCAAAAGTATCTTGGTCTGTGGTCTATGTATATATGCAAATACATTTTGTGAGATTATTGCACAGGAAAAATTCACTGATGTCCCTGCATTCTGTTGAAACACTGGCATTGACTTCAAAGCACTTTAGACCATTCCTACCAGCATTCAGCACAAAAAGGCAAAACACCTAATATGAAAAGAGTACATAGGTATAGACATTATTAGGGCGCAGGCTGTAAGTTTGAACTATATCTGATCAGAAGTCTGTTTTCTAAACAGACCTTCAGGCCAGCATGGTACAGCTCAGTCTCTTTACTGGCAGTACATAAGGTAGTTGCAGGAATGGCAAGCACTTGCAATTCTGTGGCAGGAATTATAACTAGCCACTTCTGCTTATCCAACTCAGATGGCCGAAAACCCACTCAAAGCTCTGGGGATGGGTAAGCCATGCTCATGAATTCAAAATGACGACCAAAAGCCTGGAGTAATTTTGAGATGCTTCTACTGTTTTCCCCTGTGTCCTGGCAGAACACTTAATAACCCTTCACACTGAGCACAGGTGGTTTCTCATGCCTTTCCTTTGGTCCATGACCTGCATATGGTGGGCATTTTTTTTTCATCTTATGATTCAAGATTTTCTATGTCGTTTTACAGTCTGTTATCTAACTGCAGGTCTGTACAGTGCAATTTGCTGCATTTGACAGTGTTTAGCTGAGGTCAGGAGAGACGCACCAGGTCCATGAGAGAGCTGGTTCCTCCAGAGGTGAGCCATGAGGTTGAACATCCTGTGGATCACCTTGATGACCAACTTGTGTGTTGGGAAGAAAGAGAATGCTTCTCCAGACAGGATTAGAAATCTAGATTGGTGTTCTGTTACTTTAATAAATGATACATGAAAGCTTGAAGTTGAAGACAGAAGTCTGGTGTGGTTTCATGTAGAGTGAAGTTCATTATAAAAGATGTTATAATCTGAGAAAAGTCCCAGTTATTTTTGACAAGAAATAGAATAGGATATCCTTACACTTCTACTGTTTATTCTGTCAAAGGTCAATAAATGATATGGGAAACAAAGCTGAACAGAGCTGACCAATTATTTTAGAAGGTATACAAGCTAAATCCTGAGAACTGAATGTTAAGTAATAGAGTTTCTCTGGGCCTTTAAAATGCTTTTTAAGTTGACTTAAAAGTGGATTTTCCAAAATATTAAAACAAAGGGGAAAAAAAAATTCTAAGTTGATTTATAAGGCCAGTGCAGTGGCCTGTTAGGAATTTGCAGAGAGAGCGGTGTAAATGCTTGCCCTTTCTCTTCATGTGTCGGTTAATAGGCGTAGTGGTTAGGGGGTGGATTAGATGCAGTTGTTGGTGAAAAAGTCCCCCGGTCCCCTTAGCTGAATATTAGGACATCCTAGTGAGTACTCAGAAATGAAACATTTTCACTGGAAACATAGTCACTCCACCAGCTCTGGTACCAGATTTGTGTCCTGGTCCCATTTTAGCCTTATGCACTGGGTTTCCTGCTTTCCTCATGACTGTATTTTCATAAAAGGAGGCAAATGCACCATGAAAAATGAACTGAGGAATCTCATCCAGAGGGGCAAATGAAGATGTGAAGTTCTGAAAAACCAGTAGAGAAAGAAAAGAAAGAAAGAAAGAAAGAAAGAAAGAAAGAAAGAAAGAAAGAAAGAAAGAAAGAAAGAAAAGAAAAGAAAGAAAGAAAGAAAGAAAGAAAGAAAGAAAGAAAGAAAGAAAGAAAGAAAGAAAGAAAGAAAGAAAGAAAGAAAGAAAAGATACTTTTAATAGAAAACAAATTGTTCAGCTAAAAAAAATCCATAGCAAATTTCAACCAGCCCAAAGTCTGCTCCAATGATCAAATCATTCACATTTGTTAATGTTCTTTTTGGCCATTTTTAAGTGGGAAATTCAGCCCAGTATCACAGACATACAGATAGGAGCAATTTCTTAATTGCTAGTTGCATTTAGTTTCTTGTGGTAAATAGTGTATTTTGTAAGTACTGTTGCTGGCCAATATTCAACCCTCAGGTCAATCCTTATACATGATTCAGTGAACCTGATACTAGTTTATTGTAATCTGAATTTTAGGTTGATGTATTCTGCTGCTCGATGGTGAGGTTAGTGTGCACAGATTTCATTCTAACTATGTATGGAAAATTAACCCAAAATGCTGTAGCTGCTGCAATAACAGTGAAATGGTGAATAATTCCCCTTAGCTTTTCAGTAGCTTCTTTGGTCTGTTGAATTCAGGAAGAATTGATGCAGTTTGTTACGTACTTGTATATGTTTTGGATGAAATAAGTATGTTGAAGAGGGAGTTTTTTAACTAGAGTAGCTAACCGGAGATGAGAGATCTTGGCCTGAAGGATGATCTGCTTGATGAGTGTATTATAGAGAGAACAGATAAGGGTTAGATGTGCTCTTTAGGAAGCATTCTTAGTACTTGCTAACACCAGCAGTGATGGAATGGCAGGACAAGTCTTACTACAATATTGTGTCACTGATGTTAGTAATGCCTGTATGGAGAATAAGCTCTTCTGAAATACTTTTCTTTTCTGAAAGCAAATTAATTTCCTTTGAAGAGAGTTGGTGTGTCTGACTCACAGGTGCCCTTCTCTCTCAGACTGATTTCTGTCATTATTTGCAAATATATTGTTTTAGTTTAGGGGGCTATGAAATTGAAAGCATAAGCATAATCTTGGAAATATCCATTCTTGCACTGAATCCCTGATAATGTGTCTGAATACACTGCGGCAAAACCGCATTCACATTAATGTTAACTTCAACATTCACAACTCCAGCATCATCTGTTTCCTCCCTAATTTGATTTAAAACCAAAACCCAACCCTTACATAAGCCTTGTGTTCCTGAGAAGGAGGCTGTGTGTGACAGAGAAATGGTTAACAGAGCACAGTTGCTAGCAGGGCTTTATTGCTGCCAATCTTTCATTGAGGCATCCTCCTCCCCCAGGGCTTCTCTGGAAAGGCACGGTGCAGCTGCGAAGGGCATTGTGCAGGCACAGATGTCTTCTGCTTGTGAAGTCAAGCTGAAAGTCGGCGTGCAAGCTGCAGGAGAGCCCATGTCAGTCACTGTGAACAGGAGGCACAACTGCAAATCTGTTTGATGCCTTTGCCCCCTCCCTCTTCAAAAGGGAAGATGGGAAGAAAACCCTCAAAAGCTCTGAACCTTGCCTCATATCCTAGTTATGTGAAAAGGAGTGTTATCCCTTGGGAACTAGGCTGAACTCAAGAGTGGTCTTGTCAGGGGGAGCAATGCTTCAAAGGCATACGCTATCCGGGGGATCCCTGTGACAGATCAGTTTGCCTACAGGAGTACACATGGTAATTGTTCCTTGTTCTAACGGGGTGACGATGGGTGGAAGAAGCAGTTCTCTCCCGCAATTCCTCCACTGCTGTCGTAGGCAAATAGCACTTACGGGCACAAAAATGACACTGAACCGGCACAGAGGTACACGGGTAAAACTCAAAAGAAAAATTGAGCTTTTTA
Source organism: Pelecanus crispus (assembly GCF_030463565.1). Classification (NCBI taxonomy): domain Eukaryota; kingdom Metazoa; phylum Chordata; class Aves; order Pelecaniformes; family Pelecanidae; genus Pelecanus; species Pelecanus crispus. Next base: position 139,062,363 of record NC_134644.1, read on the forward strand.
ACTGGATTTCCCCTTTTCATTTCCCGTGCCTGTATAAATACAGTTTTCTTTTCCCTGTTATACACGCATGAAGGAGTCAATTAGAAAGGAGTCAAGCAAAAACCCATAGTGTAGTCTTTCTGTTTTCTTAAGGTCTATATAGAAGAATCTCACATTATTTTTACTATTTTTGCTAAAATGTTTATTTTTTCATATTACCGTAACGGTTGTTTTAAAACTTCTCTGAAGTGAAGCCTCCCCTCCAGAGGGATGTTCACTTAAGTCTCCTGAGGTGTTTATAGCAGAAAGGCAAACACCCATTGACTCTGGTGTGCACTGCCATAACGTTGATCTAGCGTGTAAGACAAAACAGAAGATACATTTTTCAGTGGATGAAAAACCCTGATAAATTTATACAGTGATGTAAAATACTTTGGCATTCATTGTTTGGTGAGTTGTCACAGATAAGGTAGATTTCCTAGGCTTAAGGGTGCTATTTTGAAACACAGTTGCTGTTAAAGGAGATTTACAGTACCCTAAAAAAATGGGAGTGAGATAATAGATCAAAATGAAGAAGTAAAACACGGAGCCAGCTTGTGTCTGAACAGCAAAAGCAGTCTTTTCTTCCCCTTCCACGCAAAATCTGTAGTCGCAGTTGTGCCAGTGAATGCTGTTTCTTTTGCACAATAGTGTGTATCTTCAGTATAGTCCTTTGACTGTAGCAAACCCTCCAGGCTAACAGGCTTGGTGATGTTGAGAGCTCAGCCTCTGCACAGCAGCTGGTGCTGCATGGAGCCTTGCCATGGAAAGGCACCGGGCAAGTTGAGGGCTGTGCACAAGAACTTGCTTCTGGGGCGGCTGAGCTGCAGCCCGTTTTGGAGACAAGCTGCCCTGGGGACAGAGCGAGGTGTCAGTCCTGTGGCTGGCTTGTCATGTGTCAAAGGAAGGAAACCTGTGTCAGCAGCAAGATGTGTGTTGGTTGGAATAACACATGCAATTTAGGTAACTACGTTTGCATCCTGTATAAGTCACCTAATATTTGAGCTGTAGAGCTGACATTATTTCATATGGTAAGGGTTCAAAAAAATGGAATAGGCAGTCTAAGTCACCAGATAATTTCCCTAAGAGATCAGCGGAAAAGAAGACCAAGGACAAGGTAGGGAGTAAGAGAAAAATAGTCACCAATATCTAAATGTGTTGAAGTCCCAGTGCATATTAGGGTTTTGGCACCACGAAGCCATGGCGATATTACTCAATTCTTCTTAAAAACCCTTAGTTTGATATCTCACGTAACTTTTTGTTTCTGTTGTCAGAGCTTTTGGTCAAAAAGAGAAGGTAGTGGCCATATGATTTCATACGAAGGTTCTCCAGTTTGCCACGTCTTAATTCATAGCACAGAACTTCAGCATAGTGACAGCCATCTACTGAAAGAGGAGGTCTGATGACTAACCTGCTTGTGAGTGAGATTGTTCCTTCTGTGAAAGCAAAGTGGTGTTTTCTCCAACTGTGTAGGACAGAATTTTAAACTAAGCAGGGGACAGCTGTTCCCTCATGTTTACTGACAGCTCATGCATATGTGTTAGGCATGTGTATATAAAAGTTACTGGGCAAAGTGAGGTGCTTTGCAGCTGTGCTAGGTCACATAAGTGTGCAACCACACCAGCCCAAAATCAAGGTATCCCAGAGAGGGGTATATGTTGTGCCTGAGAAAAATTTAGTATGATATTGTCAGCTTTTTTGTTGTGTAAATCACTCCTAGTAAAGATTTAGTGCCAGAAGCTTACCTCTGGGGTGAAAACACATCTATTAAAGAAAGCATGAACATTTTATAGTATTTGGGGAGTAAAGTTAATGAGCCTTGCTTACAAATTAAATGCAGACAAGTAGATGTATGTTCTCATCTGTCCCTAATGTCATTGTTTTAGTACTGAGTGCCTTGTAATATTGAGTGATTTGATATTTACAGTTGTTTGACAGAGCAGAGAAGCCCTGTGGTACAAATGTGGACCTGAGGTACACTGCCGCTACTTTAAGGTCACACAGAAAGTCTGTGACAAAGCAGGAAGCTGGATGCAAATCTTTCATGTCCTACACAGCCCCCTACATCTGGACCATCTTTTCTTTCTGTGGAAATCTGGTCTTACATATTTTAGACTTAAGGCAGGCAAAGTTTATCCTCCCTTACCGTTACTAATTAAATAATGTTCTCATTTAATAATGCTGGCAGAGATTTTCAAGCTTACAAGCCTAAGGGACTCAGATGTCTTGTTTCTATTCCTTTTAATGGGAAATAAGCTATTTTAGCCAATATATTGTGGGTGTATCTGTGTAATGGTATACATGTTGGTTGATCCCAGAGTCTTTTGACATGTTTAGTTCAGTGCTATTGTTTAAAAGAAATCTTATAGATTACACTATACTTACAGAATTTAACTGCTACCTATCATAGTAACCATTTGTCTTTGATCAGATTTCTACAGTGTAGCTTGAACAGTGAAATAATATTTAATTTAAAGTCAATAAAAAGACTTTTTGGATGGGAAAACAAAAAGAAATGCTAAGACCAGAGAGAAGAGAGTAAGAAAGTCTTCAGATGCATCCAGATTTTGCTTTAGATATGTATCAATAGTCATCTATTCTTAATTCTGTCCTAGTCTTTTGGCTTGAAAATTCCTTTTCTTCAGTAAGCAGATGTGAAGCATCTCCTCTGAGATGGTGCAATCTGCCTACTCTTCCAGTATACTTTGGACCAGCTGAATTTATAATTGGTGCAGTCAGCTTCCTCTGGATTCTGAAATGGGTTGCAGGGCAAAAATTCCTAAGCTAATTCCAGCTGGTCTACCACAGGACTGGCAGCTGGATTGCTGCATCACCCTTTGGTGCTACCCTCATATTAGTTCACCTTGATAAGAGGCAAGGCTTATTAATTTGGATGCAGGGCCAGGCTGACAGCCGTGGTGTTGCTGTGCATTGTGGATGGACTAGCATGCTCAGTGATACTTAATTTCAGCACAAAGTTCCATTATATCAGATCTGCATCTTCCAAATTTTTTGTTTAACATGTTGTAAAACAGAAGAAACAAAGTTTACTGCAGTTGGACAAGGGAAGGGCTAAGTCTATTGCATATTGAATCAAGACAACAATTTTGACATTCAGAACAGTAAATAATTTGTCAGCCCTATCCAGCAACTGCTATCTGGACAGGACATTTGTTTCCTTTCCACTGTGACTTGTGGTCACAATTAATCTTCATTACAGTAGTGCTGCAGCAGCCAGTAGAGACTCACCATGTACACCACAGCGATCTCGGAGAGCTCGTAGGCTGAGCAGGTGATGCGCAGGAGGGAGGAAAAACACGTGGGTGCAGCAAATGGAGCTGAGCAGGGACGTGGTGACAATAGTCAGTGCTGCTAGAGCAAGCCAGCTGGGCTTCTGGAGGTTCAATAGCACTTGATGTGTTCTTAGACAATGTATAAATCTTCTGCAAATGGAGTTAACTTTCCTTAGTTTTCTCTTCACCTTGTTCCAATTTCTCACTCTTGCATGGCTCTGAAAATGGCTGAGCTGGGCATTCTGAAAACCAGGATTGATGTAGTAGGTAAGCTTGGATAAAGTCTTCACCTAATATTGCATTTAATAATTTCTCTATATCACAAACAAGTGAACTGAAGACATTATAGAATTTTTTTTTCCTATATGGAAGTAGGGAAAATATGGCAGGTGAAGAAGCACACAAAATCAGGGTGACCATCCACTAGAGAGAAAGTTAAAAAAAGCTCTCTCCTTAATAAAAAATAGGACAAAGATCAATAACAAACCAGTGCTGGCAAAGTCCTAATTAAACCAGATATGTAAAACCAGACAGATCAATATCTATTAAGGTGCTATATAAATCATAAACGCTCTAAAAAAATAAGGCAAATGGAGTGAAATGCCTAGTTTTATTTGAGGATATTAGCCAAGTAAGCGTTTCAGAGCCTTGATGGAAGGAAATCCATCAACCTGTAATATCAAGCTACAAAGTATGTGTGAATGGCAGAGTAAGTCCCACCATTGGAGGAAAGCTCCTATACATTAGGACTGAAGAGTTCACACTATCAGGAGGAACCCAGAATCCCAGATATAAACAGAAGGAATGAAATCCTACAGCTGTACTACCCACTGCTTCATCTGGGTGAGGACAGGGATTGTGAAAAGCCGAAGGAAACCGGAGAGGCTGTAAAGGCAAAAAACACATCATAAGATGTGTTATAAAGAGCAGATGTTTACGCCCCATAAATGTATGTTTCAAAATATAACCATAGAAAAGCTATTAAAAATGAGCATATTATTTGGAAATTTGTCATAATTTAAAAATCAAAAATAAAAAGGACCCACTATGGAAATACTTAATTTCAAAATAAAAGATTCCACAAAGCTGAGGAAATTTGCTGGCTTCAACTTTAAAGGAGCAAATATGGTAGGGAAAAAAAAAAAAACCCACCAAACTGGTGCAATTATATTAGCACTTATTTTAAAAAAAATCAATCCTACAAGCTGGCATGGTAAAATAGCTAATCAAAGAGTTGTATTGCAAATAAATAAGCCTTCAGAAAGTGGAACTCATGTCCAAACAAGGAAAACAGAGAGCATAAGCACAATGAAAGATCCCTCGAATGCTGCTATAGGCAGTGAGATGGGTTCAACCTCCAGCTCTGGAAGTCCTCAGCCACGCGTTGCAGAGGTTGGGAGTACGTACCGAGGAAGATCTCCCCCTGAGCTCTTCCCTTTTATACTCTTGCCCTGGCACTGGGTGCTTTCAGATGTGTGATAAAGAGCTAGGTGAGCCGTTGCTCTGCCCTGGCAGGGACATTTTCACTTATGTTCTTACGGGAACGCTTATCTTCCTTTTTCACGTACTGCCGCTGCAGCGAGCTAGGAGTTTTCTGAGCGAGAGGGCCTTGCTGAGGGCATTTTGGATATTTCAAGGTCAAATGGCCCCCGAGCTGAGTTTTGTGTTTGTTTGCTTATTTCTGGTTAACAGTGCTATTTCGGTTGCTTGAGTTTATTGAGTCAATCTGTCTCCTTGTGCTGTTCACACCCAAACAGTTGATCAAACACGGTGCGACTGTAGGGGCTTTTTGTCACCTGAAAGGGAAGCAGTTACCCTGCGCAGCTTGGAGGTGAAGTTAATTAGCAGAAATGTAGTTATAAAAAGACACCCAAGGGAAATGTCAAGAAAAATGCACCGTCTCCCCCGCCAAATCACAGCAGCTCCCCTTGTTAGGAGGCCAGTGACAAAGCACAGCTGGGGCCCATTTCCAGCAATGCGGAAGACAGTGCTGCTCTGCTCCTTGACAGCTGGTTAGCATCTCTGCAACATCGTTGGATCTACACAAGATACAGTTGTTTTTCTTTGGTAAAGCCAGGTTTTGATCTTTTGAGTCTGTTGTGTGTTCATACTTTTTTTTTTTTTTTTTTTTGTGGCTTGAAAGCATTTAGCTACTAGGCTTTCTCAGGATCACAAAATGTTTGCATTGAGAAATAAAGGAGGGTGTTTTTTCTTTTGCATGCTAGTGTGAATCATTGACAAATAGCAAAGAAATGAGCCCTCATTAATCATAACAGTCCTTGTGGAAAGCAAATATTGAGCAGGCACATGTTAGGGAGTATCTTAGGTCTGCTTTCAGGCAAGGCTGCTGTGGAAGCCTTCCTTGTACTGTGCAGTAGCGCTTGTTCTGCTGGTTTCATTAGAGCTTAGCTAAAAACCAAGATTCATTAGGAAGGCAATTACTCCTTTGCTTCCATCCCTGCAGTTTCTCAGACAGATGTGTGACTGGATAAATGTTGACAGCCATAGAGAACGACTTCAAGACTAGAGAGAATATTACAGTCCAGTAATTTCCCCACCGCTGTACCAGGAGGTAAACCCTGCATTTTTTAAAATGGTTTCATCAATAAAATTTGTAATTTTTTGTACTAGATTTAGAATAGAGTAAATCCTGTAAGTAGATATACGGCAACGCTTGAAATACTGTAAGTGGAGCTCATATTTTTTGTATCTGGACTCTAGCATTTCAAGTTTCTTTTCTTGCCACTGATTTCATAAAAATTCCATTCCAGGAGTCTAGAAATACTGAAATATGGCAGTTGTTAGAGGACTTCATTATATACTCAGCTAGTGAAGCAAAGGCAGTATGTGATTAGGAAATCTGTTAAAGAAAAATAATCTCGCAGTTGTTTGTCCTTTAGAATCAAATGTCTTCGGAGTCCCTGTATAGAGAGTTTTAGAAGGGCTAGTAAGGGAATATTTATTACCCAGTAGACTTAAGTATTTTAGTGCAATGAAATGAAACAGAAGTCAAGGTATCAATCTAAAACATAAAAGAACAGGTTTTTTCCTATATCTTACAGCATTTAAGAAATGTCACTTGACATAATATGTGGTGGTTTGGTTTCTCTAACAATAGGAAATAAGTTGATCTGTGTGAGGGAAAATGCCACGGTGTCTGGTTCTTTAGTCTAACAACTTGCAAATAAAAGGGGAATCAAAAGAACATTTCAAGTGTCAGCAGGTCATGTGATAGGGAGTAATCCCATTCACCAATATTTTACCATCTCACAATGCCTAGAGACATTGTATAAAGCCAGAAAAACCCTCAGTAAGATCTTATATATAATTTCAGGAGACAAAAGAGCTGTAGAAAGCATGAGAGGTTTCCTACAGCGAGCCCAGCAGCAGAGTGGTAACACGGTCTCAGTTCTGCAGTGGTGCTGCTGGGGTGGGTGACCTGAGCAGCATCTCACTGGTGGCCCCCAGAGCCCCAGCCCAGGAGAGAAGCCACAGCCCTGCCCTGATACAAGCCGTGTGTTCCTGTCGGGTCCAGCTTTGAAACCATGTGTTCTGTCTTTTTATATGTGTACATATATATATGTATGTTTGTGCTTATATGTATATGTATATATTCAGATATAATCCTTGTCATTAGTTTCCAGCACTTATCTTATGGAGAGGAAGAGAAAACCTAAGCAGTTCCTTCAGAAATGTTTTTGACGTAAATCCCAGGGTGTCCCACTTTGTAATTTTTTTTTCCTTAAGAGCCTGGTACCTGAACTGCTGTTACTCCAGCTTTTTCAGTTGCTGCTGAAATAGCAGTCTGTGGAAGGAATGTTTCTTCCAAGGTTGTTTTTTTTTGACTTATAAAAAATTGTAAAGAGTGGAAGAGGAAGAGCTGGACCATCTAAACTCATCCGAACGGTTTTACATTGGTTGAGTTTTACTTAGGTGTCTAAATCATTTCGGTACTGAGCTTTAATTTTGAGGCGTTCCATGTATTTTTGAAAATGTTGGCTTGGTTGGATTACTTGGCAACTTTGCTAAATACAAAATCTGCAGCAGCCTTAAGATTGAATTTAGACCTCCTTTATGTCGGTAGGAGTCCTGTTACTAGGAGCTGAACTGGCTCTCCAGACCCAGTCCCCCTTCCCGCTGCAGGAGAGCTAAGGATTCATCCCTTCTGCCTCCAGCACCCAAACTGATGTGCCTGAGTCAGGAGTCTGGTTGCCTCCAGCTCCATCCATAGCCAGGGAGAACAGGAGCTCAGCAGCACTGAGCGCAGCCTTAGATAACATGCCCTTCTCCACGGACTGCAGAAGGAGCTCAAGGCTCAGGTAGGTGCCTTGGTTCAGCAGTATGGACCTCGGGCAGAGCACCTGCATGGCACAGATAAGGATTTTCCAAGTTGTCTTCCAGTACTGCATCACCAAATGCAGCTCTTAAAAGCTTAACATCAGCATGCCTGACTTCACAAAAGGTAGGAGAAAAGGAAGACAAAGCAGGTTTTGGTGTCCTGCTCCACATTCACTGTATTCGTTCAAGAGACCTCTCAATTTTCTCATCCTGTGAGGCAGCAAGGTCAGTTGTCTGCATAGCTTCTCCCATCCTCTTCTGTTTGGATGGAAGCTGCAGCTTTTCCAAAATACTGATAGGAAAGAGCTGGATTTGGCACAAGGCTTTGAGGATTCTTTGCAAACAGCATCTTCAGTTTGTGCTGAAATAAAGGAGAGTTAAATTTGTCTCAGTGGATATCCATCATCTAATGGGCTGCAATGTTTTACTTCAGTGCACAGCAGCAAACAAAGTGTGTTCCACAGAAACTTAGCCAGGTATTGGAAGAAAGCAAAAGAAATATTTATGCTTTGTTTTTTTTTAAATTTTAAACTGTCGTTAGCTTCTGAAGAAAAAGTTTGCAGCTAGTCATATGAAGGCATGCTCCTTCCCGAGAGCTGCTCCATTGCATTATACCAACAAAGCAATAAATTTGGTGACATGCATAGAACATACCACTTCTTAGAAACTCTCGTAGTCCATCGCCTTGAAACCATGACAGTTAATATGAAAGTTCATGATCTCATTGTCTACAGAATAAATAGGGAATACCTTGTTCTTTTCATCACATTATGTTACTTGGGGATTATATTTTGTACGTATTATGTGGTCTGAACTGAAGCATATACCTAACTGCAAGTCATCTCTTAACATTCAGCATTTTAGTAAAATTATTGGTGTGGTGAAACAGATGAGATACAGAACTTTTTTGTCTTGTGATCCACCTTCTGTAAAATAAGCAAACAGTGAACCACCTTTTTTTGAAATCCTCAAAATCTTACTCAGGTCAGACTTCGTTCAGTTGGTAGTTTCATATAGACGTGATAGCTTTTGTAATTCATCTGACTTTAAGATAAAAATGTTTCAAATTTCAAACAACTAAGTCAAAACATGCTGAATTATTCTAAACAGGAGAATAGTGCTGTTAAATGGCCTTCTTTATAGGCACAGAAACAGAAAAGAAGTCAACAAGTTTTATCACACTATTGGGAAAATTAGAACAGATTCAAAGACAGTGTGATAATGTGATAGTGTACATGTTATGCTTAAGGGAAAAAATGCCAAAATGCATCTTCACATATATGAATGGTCTCTGGTAAGACTGGTGACATAGTCTGGTCATTTTTGTAGTGCTTCATTTGTAATCAGGAGTGTAATATGCAAGCTTTATGTTGTGTGATCAACTTAGGAAATGAATCTGCCCTACCCAGAAGTAGCTAGTAGGGTATTTTTATAGATCAAAGCATGGATTGGCAATTGAAATGAAGAAAAGACTATTTTCTTCTCATCAGTTACTACTCAAAAGTTACATTGCACCTACACCACATAAGCTGCACACCTCACAGTGTTGTTGCTGATTACGGCTGTTCTCAAAGCTCGTTGTCACAGTTGATGCAGCACTTCAAATACTTCAAGAGTACAGCCAGGTCCTCTGTCCCCTCAGGTAGTTGACTTTTTGATTCAGTGACACAGAATTGGAAATTAAACTGCTATATTTAATTGATTTTTTTGGGTCAGTTTTGTTTTGTCTGAGTATCTCAGTAGCAGTTGCCACATTGTTGGGAAGGGAGCAGAAGCTTTTGGCATTGGCCATCTGAGAGTTCGCTGACAGGAATAATAAGGTAGCTCAGAGCCTACTGAAATGCTGGTGGGATAGTCAGCAAATCACTTTTGACTGCTTCACGCTGGAGCCAAGTGTTTCATATTTACATCATATTCATCTGTGGAGAATTAATCTGGTACTCCAGAAGGGTGGAAACTGCTTAAGAATCTGTTACACTGGGTCCCAAACTGCCAATACTGTGGATGTCACGCTTCCAGGAATAAAAGCATATGTGCTCATTTTTAATTCAGAGTCTCTAAATATGTCTTCTGCTGTGAGAATAATTTGCTAGTCTGCATAAACTTTCCTATTACTGTTTCTGTTGAGCAACATAGGGACAGACAGTGTTCTATATTTTTCTCAAGTGAATCACATCATTGCTGTAACTTTATTTTATTAGCCATGAGATAGTTCAGATCAGATGTATTCTCAGGACTTAACATGTGCTGTATATTGAACTGGCAGTATAAGGCACGTGGAAGAAACGGTTCTACGCCAACTAGAAAACCTTGGTCTGCTTCTCATGTTGACATTTAACCTGAGAAAAAAAATACTGTGCTAAGGGAAACGGCAGAATGGTAGACAAAGATCAAGGGACATCTGACAGAAGGAAAGAATGTCAATTGGTTTGATGGCAGAAGAATCCCAGAAGTTGTATCTTTTTCTAATTCTGGACAAAACTTACAAATGACTACATTGTGCAAGTTGTCTTATTCACGGCTGTTCTGACTAAATAAGGACTGGCCACTGAACTCAAGTGCGTTGTTCTGACCTTGTGCCAGCTCCACAGTAAAAGATGGGTCCAAGGCACTGAATCAGTGAATCAGAGAAATACTCTTCATTGTGGACTAACATTCCCGTTGTGGCTGAAAACACTTACGCTAGATTTTGACTTGGACAGAAATGGAGCCAATTCAAGTCCAAACTGTTAAATGGGAGGAAATTAGAACTTTTTGCCAAGGCTTTGTGCAATAAAAACTAATTAGCCCTGCAGGGCTTGCCTTGTTAATTTTACTGAAAAGCCATTGTCATGAGCATATATACACATACTTGCCATGCACAAACATGAACACACAGGACTGTAGATGTGTACAGAAATGATGCACAATTGTTGCCTACTTAGTCAATAATTTCATGGAAAAACAAAGGAACCACTGTACCTGGTCTACTCTGGCTTTATATTGACTGAAAGATAATGGAGAAATAACATAGACTAAGGAGAAACTAGGGCTTTACTAATCCAAAATTGGCCTCAAAATACAGTCTTGCTGTATTCTGGCTTTTAGATTAATGGTTTCTGTTTATATGCTCTCTGGGATAATAGTTGCTTTTCCTTTTGTAAGATGTGATCCAGCCTCTCAGGAATTTCTGAAAACTTTCTTACATCCATTAAACACTCTGTTAAGAATTTAGCACAGAAGTTTTAGCAAATGAAAAGAGCAGGTAGTTTTCAATAGGCTCATGAGTTACTCTTAAGGCTGTTCAAGGGATATCTTCGTCATCATGGATTTGTGTCACGATCCAAACCAGCATGCTTATGATAGATCTGGAACATAGGATATCAGGTTTATAGAGAGACAAACATGTCAGGTAAATGAGGAAGTACTTTAATTTTTCAGGTTGATGGGAAATAGGCATCTGAAGGAAACGGCAATATTTTCCATTACATATTAATACCTCCTTGCACCCATTTTTATAACATGAGCTCACTGTAAGAGCTCGGTTCTGGAAAGACATGATGCAGCTGAGTGCAGTGAGGTAGGATTCAAACAAAATAACACTGACACTGCGTTTGGGTTAGGCATTCCCTTCCTGCCTCTCTGAATTTACAGCCTATTGTAGGAAGCAGAGATAGTATGCAATATGCTGCAATATGCAAAGCTGCCGTGGAAGGACAGGTCCAAGGGCTAGAATTGAAAATTGTCATTGTCTGACAAATCCACACAACTAATTTACTGGGAACCGGTTTAATTTACTGACAGCTGCTGTTGCCTCCCCCCGACCCCATGCAGTTTGCCAATGGTAGACTGCAAAGGCTTTGGGCTCTGAGCTTGCTTTGAAAAAAATTGTCAACACAGGGAAGCAGAAGTTGTCAACAGAAGTTCAGGAAAATCAGAAAATCTATCAAGAGTTGTTACACCTGGCAGTGTTTTGTTATCTGTTAAGTAGCTGGCCATCTGAAAGCATGACTAGCAGGAGCTAAATCAGCTCCCACTCAGAGCTGCAGTGTGCAATGTAAACTGGAGTACCGGGGCTTACCACCACAGCATGTCTCTTAGCCCATCAGTGACGTCTGATAAGCACGGTCACGCGTCTGTGTCAGCTAATACTATTACAAGACTCCAGAGTGGTTAAACAGCAGGCTGGCAGATACATTAAATACCCATATGGTACGCTTGGTTACTTGTCCTTCCTCTCCCCTCCACTTTTGCTTTCCAGCACCTATGCTTTAAGTTCATTAAAAAATGAGTCAAATTCTAAGACCTGAATTTGTGAGGCTGACGCATTTATTCAGAATAGTCCTCATCCTTTCCCTGTGTATGCAGAGATTATAGGTTTAAACTCCCACACCGTTCCCGGGATAATGACATAAACTCAAAGCATAAATGTGGACTATCTAATTTTAGTCAGGTGGCAGTAAATTTTCCTGCATAAATGTAGCATGTCATCTTTCTTTGAGGAGAAAACAAAACAACTAAATATACTGCTCACTTGAACCTCTTTGCTAATGCAGAACATCAGCTGCTACTTAAAGTAGTTTTCGTTTTCTATAGCTTCAGTTTCTCTTCAGAAGTATGAATTGGTGGTTACAGATTATACATCCAGAGAAAAGATATGTCCAAGCAAAAGGGTTGAAAAAAGTTATTTCTTGTATTTTCACCCCATCCCATTCACATCCCGATCACATATTCTCAAATACTTGGCAATGGTAGAGCATCGACTTTGCTACCGCCTTAATGTATATTTTTATTCCTACTAATTTTTCTTCAGTTGAGAAGGGGAAACAACAGAGGATGGGGATGCAACAACAGCTCTCAGCAAATCCTGCTGTAATTGCCTTTCCAATTAAAAAAGAAGTGGCTGTCTAAAGCAAGACAAACATGTTTGTATTCATCATAGCAAATTTTATCCTGGGTATAAGTATGAAAAACTATGAAGGATTATGCCTGGGAAATATGTGTACCTGTATTGCCTGGGCTCAGTTTCTGTGCATTATTATGTTGTATTGCTTTGGACTAATTTTACAAATGTGGGACTTTAAACAAGAAGTATAACTGAAAGTGGTAGCCTGCTGTCTCTATTCATACCTTACACCATTGACATCAATGAACTGCTCACAGAGTAGAGTGAGAAAGAAGTAAACTCTAGTCCTTTATGTATATCAGAACAAAAAAAGATGGTTAAAACAGATTGTGTAATTATCTTTGAAAGGGGATCCTTTCTTAGTCCAACTGAAGGATTATGATGTATTTTAGAGAGGTTTTGGGGTACAGTCAATATCTGACAGATAAGGTGATTTCCTTGCTGAATTAAGCTGAGCAGAGGACTCAGAAGACATGAACACTATAAGTGGCTGTAATCTGCTTTGATGGGTTTAGAAAGTCAACAGACAAAAATAATACAAGAGGTCATTAAACAGCAGTGTGCAAGGTTTGGTGTCATCAAGATGTCTGATGCCATGTGCTGGATGTCCCGAAGTATTCACTGAACCTAGGTCATGAAACCCAAGGCAGGATATTGACAACAGATTAAAGCTTGGAAGACCTATGTGGAGAGGCTTAGACACACTATGAGATTATGTTTGTCAGTTGAAAGAGCAATGTCAAAGCCCACACAGGCATAATTAAACATTTTGAAGCAATATAGTAATTTCACAGATTCTCAAAATGTAGTATTGAATACTGTGTTGGCTTCTTTATCCTACAGAATAGTTTTAAGACAGTTACAGAATACCTTGAAACTCTATACTTGAAATTGAGCTGTAAACTTTCTTGGAGAAGAAAGTTTCTGCAGATTTTTATCCCATCAGTGCTTTCAAATGCGTAACATAAACACATACAGAATATCACAAAGAACATCAGGTTTTGGTGATGATTATCAAATGAATGATTACATTTTCTCCTGTGGATGTGTGTCTCAATATAAGTGGGGGATGATTTGGTTCTGAACGTATCAACTATGATCTAAGATTTCTAGGAAGATTAATGTGCATTTTGGTGCGGGTTCTGTGTGAGAGAGGCAAAGCCTTCAATTCTTCACTGTTTTTAGTCACAGAACAAACAGCAAGCACTGGACTAGTGAAGTTCAGAAGGAGACCTCCCATGAACCAGCACCTCCCTATGGCATAGAGCAAATGACCGCCCATTTGAGGGACTTGGGAAAGTTGCAAGCTCAACAGAAGTTTCAGATTTATACTCCAGGGCTATATATTACATACGTATAAAACAGGACATGTTAAGATCACAAGAAAGTGCAGTTCTTCATACAAAGAGGACACACAGCTTTTTCCTGTATTACAGAAGAGTGTGTATGGGGAAAAGGCAAGGGAAAGTTAAGAAATGAAGACCCAAGACTAAAACCAGCTCTGCCACAGATAGTCTGGCCATGTCAAGGTCAGATCTAGATAGATCATTACAGAATGTCCTATTAACTGCGCTAGGTTTTATTTTTGTGTATTTTGGCAGCCACTCATCAACTGGAAATTGAAGTATTTTTCTATTTCTATAAAAGCATGTTTTCTGTACAAGTTACTCAGCAGTTATCAGGAGCTCAGAGACTTGTGTGACATAATCCATGTGAGTAGATAATAAGCAGATAAATCACACCATGTTACAAGGAGAAGGAGGAGGCGACTGTGTTTCTTTCTGTTCCTGTCATTTTGTCTGCTTGCTTGAGATTAGTTATATGACCACGTTTTGTCCATTGTAGAGAGTTTTTTCATTATTTGTCTGTGTGTATTGAAGACTTCCACATACAAGCAGACATAATAGAAAGAAAAGTATATAAAAAAAGAAGCAAACATAGCTATGGTGAAGCTAATCACAAACTTGGGCAGAACAGAATGATTAAGAAACTTCACGGGAGGAAGGCAGGAAGGGTAGCGACACTAATACAGTTTTCAAGTAAATTTTAAACTGCTAGGTGAATCTTAAATTGTGTATTTCCTTCTCAAGCTCCATTTGTGCACAACACAATCTGAGGTTTTCCCCTCTTTGCCTGTGTATCCATACAGCATGGCAGCCCTGATAGGAGTTAGTGGAAATCTTTTCTGAGTAAGGATTTCAAGGTATTTTTTTGATACATTGCAATAAACTGCTGTTGCCTCTCTGTTCTCCTCTTCCTTTTACAAGCTTTAATGAAACTATAAATTCATAGAGACCTCCTTGCAAAAGACAAAACCTGTGATACTAACATAAATCTCAGGTCCATTCCTTTTATTTATAGGAAGATAATGTCTGAGGACCTAGAGCTGCTGCTTTGTGGAATGGCTGGAGGCTGACGCTAGAGTTGCTGACCTAAGGAGACTCATCGCAGAGTGGAAAAAAACCCTACCCTTTCTTTCCATCACTGCGGTGGGGTGAGCCATTTGACAGTAGCATCATTACTGGTGACCTCTGGTTGTGTATGACACTTTGGAGGCTGGTGGCAGGCACTGTGATTTTAGAAATGTTCTCCAAGCTTTTCTCACTTGCTCAGGGAAGCGTCTTAGGAAACAGGCTGGCCTGTGATCAAGGAAACACACGTCTTCCAGACTCATCCAGAGCTGCCTTTTACTTCCTTGGCTCTTGATCAGAGTTACCATTGCTTGGCGGGCATAAGGATATACAAAAGGCAGAAAAGCATGATGAATTTAGGATCTCTATGTAACCTAGCGAATTTTGTCACATGTGGGGTACATTTTGATAGGACTGCGCAGGTGTTAACTGCTCTGGGAAAATACTTGCCTGCATATTTCCATCTCTGAGAAAT
This sequence comes from Pelecanus crispus, assembly GCF_030463565.1. NCBI lineage: Eukaryota > Metazoa > Chordata > Aves > Pelecaniformes > Pelecanidae > Pelecanus > Pelecanus crispus. The sequence goes on from NC_134644.1 coordinate 139,077,783, forward strand.
ACACTGCAAATGAAAAATCATTCCTTTCTGTGACCCTAACTGTATGATCCAAATCCACCACCAGGAAACAGAGGTTTGAGTACCTAAATTTTGCTCTCGACATTCATAAATTTCAGGTATAAATTCTGCCTGCAAAGAGACACCTGCCTTCTCTAAATTAAGCAGTATTTCAGGCTTCTAGAGCACTCGCTCACAAGCACCACAGATTTTATGCGCATTAGTTTTTGTTTACCCGCTGTAAATGACAGATTAGCATTTAAATGCTTTTGTCGCAGTTATATCTGTTTTGGATGTCAAACCAAACAAGCCATTATGTCTCCCTCAAAATAACACTCACCATTGTTCACAATGATTTCCTGCCATTTTCCCCACTCTACAGGAAAGGCTGAGCAGGGAACATTTCACAGTACATATTGAAATCTAAAGTTCTTCTGAAATCTATCACTCATGGCAAATTAAGTCTAGCACGCACTTGGAAAGCAGTTGCATTCACTGAGGAGTCACGGAGGCATAATCTTGAGTAGCAGGGATTTGTCAGTGTAGTTTTTCCCTATTTTCCCATTTCCCTTTATATCCTATCTTCTGATGCTGCATTTTTTCCCCTCTTTCTTCAGGTTGTATTGTCCTCCACCAACCCAATTTCTTGTCTTCCCTCCAGTACTGCAAGTCCTCCTCTCTTTGTCTTTCTCCAAGAACTTCCACACCCTTTTGGTTTTTCCTCCCAACCCTATATTCAATTGGATTTATTCTTTCCATAACTTCTTTGCCATTTATATCTTCTACCCTGTTTCTATCTAATTCCTTTTCCTCCCATCTCTACAGCATCGCTATCATATCAGTAGATACAGTTAGAGATTATCCACTCTTCTGATTTCTTGACTTTCCCCTTGTGCAGGGGAAAGATTGGGTTGGCTGTCTGAGGGTGGCAGGAGTACTCAGAAGGATCCATGTGACCTGTCCCCATCATGAAGGTACATGAAGTCTGACCTTGCTGGCTATCTCTATATGCAGGATACAATCTCACAAATTTCAAGGAGTACCTTGTACTCAGCGCAAGTAATTCGTGATAATTTTTACTTTTACATGAAGGAAGTTACTGTCTTATCATGCAGCCATTCCTCTGGCAACATCATACAATTTTAAAACAACTACATGACATTTTTAATCAGTTTGCAGCACTTTAGATCTAACCTCCAGCAGGAGTTTGAGAAATCCTTGCTTAAAAAGAACATGTGGTGGAGATGTGCATTTAAAATTGGGAACAGCAGCACTGCGAGGAAGTCTGCAGCACCTCCTCACAAGGACCTGTGTAAGATCTGCATGTGGTTCTGATCCGTGTGAATGTGTTGGCCCTCTGACATTATGTGGGTTTGAAGGAACCATAAAAACATCTTAAGTGACATCAAAGTTGAAACCCCCCCAAATGTAGCTTGATTTGGCAGCAAGGAAGGGGGTGCTGTGCATTTCTCTTGATGTTTAGTTGTCTTTAGAAAGAGCTTTCAGAATCAGAGTCAGGAAAAGACTTCATAAATGCACGGTATTAGATTAGTATTAGATACAAATATTTATTAGGTATGTTAGAGATTCAAACACCATCCCAAGCCCATTTTTAAATGCAGTTGCCCTCATTCATTAGTCTGTGCTATACAGTGCTCAGTGCAAAGCCCCAGTCTCAAACACAGCTGCGGGTTTGCTGAGCTGCTTCACACCTTTCCCAAACCTGGCCCAAGTTTGCCTTTACAAGCGGACTGCTGTAGCGGGTGAGCGTATAGCGGGCAGTCACTGTGTCAGGTCTCATCATTGCATCCCCGGGGTGGAGGCTGTGCCCCGTGCAGTGGGTTCAGCCTCGCCACTCTGGCCGCCCCTGCCCCGAGCCGGGTGCCTGTCGGTCCCCCACGAGCAAGCGGCTGCTGCAGCGCACCCGAACAAGCCGATGACAGCGCACAGGCAGGAAGGAGGATGCCACATAAAAGAGTAATGACAATGCCAACCCAGTTGTGGCACAATATATTAGACAATCTGCCTTGACAGCTGAAAAGTGCTTCTTATGACTGTGACTTCCCTCTGAAGGAGTGGCAGGCGTGCACATCCCCCTGCTGTGGGATTTCCCCACTCCCTCTCTATCCCATCTCACCAAGTAAAAGTGTATTCTCATTGAAATCTGGCATATTTTTCAGAGCAAGACATTTCAAATCCGGCTGGTGGTGATGGACAGTCAACAAATCCAGCTGATCCATGACTCCCAGCCTACCAGCTAGTAACAGCCCACCCAGCAGCTGTGAATGTGCAGTAGTCTCAAAAACAAGCCCAGAAAAGAGCCCTGCTTTGCAAAAATGAAGCAACAAGATGCTAAGGCCTGGCTTTGCTAAACAACGTACATGTCTGGCTGCCTGTGAAACCAATGAAAGGTGGTGCGGTCACATCTTTGGGATTCTGGTCATAACCATAAAAGAAGACAAAAATTTAAATTCAAGCGCACAAAGTGAAATACTGGTTTCAGCCTCTGTAATGTTAGCCATTGGTATCACAAAAGAATACCACCCATTGCTATTTCAAGGCACACATACTCACGACTCTGCAAACTTTTCCTGACCCTTTCTGTTCCCACACACCAGCTTTTGCTCAAACAAATGATTTTACTTAAGTCGCTGTCCTGTTTATATGACTACGTGCTTACCAATATCAGTGGTGAGCAATCTGAGCTCCAGTGCTTTCCAGGGCTTCCCAGCCACCTCTGGGATGAAGGGAGGCGTGGAGATTTCCTGCACGGAGGCCTGATGAGCTTTTTCCTGGGCTGTTAATTGCCTGCTCTGCCCCTGGTTACCAGGCACATCACATTCCCAAAGGGTTTTGATTTGTTTCTGTTGGTGAAGCCTGTTGGATTTCCACTTTGGTTTCATCATAGGGTACCCAGCTGTCTCAGTGGTTTGCAAAAATAGGGTTTGCCCTGTTTCAAAATACTGTAATCTGTTTAAGTCTCATATTATAATGAAAAATATGTAAAAACGTGCTCTGAGCCTGACAGCCCTTGAGCTGTGACCTATGTGCAAATTTTCAGGAAGAAATTTAACTTAATGGCTTTGAAGAAACAGTGATGGATTCTTGCTTTTAAGCAGATGCATTACTGTCTGCTTCATATGTAAATAAATTCCTGATATGACAGGTCACAATCTGAAGTAATTAGACTTGAAAATATTGTAAATTAGAAGCTTTGGGGGAAAAAAAAATACTTGCTGAGGAGAAATGTAGTCAAGATAAGAAAAAAATAGCATCGTTGCTTGTGTGTTGCTACCTCTTGCCCAGCCTCACAATCCTCATATTTGTGTGATGCCTAAAGCACTGGAGAGTCTTCAAAGGTTGTAATACAGTGAGACACACAGCCTGTCAGGTATACATACTTTATTAGAGATTTGAAAAGTCCTGGCAAAATATTTAATACCTTTTCTCTTGACAGGGAGGCAGTGTGAAAAAAATTTATATCCATAAGCATGTGTGTATATAGACATATGTATTTAATGTATAAATCCATATATTATACATTTTAAAATATTTATAAATTTAAAATGTATAAATATTTAATATAGAAATACATTTATGTCTTCTTTGAGGAAACAGCACATCCAACACGCACACAGATAGAAACACTTATCTTTTCTGCTTTGGAATTGATGAAGCAAACCAAGAACACGTATTTTAGGGGCAAAAATGGAAGTAGGCTGCCTAGGATGCCCAGAACACTGACACTTCAGCAAGCACCTGGCCCAGGAAGCCCCTAAACTTACCAGCAGCTCCCCTGTTCATCCTGGGGACTCTTTGGGTGCCTCCCTAGGGCACTCGGCATGGGCAGGGATGTTGCAGCAATACTACTTCTGGGAATTTTGCTTAGTTAGACAGTTTCCTTCATAAGATGACTTACATTATGTTATAAACGTAATGGTATAATTAAATGCCCGCTGACTGCAGCACAGGTGCAGATAAACCTGAATGCCGTCAGCCGGCTGTGCGTGCCTTCTTCTCCGCCTGCCTATTGGGAGGTGCCCAACTCACCATGACAGGGGGGTGGCCTGAACCCCAAACCCCAGCACTGTCAGTCACCCTACTGGGGCAAGAAAGGTGGATTTCAGGCACTGCAATACCCAGCTGAAGGCACTTCAGTGCAGGCTGAGGCCATCCAGCCCCCTTCTGACAGGGGGTTTTCTGAATGCATGGACTTCAGAGACTCCCTAGACGGGGGTGAAGCACCATCTTCACCACTAGCAAAGTGATGATGATGTTAGAGCCAAATTAAATTTGTGAGTTTTAAATACAATCCACACAAAAAGAGATTTCAGAGTTTACAACCAGCCTAGTAAATAATGCAGTAAAAGTGAAAGATATGTTTTAGGACAGTAATTGCATAATGCCCATAAAAAATTTGTGATTTTCAGCATTTCTAAGTACCACATACTTCCCTAGTCATAAATAAAATGTCTCTTCAGTAACTATCAACTCAATTCTCTTGCTAAACTAAAGCTCTGTCAAGTCTTCAGAAATCTCTGTCTCCCTTAGCCTTCTTCCAACCTACCTTGCAAATGTACTCATTTTCTCTTTATATGCCACAAATGACTGCAATCCAATTTGGAAAGATATTTTCTATTAGGGAAAAATAATCAAATATACATTTTAAAAAGTCTGCAACCCAAGTATATTTTTTAAACCTAATTAAACCAAACATATACATGTAGTTATAATTCATTTCCCAATTTCTGCTCAAAGTGTATGTGACCCCTTTAAGACGGCTGTGTAAAACTGTCCTTTTTGCAGATTAATGAGAACCATTTAAAAGCCAAGTTAAAACAAGCAATATAAAAAAATGGACTGTACTAGTGTATTGTTTCGAAATTCATTTGTAATAAAAGTTTGAATTGCAACATGCAGCTATTCATCATTTTGTCATTATTCGAGGTTCAGGATATCAGAGTCCGGAGGCACTGAGGCATTAGGACATTAGATTTATTTGGGCTCCATTTAGACATATTTCAAGGCAGGCATGGAAGCAATTAGCGTTGCAAAAGCAGCGAGCTATCACTAGCCAGTATTTTATCCAGCTGGGGAGCAGGCAGTTGCGTGGGGACTGATTCCAGCCAGCCCAGATCGGAGGAGTGAAGAGCGTTTCTCCCTCACTTGCAGCCCCAGGTGAGGAGGTGAGAGCAGCGAGGTGTGAAGGGCCGGCAGCTCTGTCTGCAGGTCAGGAGCTGGGCCACTGCAGAAGTCTTGTTTTTCCTCTTCATGGTGCAAGGGAGCTGTGTGGGATCACCCCACATCCACAGGGTGTTTGGCAGCTCACGGAGGCTGAATATTTTGACTGTCCTCTAGCCATCTCTGAGCATCTCATCAAAGCCTTGGTATTAAAAAGATTGAAACACTCTCTCCTCCAGGCTTATACAGATAGAGCTAAAAACTGTGGACCTGACCCAGTCTCCACGGAAAGCATCTCACGAAGCATAGCATCTTCTGATGTCACCCCACCAGATATTTGAAAAAGTGCAGAGTCATATTTTTGGACAGTCTCCGTACTACCACAAGAGATATACACAACATTTGCAACAGGAGAGTCTCAAAGGACCCAAAGATTCAAATAATAGAGGGGAAAAAGCATCGGGGGAAGAAAATAATTGATAAAATTTCTATGTTACAATGATTTGCACTCACCATAATTCTTTACATAGAATCATAGAATCATAGAATCTTTTAGGTTGGAAAAGACCTTTAAGATCGTCCAGTCCAACCATTAACCTACACTACCAAGTCCACACTAAACCAATCAAGGGTAGACTAGACTAAACCATGTCCCGAAGTGCCACATCTACCCGTTTTTTGAAGGCTTCCAGGGATGGTGACTCTACCACCTCTCTGGGCAGCCTATCTAACCATATTAAAGCATTCATTAATGAAACTTTGCAGTGACTTAAGTGCTATAGTATCGTCAGAGCTAGCCGAAATATTTGAAAGAAAAAAGGGGAAATGCAAAACATCAGAGCTCTTTCAGACTTTGTTTTTAATAGTTCTTCAGTAAAAATGTATTTTAAATGGTTGTTCATCTTTTAAATACAGCTCTTGGACTCAATGGAAATGAGGAAATCTGTAAATTCTGAAAAAAGAAAAATTATTAACATGCCACTGAAAATCCGGCAAAAGCTGCAGAAAAGTTTGAAAATTGTGTAGTATGGCAGAAGATTATGAAGACAGAAAGATAAACTAACCTGTTTCCTGCAGCTTTAAGAAAAGCAACATCAGTTTCCAAAGTTGCTTAATATTCAAGGAGAAATAACAAAATCCTTTCAATATTACATTTATATTTCTGTGGTCTCACTGCCATTTTTCTGAGTGCAAAACTCCCATCTACTATCTGAAAATCAATGGCTGGTTTTGGATGGCCCTTTAATGTCAAGGTCAGCTGCTCTGTATTTTTAACTGGAAAGAAAACTCAATATTTATGGCCTTTTTAATTCTTTTTTTTTAAAATAAACTCCTACTATGGATGCAGGAGATGAGAGCTGTCAGGGAAAAAAAGAAAAACCAAGTAGTACAGAAGTGTGTAAAGGGGAAAGAAAAAAAAGAAAGCTAAATCGCGCCTTTTTCTTCCCACTTAACACCTCTCATGCTCTTCTTTTTAAAAGGCAGGATCCTATAATATTTGAAAAGTTGAAGGAGGTCTGCTCGCTGCCACCTTGCCCAGCAGTGCAGTGTATGCATTGCATCTATAATGCAAACAGTGGTGCTGGCTTGATTCTGCATTTGATACCAGGTTTGTCTGAGGGTCTTTTCTTTGAATGCAAGCACAGCCTTATAGAAAGAGTTGCGGGGTGTACTGGCACCATATGAGAGGTGAGACATGGGTCCATATTTTCAGTTAGCCCTACATGCTAACTGGCACGTATGGGCCAGCCGTGGCACGTCCACCACATATTTCCCAGTGCCTTGAGGCAGTGCAGTAGAGCTGACATCAGACAGACAGGTGGGTTCCTTCCCAGGCAGCCCCAATATTGTGGATTTCCCAGCATAAGGGAAATAGAGGTGCTGCATGGATCCCCATAGCCACGCGTCGACCTTGCTGCAATGCTGAAGCAGAGGCTTGTGTTGGTGGGCACCATTCTCTATTTCCCAGCCAGACCCATGCATTGAGAAACGGTGCATGCATGCCGCAAAATCTGACCCAAAGCTTCCTCAAGCCCTACAGCAATGTTTCCCTTGACTCTGGTGGAATTTGAATCAAATCTATGGTCTCCTATGAGCTTATGCTGGCATTGTATTTTATCACCTTCAGTAACCAACAAGTAATATGACTGAATTTGCAATGAAGCTCTATTCTTGGTGACGACTGTATTTCTCCAAATATACATTAATGGCAGTCCTCCAAGTATATATAAAGAACTTAATTTTCTTCTAAAAAACTTTCCAGGTTTTTCTTTCAATACATCATGACAGGCAACAAATATTTCAAGTCAGTCACTTTACCTTGTCTTAGTGCAAACAGCAGCGTCAGATGCTGTAAGAGAAAGACATGGTCCCTGGGCTGAAGTTATGATAGATGGGTAAATAAAGTCCTGATTTCCACATAGATTGTTTTAAAATACAAAGCTGTAGACCTAGCTTTTCAGCTAAACAGGGAGGCAATAGCAAGGCTAGTTACTATGATTATGTTGTAGTTGTAATTGCTGCAAATGCAAATGACCAGTTAGATGTATAATTGGCCATTTGATAATTCAGCTATTATTACTGTATATGAAATTTGAGCCATTATATGAAATTACATACATGTTTCTCGTAGTTGAGCTTTTAACCCTGCACGGGCTCTCAGCTAATATTTCTGCATGTGAAATGTTTCTCACAAAGTTTTTGACTTAAAAACATTTAAATGATTGGCATTGTTTGCTGAGGTGATGCTTTTGAAAAATATACATTATATTGCATAGTACCAAGCTGGAGTGGTGGATTGTTCTCTTTTGCCTAATTTGCAGCTATGGAAGCAGCAATTTGCTCTGGGAACTGAACTGCCTCTCACAACGAAAGCATTTCGGAAAGTATAGCCAACTGGCTGTAAACCACATGCAAATCTGCGGAGCTCCTGCATATTACACCTTCAAGGAATGAACCAAAAAATCTTAGACTCGTCAGGGGAGTTCGGGGAAATCCAGAAGTCATGCTCCATACAGAGTTGCCACATCTTCACAGTGGGTTGCAGACCCTATGATACTCAAATGTGAAAAGCTCAGAAACAAGTGATAGTTAGAAACTCTGCTATAATTTTTAAGTGATTTTCTAGCTGTCATGTTTGTGGGAAGAAACTGAAATGCATGGCCCAAATGCACAGAAGAGAGAAGGCTAATCCATTTTCTTTAAACCATGTTATTTTCTTTTTAAACCCATCTTACATTTTCTGGGAGGGTTTGAGGTTGACTTGCAGGTTGATTTAATTAAGTGGGGGAAAAAAAGTGTTCTAAACCCAGATCTGAGCAGGACAATACAATACTGATGATACCAGACATGTATTAAGTTCTGGTACGTGTCTTGCATCCCATATTCTGAGTGGGGCTTGTCTGCTCCTTTAGGCAGGTCTCCTTTTCAACTGAAATAGGCTTGGCCCTGGAATTATAACCATTAGTGTCTGTACAACTCTCCCCCCAGCAGTTTCCAGGCTTCTTCTGAGTAACCCTCAGCAAATGGAAAGTCTTTGGGGAGAAGAGGGGGAGCTCTGTACAGCTTCCCAAAGAGGACCTAAGGGACATCAGTTAAAGTTTCTTGTGGGAATAATGGGAAGTGTACACAGAAAGAAATTAAATTCATGTGATTTAAGATCTGCTTAATTTTTTTTTGAGTCATTCTTCTCTGGTTAGTCATTTTAGAAGAAGTTTGAGAGGTTTGCCTGGAACTTGGTTTCCTCTCTGTCGTGGTTTAGCCCCAGCCAGCAACTAGGCACCACGCAGCCACTCGCTTACTCCCTCTACCCCGATGGGATGGGGGAGAGAATTGGAAGAGTAAGAGTGAGATAACTCCTGGGTTGAGATAAGAACAGTTTAATAATTGAAATAAAGTAAAACAGTAATGATAATAATAATTTCATAATAATAGTAATAATAATATACAAAGCAAGTGATGCACAATGCAATTGCTCACCACCCGCCGACCGATACCCAGCCAGTTCCCAAGCAGCGATCGCTGCTCCCTGGCCAACTCCCCCCAGCTTATATACTGAGCATGACGTCATATGGTATGGAATAGCCCTTTGGGCAGTTTGGATCAACTATTCTGGCTGTGCCCCCTCCCAGTTTCTTGTGCACCTGGCAGAGCATGGGAAGCTGAAAAGTCCTTGACTAGCATAAGCAGTACTTAGCAACAATTAAAACATCAGCATGCTATCAGCATTCTTCTCCTCCTAAATCCAAAACTCAGCACTATGCCAGCTTCTAGGAAGAAAATTAACTCTATCCCAGCTGAAACCAGGACACTCTCCAATATTAACGCCATGGTTCCCTTTCTCCAGGTTGAAACTGCCTGTGGTGGGCTAAGATAATTGCTTACCCTCTTGTTTCCCTTGACAATGCAATGACAACACAGGATTAACCTGAAGGTCCTTAGCTCACTTGTTTATTTTAAACCTTTCAGCCCAGGTTCCAGTGGCAGCATACTGGCTCATGTTTCATGGTGCACAAGACTGACACAAGCTTGAGAAACTTGGTCCTCGGAGAAAGGCAAGTCTCCCTGCTCTTGGCTCCTGCTGAGCTGCAAACTCCTCCGGACTGGAGAGTTACTGCCTCTTACAGCTGTTGGGCCGAGGGGGGGGACCTCCTGTGCATTCAGAGGGCACTCAGAGCTCTCACAGCCTTCTGAGTTTCTCAGCTCTACTTTATGTACTATGTTAGGTGGTTTCAGACACTTGGCTTGGCTTATGCATTTTGCATCCGTATATCCTATATCAGGAGTAGGCATCAAGTGCTAGCCCCGTGAGATATTTTTACCATCTATATTGTAAGCTGACTTTTCTCGAGAAGCATTCCCCTCCTCCCATCATTCAAGCCTGACATGTGCTACCTCTACCAATTTTACCTCCATTTTCTTCTTTGGAACATGAGCAGTTGGAAGTACCATACTGGGATATCCATTTTCTTCTTTCCTTTTCACTAAATTGATCTTACTAGGAATTTACAAACATGGAGAAAGAGATTTACATTTACATTGAGGCTATTTTACCTGGCATCCATATGATAAGACAGCCTCACAGGGCCTGGGAATGTAGCTTATAGTAATGCTAAGGAATCCTTAATGCTGCTATAGTGGCAGAAAACGATGAGAATTAGACCTGTTTTGTTCCGATTGTGATCTTGTCAAACTGAACTTTTTCTGAGCATTGTTTCTCCTTTCTGTGGCTTCCAAGCTTGGAAAAACCATTTCTGATATAAACCACTTAAAGCTTATTATTGTTCTGAAAAGCACTTGCAGTCTTTCATGAATAAATTTGTATAATATTAGTTCAGAATGATTTGCATGACAAAAAAATACTTTTACACGGTAAATTGTTTGTAAAGCCACAGTGAAAAGAGCTGATTGGTGCCATTAAATTAAATAGCAGTAACCTGCTCTTCCTTCTCTGTTTTTTGCCAATAATAAGCTCCAGTTTGTTGGAATGTTTATTAATTAAAATGTAAATATTCCTGACTGCTCCTAGTAAGAATATTTTGGGTACAAGATACAGCGAGCCTAAAACTGCTAATATAATGGAAAACAAATTCATGAATGCAGTATAAATGCAAGCAGTTTTCTTTTAAAGCTATTACTGTTATGGTCAAAGATATAGTTGAAAGAGCCACTGCCTCACAGTTATGCACTATGAATATATAGGAGTGTTCTCATCGGTAATGCTATTATATCATACTTTTTGGCTATGCCTGTCTGACTGCAACACATCTGCAACTGAAAGGTAACTTGGGGGGACACTGTCATCTACAATACTGCACTGAAGTACCGTAATGGTGAGAAAAAGTGTATTTGTAATCTGGCTTACTCCTTAACGGAACCAAAAAACGTAGATTCCCTTATGGGCCTTAGATTTGCATAGCACTGGAACATGTTAAATGCAAACCCAGGCTAAATTTAAATTAACCAGTTCAGGAACTGCAGGGACTGAAGATGAGCAATAACTGCTCAAATTCTCAGTACCCAAGTTTTATCCATCTTCTTGAATGGGTTTTGCCTATTTTGTGCCCAGTGACAGGCCCAGAGGCAGTGGGCACACACTGAAACACAGGAGGTTCCCTCTGAACATCAGGAGACACTTTTTCACTGTGAGTGTGACCGAGCACTGGCACAGGTCACCCAGGGAGGTGGTGGGGTCTCCCTCCTTTGAGATATTCAAAAGCCATCTGGACATGGTCCTGGGCAGCCTACTGTAGGTGGCCCTGCTTGAGCAGGGGGGTTGGACCGGGTGACCTTCAGAGGTCCCTTCCCACTTCAACCATTCTGTGATTCTGTGTTTCTCTGCTTTGCAGCCTGGAACAATTTGGGTGCTGCTCCAGCTACTCTGCAAAAGCCAGTTCAGGTTTGCCCCCACTAGTTAATAGGGACTGCAGAGTATCCATAATATGAATTTCCAAACATCTCCATGGATCTTCTTAGATCTTGGTCTGTACAGTCAGGACTAAAAGAGTGTTTGCTTGCTCTGTCATGTAGCAGGAAGAAAGAGGATGGTGGGCTCTTTGGCTCCTTTCCTTCTTCTTTTCTGATAGCTCAAGAGATTATTCTATGATTCTATGATTCTATGGTTGGAAAGGATTTTCCCAGAAATCAGGGTCATCAGATCCTAGACCCCCACTGACCTTAGTAAAACCCATTGAAATCACTGGCTCCAGGAGGCTTTGGATCCAGCTCGCAGAGCAGGAAAGGCAAATATATCTGTGGGGCTGAGACAGCATTTTCAACACTGTGAGTGGAGGAAGGAGAGGGGGGAGAAGGGGTGGAATTGCCACCTGCAATTATGGTCACTTTTCCCTTTTCATGAAAAATCTCTCTCATTTATTCTTCCTGTACTTCTCTTGTAGGTATCCTCTTGCAGTTTCCCACCCTCCAGCCAGCCAGTTAGGTCCCCAGGGACCAGGCTTTCCCACACACAGCCCACATTTCAAATGACTCTTCCTTTTCTCGTTTTCAGTGTAGGCTTCTTCCAGTTATCATCATTTGCTTTTGCTGAGTGGGTTTTTATTTTATTTTTCTCCCTCCTTGATGCTGTGAGCAGTCTCACAGTCAGAGACAAGCTGGAACGGCTGCCAATAGTGTAAGAAACTCCTCCAGAGATAATGAGACACCAGAAATACAAAAGGCCTGTAATGAAACTTCCCAATTATCTGACCTAGAAGATAGTGGGAGACAGCGATTAATAATACGTTTCCTTATCAATAGGGAGATACACATGCTCTGAAGCAAGAGAGGCCACTTCAACCCATCTTTCCTACTTTGATCCCTGTATAGTAGGGAGAATTTTTGGGTCAGTTTGGTTTGGCTCTGCACCGTTGCAATACACCGATGATTTTTACTCCTTGTTCTTTTCATCCAGATGGGCTGTTGTTCAGGACATGGAGATGATCACGGATGACAGTAGAGCTGCATGTGGGAACCTGCTGTGGTACAAAGTCCGCTGGTACTACTTTTGTTGCTCTAGCCAGCTGTGTTGCTGCCAGTCGCTTTGCATCAAAACATGCTGTGTTCAAAGCTGAGAGGAGTTTTCCTGTGGCTTTCCCTGCACAGAGACTAGCACTATAGTTAGGGATGAACTACTTTGCATTTTCTGATGTGCGTCTCTGTGCTTGAGTATGCAGACAGTTAAAATAAGTAACAGATCCAACAACTTAGGATGATATGTGAATTACAAGATATTATTTCAGGAGTTTTCACTTAAAGCCATTCCTTTGACTGTTAAATATATGCATTTTTCAGTTAATTTTGTCAGGTTCCGGGCACGGTACTTCACTGGCAGAGAGCACCTCTCAGGACCAGCCTCCCTTTTTCATTTCTGAAATGTGTAGCAATCGATATTTGCAGCTTAGTTCCATTCTTGGAGCAAAACTAAATATAAAACCTTGGAATCATTTGTCATTTTTCTTTCAGACACATCTCGTGTAATCTGTCTTTCTTGTTGGTTCTCAAAGGGTGGATTTTGTTTTGCCTAAGATTCTCTGAATGCAAACCGGCAGAATCTTGTATCAAGTACTGTTTTCTGTTATTACTCAAATTAGTGCTCACAAAGTAGAAAACGTCACTGTAAAGTAAATGGCATTTTTCAAGCATGATAAGACCTTTATTTCCATTTTCAGTCCAGCTATTTAAATCGCTTTTTGTCTGACTGGTGATAAATATGTCTGGCTTGATTCTGTAGAAAAGCAGAGGTGTTCTGAAATGGTGCCGTTTGGGAAGCGTAGAAGTCAGCCGCGCTGTGCAGGAATCTCAGTGTAAACCATTTTAACATCCCACCCTTTCAGGTTTTTTCTGCAACACCCACGCATTTTGCACAGATGGAGGGATGTGACAGATCATGGAATTAAGAAACCAAAAGCTTTTTTGTTAGATTTTTAATCCACTCCTCCCACACTTCCATAGTTCCTTGATTTACAGTTTAATTCAAAATGAATGAGCTACCAGTCTTTACTAGCAAGCATCTGTTCATAGCGTGTGTTAGCTTCCAGCCACATGTCTGACCCTCTAATATTTCTTTTATTATTCTGTAAACAGGCAGGCCTATGGCAAGCAGTATTTATCACCAGACCTTTTATCACTTATTTATCACATTTTCCGAGCATCACTGTATAAGCAGGCTTTGGCCAACAATGCTCATGTTTCTTTAAATCACTAATCACCATCTTTACTTGAAATAAGCACTGTTTCCTAATAAGCAAGAAGGAATGCTTACTGGGAGAATGGCTTTGCTCATTTTGTGAAACACCTAGAATAATAAAGACCGCCATAATAAATAGGATAGAACAGGTAAAAATAGAATTAAAAGACAACATGGTCAGCTGTTTGTAAGTGACAATTATGAGCCACATGGAGTTCTCACAGTCTGCATACCTCACATCTCCTCTCTACCTATATCTGCCTTGCCGTACACAAGAAGGGGACTCAGAAGCATCTCTCGCTACTTCTCTCACACTAAACCAACTTAACTTCAGTCACTTCTCACAGAAAGTAACATACTGACTAAATAGAAAATTTCCATCATAGATGAAGTAGGGGACTAAGGGGGATTCAGAAGAAAAATAAGTGCTTTTAACAAAAAAAGAAAAAAGCGTTATTTCCTGACCAGTTGTCACCTCCACTTAAGAACTTGCAGAATACTCTCTTGGGCTTTTAGTTCTACCTGCTGGTTTTTTCCGCTTCCCCAGCTGTGGAGATTCCCCTAGGGCAGGAAGGGCTTGACCAAATGTCTCTCAAACTCCTTCCAACACTTTGGAAAACACGCATCAGTAGCTGAATTATTTTATTGCAGAGAAGGACCTTTGTGATTGGTTACTGGACATTGAATCCTGACAAATGTAACTTGGTTATTAATGCATTTTTCTGTGTTGATGCATTCATTTTGCAAACCAAACCAGAAGTATCTGCTTGTTTGGGTTTTCTTTTCTAGTTTATGCTACTTAATGGTAGGGTCACAAAGCACATACTTGAGATACTGAGCTAGGTACTTCCCTTTTGGTGATGCTCCGTTTTTTCTGAAATACAAAAGGCAAATTAACACTTACTGAGTCTTTCTCTGTCTCATATACCTTTAATTTCCTGAGTTCTTCGCAACTTGTTTCTGAGCCCAGATGCAGTTGTGTAAGTTCAGAGTAATGACTTTGAAGTAAAAATGTTCCTACTCGTTTACACAGATATACTTGAGGTTATAAACTAGTAATGAAGTATTTCTGTTTTGCAGGGTTTAAACCTAAAAGCAAGATCATTCTTCTCACAGAAGTAAGTGGCTCTAAAGAAATCCTGGGAGAATTTCAAAGCATACACTGTTCTGATCTGTGAGCCTAAAGGGTTCACTGCTGCCCAGAAAGTAAGGACTTCAGTCATACAAGATCATGGATCCACTGAATGAGTCGTACAAAACTTTATTTCTCTGGTTTTTTCTACTGGAAATTTTCCTGGTGTTCCCTGTTGCTTAACTTTAAGCTTCAGCTAGTTTCTTGGGAAGGCTGGACTAGACTTTCCCTTCCTTCACGGTGACACTAACCCTGATCCTTCACAACATATTTTGGTCCTTTCTCTCGGCGGGGCTCAGCTAAGGTATGACGTGGCACAGGAATTTAACAAGCACGAGATGGATGCTGACAGGCAGGGCAGGATGTAGCTGCCACAGCAAGAGAATAAGGATTTAGCGGTGCCAGCCTGGAAGAGCAGTACTAATGTATGTCTAATCCAAGCAGGCTGCTCCTTTATTAGTAATTCTATGAATTTCTACGGGACACCTGATATCCTCTTGTCCAACTCATTGTAGTGAATGTGACAGCACAGTTAAGAGGTATTAGATAAATTATCAGCAAGTAAAGTAGCTTGGTTGCATTTAATCTGTACAGAAATTAGAAACCTATTTTGAGAACAGTTTCCATGCTGCAGCGTGGAATATTAGCAAGACAAATTGAGCAAAGTGCCACTTTATCATCCAGGTAGGTGTAATCCCCTACTTTTGCGCCTGCCATAGCAGAGGGCTACCCCCCTTTGCATGCCTGCCATACGTTAAGGCTGAGGAGCGGCAGAAGGATTTTGTGCTCACCGTTTATCTCATGGCAGCGGTAATGCTGTCTCAAGGGTCAGCCAGGCTTTTCAGCTAAGAAATAGCAGCTAGTGTCTAAACTTTGATCCTTTTCAATTTATTTGAGCATCGTAGAACCGTCTCCGCAATAGGTATTCGTCATTAAATAGTGCAAGGCAGAGGGAATGAAACTCCTCTGCGTGAGGCTTTGTTCCAGGACTGTGCTGCAGGAGAGGTCCAGGTACAGTATGGCCCTTCTGGGGAAGGGACTCCTCAAACAATCAGTGTCTGCACAGCCCCCTGAAGCTAAAGGGAAAGGACTAGCATCTTAGCTTTCATTTTTGCTTGCTGTGGCCATGTAACCGTTCACATTTATGTAAATACATTCCTCGCGTTTTGGCATTTGCTTTTCCCATCTTTGGTCCCTCTGTTCTCTGTTGTCCTTCTCTGTTCCATTTTCTGTTGTGAGCCATTTTCTGGCTCACCTTCCTGACCTCTTCATAGTAAGAGTCAAATATTGTGCATTTCTGCTTTCCACTTGGTGTGGCTTCTGCTCTGAATTCACCTTTCCTTCAAGTCAGGAAAATCAGATTACATGATCTCCCACTTATTAAGTGAGTTTTCATGTCTTCTTCTTCCCTTTGGGGTTGCCAAGGCTAATGTTGTTCCTTTTCAGGAAGTTTTATCTAGGTCTTACTCTAAATGTTTCCTTTCTTAGCTGCATGCTATGATTTCTAGTGTCACTCCAAGAAAATTCATCTCCAGAGTCATATGTTTCTAAAGTACTACAGGGTTCCCCACTCAACCTGCTTTTAGCCAGCTACATGTTTAACTCCTCTGGTCTCTCCTTGTGAGTCAGCGCTTTCCACCCCTTCTTTTCAAGTGTCCCTCCGTTGCACTGAGTATTTCTGACAGTGAGCAAAGCTTGGTGCCACCTTGCTGGGACAGCCACGTTAGGGGGTAACATAAAGGGAACACCACAGGGAGCACCAGGCCACCTCCCTTTCTCCTACTGCGAGTCCTCTGCACGTCCCCAATACAGTTTTGCTGCAATTTTGCATTGCAAAATCATGTCTGAGCTATCACCTATGGTGTTTGCAGACCCCTTAACATTCCTGCCTTCCTGGCTTTCTCTCCTGCTGGGTTTTAGGGGCTTTCTTAACAGAGAAGACCTGCCAGCATAGCCAAGGAGAACGCAGAGTCCACCATACAGAGGTTCATGGGGGGCTGCAGCATCCTGCTGGTGTACTGCACACGCTGACGGCAGACCTGCTGCGTAACCCCCTCATCCAGTCCAGTGCACAGCACAGCTGCATCCAGTTGCTCCAGCATAACTTCCCTTGGGAGGTCATTTTTTCTGGAATTAAAGTGACTCGACCTGAGAGCAAAGAAATAATTTTTATTCCAGAGTGCATTGTCTGCACAAGGGACATATCCTGGTAGTTTTACCAATGTAATTATTCTGTATAGCTGTATAGGCAACTTTTCACATGTACACAAGCCTTAAAGTTCATTCCTTCTCATGTATGGCTCTGCATTTTCCCAGAGTAAATCATAATTCACCATCAGTCTGTTCATGTTTCTAATCTTTTAAAAGACCCCTTTGTGTTACTTTATTATCAACACTTGGATATTCAACTCTTCTGTTTTGCATTATGTGCAAATTTCATTACCGTAAGTATTTCCTTCCTCTAATGGCGATACTTAGTAATAACATGCCTTGCTCTGATTCCTGCTATCCTCAGTAGACATATTCTCACTACTTGATACATTGTCATTCATCATCACCTTTGTTTATGTTTTCAGCCAGTTTTCAATCCTCCTGATAATGTTTATAACCAGGGTAATTTGTATTAATTAGGAAAGTAAGACTTGTTTTGAGAGACTCCAAAATGCATCACTAAAATTCAAATAGCATCTGCCATGCTCCCTTCATTCATTACTTTTATTAATCTACCTGCCAAAGTAATAAAGTATGCACAAGACTTTTTCTTCATAATTGCATACTGCGTCTTTCTTAAGGTTCCATCATCCTCTAAATAAGGACTGTTTTTTCCTTGTGAAATTACTTCTATTAGGGTACAATCAGTTGATCTAGTATTAAGTAGCATAAGGAGTCATTTCTCAGGTAACGCGTGCTTCAACCAGTGTAATCCAGTGTAATCCCAGCTGACAGTCAGTGTGCCTTAAAGGAGTCTGCTGTAGCATTCAGCCTCAGATGCAGGTGCTTTTTGTGTGTAAGATGGTGTCTTAAATTGGCACCCCTGCTGAACCAGACTGCCTTTACTGTTAGATTTCTTATGGACTCTCAATTGCTGGTCACCATTAGGGTGAATGAAATGATGGGAGGATGCCTGTGAAATTGTTTCAGAGTCAGCCTTCTGTTCTGTCGAGCATGCACTGATCCCTGATCTTCAGTAAAGAAAAGCTACAAATGCTCTTTCTACGTTAGCACAGTTAAACTGAAAATCCAGGAAAGGTGGGGTTTAATTCCATTTTCCTGAAGAAGGTTTTTGCATTCATGCAAAACATTTATATTAACTTGTTTGTGCTTCTTAACAAGCCTGGGAATGGAAGTTATTTAATTTTCAAACGAACAAGGCAGAATGAAGCAGAAATGTTAGGACTGTGGTATCTATCTCCTCCTGCATGAAGGAGTAAGTAAAAGAATTTGTTGCCTCATATTCAGCGGTCCACTGTAAAGGGTAATTTCTTTACAAAATAGGGATGAAATGCCCTCTGGAAGTATCATCACTAACTACAGAGAAGCCTAGACAACTAGGTGCCTACTCTTCAGAGGGCTAATATTATGTGAAATGGATTAACATGATTTTTCCCCCGCTCTGTATCCTTCAGCTGCTTGTGGCCTCATAGACCTGGAACCCATTAGCAAGGAAAAATATGGACAAACTCAAGGCATAGGGTTTGTTTCCAGATAAGCTAGCCTGATTTGGCAGTGCCACTATTCACAGCATGGTTAAAAGTATTCTGAGACGGTGATGTCCACAAACAGTGCATTGCAAACTAGATCTGAAATACCGGTTGTGGATATTTTCTTGTACAGGTGGTCAATACAAAGTTGCAGCATTAGGTAGGAGACAGACCATGAAAGCATTCACGGTTTTTAAAAAGTGATTGCTAGAAATACCAATTTCAGCCTTTTACAGCCTGGCACCTAACCCCTCCCTCATTTTTTGACTGTTCTTTCTGAGAGGTCCACCCTCAGATCTACCCTCAGTAGTCAAGGAGTGGCATGAAGTGCATATTAATTGATACTAAACTACTACAGGAACCTATAAGATTACATTTCATAGGTACATAAAAATCAAACTGAGCACGATTACTGGCACTATGGTAGGTACCAGAGGATGTAATAGCCATTTGCTGTCTTGAATATATTTTCTATTGGTGTGCAGAAAATTAGGAATGCAAGTCATTTAAGCGACTGTTAATGGAATTTGTGTATCTAATTAATTCTTCAGGGTCCACTCTATGGAAAATTGATTTAATTGTGTCATGGATTGCTATGTTGGTCAGGTGTTTGAGTGGCGCTGTTTTTTTAACATATCAGTCTGCCATTATCAGAATGGCAGACTGTACAGAAATTTGCAGGAGCAATAATTACCTTTGCAGAGGAGCTTACTTGGAAGGAGGTGTTTTGTAGCCATAGCCACTATATAACAGAGCATCCAGAATTGATAAGTCTGGCTCCAGGCGTCTGCTTTCTCCATAATACCCTCCAGGAGTGAGGACAGTGTGTTTGTCTGGGGGGACGGAAAGAAGCAATTCATTGTATTGTAGCTGATGTTGTAGCTTGTTTCATTTTTACACTCAGTGCTTGAAATAAACTGCTGAACCTACTCTGTTAATGCAAACAGAGAAACAGAGGCTGAAGAGGTTCGTTTTGCCTTCCAGCTCTCATTTCACTTTCCAAAATACCTATAGCTTTCTGCAGTATGAAATTATTGATAGATGCGTGATAAGAAAAGTCTCATGACAAGTGTCATTACCACTCTCTAGTGTAGTTTCCATCCACTCTAGCTTGGTGTCCTATAGGATATCTTACTGCCCTCCTGCCGGTGATGAGCATGCTCTTCAGTTCAGGGGGGCCTTGGTCTACAGCCAGTTATGTCCGTGGGTACCTTTTAACTGACCTCCATGGAGGCTGAACTGGGTCCCAGTTGCCAAAGTGTCTTAGACAGCATCTCCTGATATCCATTTCCACGTTGCTGATAACAAAAACATGCTCCACAATAGTCTTGCTTTTCCAAAAGGCTAGTGCTGATTTTGTACACAGGCCTGTATTCCCATATTAGTCTGAGTGAGGCCAGATCCCAGGAGGTCAAGAAGCAGCTCAGGTCTCTTTTTATACAAAAGTGTGTTCCAAATAGCCCTGGCTGCATGACCGTTGCCTGTGTCTGTCAGCTTCAAACTACTGTGAATGAGCAGTTCCCAGAGAGGCTCTGTCAGGTCTCAAATGATGCTTTCACCCTGATATAAGCTTAATATTGATAGTGTATTTCCTTTATTTCAAGTTGGCCACGTAATTGCTCCAAGAGTAGCCTTCTCAGTACTCTGAGAAAGTGACATGGTTTCTACTGACTGTAGTTACGTGAGGGGCAGAGTGGTAACAAAGATCAACCTTTCATTGTCCCAAAAGAGTAGCAACATGTAGGGGTTTTGTGGGTTTGTGCTTCAAATTAAAATTTCAGAATCAAACGTTCCACTACCTCTGATTTTGCACCTAAAAATATTGGCTATGTGTCTCCAGCTACGTTACAGTGGTTGGAAATCCCATCAGAAGGGATTCAGTGTGACACCTACTGTGCAATGGCACTGACAAAGAAATAAAGGGTTTTCCCATTTTAGCAATTCCTAGAAATTCACCAAATCTAATGCCACCTGAGTGTAGACAATGTGGAGCAGGAGATTATTGACAGAGAAGGATTCCCCTCACCCTTTCCAGAGGTTACAGAGGCTTCCCAAAATTCAGTAACAAGCAATATCTATATTAGAGTACAAAAAAGCCACAGCTACAGTATGCCAAAGCAAAACAGAATGAGGGATCATGTTTTTGTCCAGCGTGCTGTTTCACAAGGGTATTTATTTTGCCCACCAGTTTATCCTGTGAGGAAGGATTTTCAATATGTAATAGTGGATGCACAGGCCAACCCTACTGCTTACAGCCATTGCCGCTCCTGTTATCGCTGTCAGTCACAGCCAGTGGTGAATGACATCAGCACAGTGTAGTCAACATGTGTTTCTGGCATCGTTGTCATAAGGATGCCCCTAACCTAGCTAGCAGTGGGAAGCGTAATTATTGCTGAATTGTGTAAGGCACAGAGATAGGTAGCAGGCACAAGAAAATCAGGCTGCTCATCTTTGCTAGGAAGGCTTTCTGATGGTGCTAGTGACTTGCTCAGACAAGCAAAAAAAAAATTTTTTTTTCCCCATGAATCATGTTAATCTCATTACATAATTAAAAATACTCAAGAAATGCATTCATTTTCCCTTTCTCCAAAGGAAAAATTTGTGTCAGTACTTTCAAGTGTGAGAGTATTCATTAAAGAATTACTCTGTACGTGCAGGTCCTGGTTTAATTATGTCTAACAGAACTCCAGCTCCGATACCTAAATAGATAAATACTTCACAAAGAGAAGATGAAGCAGTGCAAGCTACTGAATCATGTGGAGTACAAAAGATCACATTTCTGAGAATGAAAGGACAGGTTTTTGGTGTGGCACTGACAAAAGTTGTCATTAACTGAATTTTTTGACCTCTCCTTCCCAGAACATCTTCCTTGTGGAAGTATGGACATCTTAGCTGTTCTATACGTTATTTTTTGTCAGTCTATTTCCATTAAATGTACACGAGAAAGCAGTGAAAAATCCGAGACTGAGTGCAATGTTTGAAGCAACTTGATTCTCTTAAATGGGCTGACAGTTTTGCTGTGGGAAGGACGTTAGTTCAAATTAATCAAAGAATCTGAAAACTAGTTTGAAATCTCTTTAATTTTCCTTTTGTTCTTTTTCTTTGTGGGTTTTTTTTTTTTTTTTGTTAATGAAACTCCCATTCAATCTAACATCAAGTTTTCAATCCTCGGATTAGGAACAAGTGAGAGGAAGTAGGTGTGCGCAGGCTTTTTTCCTAGCTGTAAGATAAAAGCCAGTGGCCACCTTGCCCAGTTGGTGCGCGTGTGCGTCAGCAAGGGCATCACGTGCCGGGGCTGTTTCACAAATGACTTAGACACAGAAATAGCAGGCAGGTCACTGAAGGACTTCACCGGCGGCAGATCACTTAATCAGACTTTACAAGTCGGCTGCTGAACCAATCCTTCCCCTGCCGCCCCAGCAGCGCCTGCCTCCGCAGGCGCAGTCTTAGGGCTGGCTTATCCAAGGATTGAGCCACTCAGCCAACACATAGCAAAGATTACCAGCGTAGAGGAGAACCCTTGTAGATTACAAGGCTTTGGAGTTTGCACAGCTGTGATGTGTGTGCCTTTCCATCATTTCTATCTCCTCTTTGGTTTTGGGGTTGGTTTTTTTTTTTTCCTATGCAGTCCAGAAATGGTTCAAGATATTCCTCAGAAATGTCTGTGCAGAAAGACATGTGTCTTCTTTACTTCATTGGGGAAGCTCTTTACAGTAGGAAATGTTACGGCAAAAAGACCGAATGCTTGAATAATCCACAGGGTTAATCATAGTTCCACTGTGACCTACTGTTGTTTATCCTACCAGAGGCTTAAGAAATCTTGTTCTTGTAAAATACAGCTGAGAATTGGACAGACTGAGTCTGTTTGCTGAGGTTTTGCACTTAGAAAAGTAACGCGGCAATGTAGCATAGCTGATTGTTGGTGTGACATTTTATTCAGTTTGGTGGACATATAGACGACTGTAGCGGTGTGAAAGTAGCCACATGCATTTGAAGATGCTCTGCATACAATAACACCATAATACAATACACCAATAACACCAAGAAAATTGGCAGTACTCTTATCTCGGTCAGGCCAATAAAATGCAATGAGTACAGGAGAAGGAACAATTGGATTCACATGGATTCACAAGTTTGTTTGCAGTGAATTATTTTTTTATGTAATAATGTTCTATTATCTGCATTACTTTTCACATACATAATTTATATTTTTGCATAATAAATGCATTTCATTCCTGGATGAGCTCCCACTTTTGTGACGTCTGCTATGCTAGGTAACACTGGGAGTTGGAGACTCCAGAGCTATTAGTCTTAGTCTTTACAGCTGCCCACTAAAGAGACAGGCTTTGTGTCAGACGCTCAGTATGTTCATATCTAGGGCTACGGCAAACTCAAATCCACCATGCGTCAGAGCACAGAGGGACAAATAATGCCCAGTGATGAATGGACCACATCAAGGTCTCCTGCTGCATGAGGAGTAGCTCCACAGCTAGACCTTTTCATCATGTCTCTTTAAAATGTTCAGGCTTGGTTTTCCGCTTGGTAAATCAGAAATAACTCTGCTGCTCTACAGTTTGAAGAGACAATCACACAAATCAAGTGTAATTTCTCAAGTTCTGAACCAGAATGAAATGCATAAAGAAAACAATTTCTTTCTGAACAAAATGTAGAAAATGAATGAAAGCAGCAATATTGCATTGCTTTTTTATTATCTCAAAGCAGCATAATATTGGTGATATATCATTATCAAAATGTATTCAATTATACATTGCTAAAATTTGATATATTTTATAAATTATTATACATAATTTGATTATATTTTGAATACAATCAGAAAGTCCACATAAAATAATTGGGCTTGGATGGATTTGGAATGGAACAGTTTAACCTCATCCACGTATTTTTATCCATTTAAAGATAAAAAATAGGAATGATGCGCAACAGCCAACATTTGATTTGCATTGACGTAAACCTGAAAATTCATCAGTGAAAATTAACCGTATAATAAAGACTGTGCATTTTTGGACCCATCCAAGTAAATGTCCTTGTATTCCTTATGAATAAATAATATTGCAATTTACTTTGCTAATGATGATGACTAGGGCATATAAAATACTAGAAAACTCACTTTCAAGATTCATTCAGAAAAACCTTAAAAAAAAGCGAACCTCTTTTGGTTTTTTTCAGTAGCATTAACAATCTCTTTATTTACTTTTTACCAGAAATCCTTTTTCGTTACAGGATGCTTATGGAATTAAAAAACAACAAAAAAAACCCCGCACCAAAAAAAAACCCAAAACCCCCCAGTGTACATATATTTATGTTTGTGTTTAAAAGGTAATTTGTCCAAGCCTTAATCTTTCATAGATATAGTTAGTCCAAGCCTTAATCTTGCATAGATATAGTTAGTCATTCAATTAGGGAGGAGAAGCAATGTCTCATGACAGATGCCTGACTACAGCTTAGCCCCTGCTACGAGCCCTTATAATGTTCAGGGGTGTTTGTCCTTGAACATTGCAGCTATACTAGTAAAACCCTAGCAGATACGGAATTCGGTCTCCAAAAGTATGCTTTCACCTGTGTAAATTGATTCTGTATTATACCATGCAACCAATTGTATGACATAGAAGCACTTTTAAAGTGGATGTGTGCAGTCATACAGGCTGAACAGCTAACTTCAGCTAAGAAATATTTGGACCACATACTTTGCAAATTCTTCCTCACACAGACCAATAATATTAATCTGGGCAGTTTGCTGGGGAATCTTTAGAGTCTTCAACTTGGCAGCCAATCTTAAATGCCAACTTTTTTCAAAATACCAAAGCAAGACATATCACAGTAGAAATAGTATACTAAATTTTCATTAATGAGCGCATCTATCAACCATTTGTTGTCCCTCATTAAGCTGTTCTGATTTGAAGCAACCATAAAAGATGAAGTCTGAAGGATGCCAAGTCATATGAATATTATATGAGCTAGGATGAAGGGCTCAGTTATGGCTTCCTTGTGAGTCCTGTTCATGAGGCAGGGTGTTGGTGACTACCCCAGATGCAGCAGTCAGAGTTTGTTTCCAACTTGCTCCCCATTCAGTGGGTGGTCTGGCTTAGGGGCATGCTCAGGACTGGCTTTATTCTGAAGGCGGTGATACGTTGCACGCACGTGTGATGAAACTGGAAGCAGCGATAGGTCCTCCTCCTGTGGGTGTCTGCCTGCAGGGGATGAGGGTACGGGGAAGACACATGCTAGATCTGCTCTCCCTGGTGTGGAGCCTAACCGTTACCTCAGTCATGAGGTAGCAATGACCCCTGAGTTAGTATTAGAAACAGTTTCCCGTGAACTGCCACTGAAGTGTAAAATACAATGCCTCTTGCCTGCCAGTGCAGCTTTGCTTATTTCTCATCATGAGGGTTCTGGGCAAATGGATTTACTGAGGAAGATTCACTGAACTTTAAATCTTAAGCCAATATTGGAGACCACCATCAGATAATAAAATTCATATATCGGCTTTTCTCATTGTGAATGCAATTCTACATTACGCCCATCCAGCCAAAGACCAGCAACCTATCAAGTGGTCTCTTTATCCAGGTAAAAACATTCACATGTAGAAGAGCTAACCCTTGCAATGAACTGCTTCACATTAGCCTCAGCTAAAGAGTTATTTTGCAAAACTGTCTATCAATTACTTCAAATAATGAAAACAGTTGAAAAATAGCAATCTGTTCAGGAAGGAAAAAATAAGTTATTTTTCTGAAGTACATTTTTTTGTGTACATAACACTCTAGTGCTGTCTATAAACATAAGGCTACAAATTTCATTCATTACAGTTCATTTCAGTTTCTTCCTTTAATTATTATTCAACAATTTCTTTATTAAGGGACATGGGCTTAGAATTTCACACTTAGTTAAACACCACTTAACCCCCTGACACAATCTGCATGTATCCCATTAAGTGAAATTTTTGCTAATACTATCCCAGTTAAGCAGTTGTCATTACCATTCACAATCATTAAGCTAAACAGGTTCTCTGGGACGTATCCTAATAAGGCGCCACCCTGATTACGCACATCCTGATTAAGAGAACTATGTGCTGTTACACTTACTTGTCTGTCCTGGGAGGAAAGGACCTTACATTTCAGAATGCGTCTGACCTTACTTGATGTTAAATGCAAGGTGTTCTTGGACCTAGTGAAACTTGGCTGCATGGCAGCCCTTTTTTGTGTCTTCATTACGTGAAGTTGTTGCTGGAATTATCTATCCCTAAAAATCAAGTAGTTTCCTTCATTTTGAGTGTGGCCCTCAGTTGAACAAGTGGAATTGTCCTTCTGGATGCAAACCATATTCTTGATGATGCTTTAAAATTTTACCCACACCCTTAACCAATTAATTATGATCTAAATATTGTTACTTGGTTGTACCTGGTTACAGGGCTTAATTTCCTCATTGTTAATGGACTAGTCAATAAGAATGATGCTGTTCAATGGAAGTTGTATAATGCCTCAATTAGATCTTTCCAGTCCAGAATTAGTGTCAGTATTTAAGTTTAATAGTTTGTGGTATGTAGCAAAGCAATAACTTCTTAATTGCACCTTCCAAATTAAACTATGAAACGAAAAGCAGTGCAGTTATCTTTTCAGGTTGGGTATCTGTTCTTTTCCTAATCTGAGATGAAATAATGGATCCTTTTGTAATCTAAGGAAACACCTGAAATAGGCATATGTACACAGGGCACTGTTATCTCAGTGCAGATTTTATTTGGCAAGGAAATGCTTACGAGCACTCAGCCCTGAACACCTCACAGTGTATGAATGCACACAAATGGATGCATGTAACTGATAAAAGGTGCAAGGGTCCTTAGAAATAACTGGAGTCAATGCCATTTTCGTCACTGCCTGCAGGCTCGTAGATGACACAACTTATTCCTCTCCATGGCAGATTCTTCCGAAGCTCTGTCCTTTGAGTGCTTCTGTGGCATAAACCCCAGACTCGGCTCACACAGCTTCCCCGGACCCATAAAGCAGCTGAATGCTGTGCTTCAAGTCTTTTTTACAAGGCTTTATCACTGTGTGCACAGCCTGGCTGCGAATTCCTTGTTTCAAGCAACTCATGAAATAAAAAGTGGCTGTACTGAGAGTGCTGAATGCCAGAGCTGACTTTGCCTCTGTGCCTTAGAGCCATGTGTGCTTGAGAGCATGATAAGCAGCATGTTTCCCAAACTTAAACACAAACCTCTTTTGGGATGCACATGCATGACCACCTGAGTTAGCTGAGGTTCACCCCCCCACCAGGATGGGGGAGTGAAGCCATCTGCAGCTACTGTTTCAGATATCTGTTCTTGGTCCTCTGCTCTGGAATTACTGACCCTTGAACTTCTGCCAGCGATTAAAGGTAGTTAGCGGTTCCCTGGTCAGTGGGAATACTTGAAGCCAGTAATTGCTGCAGGTTTTCTGTCCTGCTGCAGGAACAGAGCTATTGGCTGAACAGACACTGAATGTGTAGCTAGAGGGCTGATGGCACGTGGTCTGATGGCTATTTGTTGCCGAAAGGGGCAATCCCATTTGTCTGACCCTTTTCCCCTCCTCTTCCTATGCCTCCTCCCAGCCATACAATCCTGCTTTTTCTATTATAGCCCTCATCAGACCTTACAGAGAGCCAATTCAACTACCCAGCCTGGAAGAAAACTGTTAATTTTCTTTTTCCCTGTTATTCTAGTTTCCTCCAAAAATAATGAATGAAATCAGCTTACAGTGAGGTCAAGTGAGCACCAGGCCTTGTAAAGAAGAACAGCAGAAGCTTGCATTCAGGAGCAGAAGAGGTGG
Source organism: Pelecanus crispus (assembly GCF_030463565.1). Taxonomy (NCBI): domain Eukaryota; kingdom Metazoa; phylum Chordata; class Aves; order Pelecaniformes; family Pelecanidae; genus Pelecanus; species Pelecanus crispus. The sequence continues at coordinate 139,105,293 of NC_134644.1, forward strand.
GAAAAGAGTGCACTGGGACACCGCTTTTGTGATAGCAAGCTGTTAGATCAGCTTATCTGGCACATCTCTGTCTGGAGAGCTGCAGAAATACAGATTGACAGTATCTTATCTCCTTCCCCTTGGAAGTGCTATCATATTCAGAAATGGAGCTGGAGAGTATTAGCTACCCCCTGCTGCAAGGATAGGTTGACTGCAATACTTTGAAAGAATTACCTGTTTTTTTGGAAAAGAGTGAGTGGGAGCAATATTTCATCTTTTGTCCCAGGTGAGCTGTTGAGTCCTGCTGTGCAGAAACTTTTGAGAATTCAGTATTGCTTACGAAAATCACTGGGTCATCTTTGTTTACTCTCCCCCAAAATGGCATGCTGCCTGGTCATTAGTTTGTTTATGGTGGCTAATTTTTTTCAGCTTCTAATTAGAACAGTCATTTAATTGGTGAATTTTGTCCTAATCGACACATGCCAACTGAAAGAGGTCTGTTCCTCTACAGTAGTCAGCTGGATATATGCTAATTAAATGCCCATCATGATATGGCTTACTGAGTATTTCATATGAGACTGGTTACTGCACTTTCTAATTCACGCATGGTTCAGTGAGAAATATCTGATTCTGCAACTTACTGTCTGTAGCTTTTCTTCTGAGAATCTGGCTTTCTCTGTAGGAAGTAAGAACCCATACCTGTCCAACAGGTAAAAAGTGAAAGTGGTTCATGTTGCCTATTCCAGGCAGGCTGGAAACTCTGCAACTACTTTCAGTTATCCAGCAGTGTGGCTGCGTAAACCTATGTGAGTTCCCGTGGGAGGGCTGGGTGAAGAGGAGACACAGAGAACTTGAGGTGGAGATGTCCATGCGTTGGCTTGCAAGACAGGGTCTCCCAGTGTCCCTGTTTCATGGGATCACGCACTGGGGAATGAGTTAGAGGAGCACCATCAACTCTGGTGCCTCTGAATGTTGAGCCTCCCTGCAGTGGGCAGGCATCCTGGCAGGAGTATAGACCCCTTTGCCCCCAGCCTGGTCCCTCTGGGCCAGCTGTAGTTGCTGGGCTGGGCCACTCAGTTCTGCTTGTATATGCCCCCAGGAGGAGGAGGTGCTGGTGCTGTGCTGCCAGGGTAGGAGACGTTGCAGTTCGAAGTGGGAAAAAATGAGTGTTGCTGTAACTCTTGCAACTTGACCGGTGTGTTAAAAATCCTCTGAGGGTGTTACAGCTTCTTTTCCTGTAGCACCAGTTCTTCATTCCAGCCATTTCATCCCACCCTCAGGCTGCAGCAGCATCCCAGATTTTCAAGTGCTCTGCATCCTAATGCTGTGTGGCAAGCTGATACATTTCCATTGCTGAACCTAATAAAAACAGTGGTTGTCATGGTTTACTAGAAAAACTTTAGTGCTAACTCAGAGTCATGGCAAAGTGCCCAAATAGCCTACGCTCTGCATTCTGTACAGTCTCGGAGTAGTTATCGGTAATTGCATCTCCACCCCCTCCCTATTACATATACTCCATGTACCATCCAATTCTTCACATTTATTATTCAGGGCACTTTTTGATGGAGATTATTGCAGCTAACTTACCAAGAAAAAGGACAGTCAATGGCTTTAAAATACGGTGTTTTCTCTTGTTTATGCTATCTTTCTGCAACCCCGCTTTGTAATGCTGTTTCCTGAAATTCATTGCTACTTTCCCATTCCATGGGGGTTTCCAAAAGGTTAGCTGATGTCACAGGGTCATATTTATAGCCTGATCTTATTCCCAAATATGTCTTGGACAGATAACTTTCAACTTTGTATGTACCTGAGCTCTGGTTATGTGACAGGAAAACACAGCAATAAAATGCAATTCTGTTTATGTAACAAATCGGATTATTTTGCCTTGCAGACAAGCACTGTGTGGGAAACTATATGTGACCTCTGTGTAAAAATGAACATCTGCTTCCATCAGTTTAGAATATTTATGACATGAGCCTAGCAGAAGCAGTTGGGGAGCAGGATCTCATGGTTCACAGTGGTGTTCTGAAATCCAAAGCAAAAATGATAGACTGATGTTTACCTCTGAGTCAAGATACTCCTCTCTGTTTGAAATGTTTCTTTTCATTCTCCTAGAGTTCACATCTGCAATAGCTTAGGGCTAGGGCTTTTGTTTAATTTTCACTCGGTCTCCGATTGAGAAGATCATAACTGAATACATAATGAGCATGTCTGCTTATGAGCAACTTAGTGAAAGAAGGAGAAAGTATGTTGCTTTTGGGAAGTTTTCCAAAATTTACATTTCACTTCCACGGAAGTCAGAATACTAAAGCTGTGAATGTGAAGGGGAATCATGGACTGAGGTATTTACCATCCAGTACTAACATTTCTCGTTAATCCCCCACTGTTAAAGATTCCTTAACATTGCAATGCATAGCACCTTTGTGCCTGCTCAAGTCAATGAAGACAGCTCTGAGCTGCATAAACCAGTGGTATAAAACCAGCAAGCACGTGGTGATTTGGCAGCAGTATGAAAACTGCAACTGTACAGTGATTTGGCAGAAGGCACAAATGTTGCTGGCATAAATTTGACTGGATACTCTCATCTCCAATTTGAAATGTCTATGTTAGAGTGCATCCAGTCAACCGGGTATCTGCATCTCCACAGAACAGATCTGTTAATTTAATCTGATAAGCTAAATTGTTAAAATGACCCTACAGAAAGTGATAGTCAAGGGCTAGTCACATGCATAGATGAGACAGAAAAAGAGTGCCTGGGGGTGAAGGGTTTGTTAGTGTTTTGATCACGGGAAACAAACCTATGAAAATTAGGTCTTTATTTTATCAAATACTGTTGAAACCCATAAGAACAGACTGTCCCTTACCTCAGAGAGCTGATAAACTGTAAGTAACCCTGTCTTAGGTTGATGAGTTTGATGGGTAGTTTCTGTAAAGTCAGTGGTATTTAAAGTACCACAATTCACTCTTCTGAATAAAAATCTCACAATAGGCACAGAACAGATAAAACAGAGAACAAGTAGGAGACCTCTTTCCACAGATGAGAATCTGAGGCACAGAACAATTGTAGAGCATCTAGTGATGACCCATGACCTCTGAAGCCTCTCAAGTCCTCCAAGGAGATTGCCTCCATAGCAGATGCTGTGGCTGTCCATTTTAATGAGGCTGGGTACCCAGCTTAGTCCACTGAGTGGACTACAAAACTTTGTCTCATCCTAAAAGTCCTGAGCTCCAAAAGAGTTGTGTCCCTGATGTCCATATGGAGTTGGTGGAGAGAGTGAGACATCTGGAAAAGCAATCCACAATGTCCCCATTTTGAACAGGGGATTATTTGGACATCACCAGTAGGAAATCCTGGATGCTGGCATCAGTCATGGTCCTCTCTGAAGCTTCTGTGTCTGAGTCAGAGCTGCCTCTCCATGAAGGAGCCAGAGTCCAAGCCTCTTCCCTAAGGAGAGGGGTCTGTGCCTGCTCTTTGAAAAAAAAGAATTTGTTTCCTGTTTTAAAAAAAAGCAGTCATAGGAGATGACTCTTCAGATTGTAGCACAGCCTAGTCAACAGTCATGGAGTCAGAGATTTAGGTCTTGTATCCTCTTCAGAAAGAGCAAAGAGCACCATAGCCCTTCAGCAGCACCTCCAGCCCGCAGGTGGGTAGATTTGTGGGACAGGAGACACAGGTCCCACCACTTTTCACATGAGAAAATATTGTCATTGCTGGGTGATACCTTCAGGGGAACTGAGGGATGCTGGTGTGTATTGTTTCTGTACGTCACCTCGTGTCTGCACCACAGCAGGGATTGCTCAGAAAGAGGGAGCACTGGGTATGCACAAGAAGGGAGGGTGCCTAGCAAGTGCAGTTTCCTGCAAGGCCTGTGAAATGGAAATTTTTGCATTGCCATTTTGGATTTTGATAACTGAAATCTGTCTAAATCCTGTTTAAGGCACTTGTGTTCTTCTCAAGACCTGGCTCCTGACTTCCTGTGGCTGTGGCAGCTATGCAAGATGTGAGCTATTACCAAGCTGAATTGCTCCTCTTGCTAACACCAGTGTGAACTTCCACAAAAAAATGGGCCAAAACCCTACCTTTTAAATCTTCCTTTATTTTACTTTTCCATAACATGAGCAAAACTAAGGCAAATATGGGGAGAATAAGTGACTGGCAAGATCTAAACAATATGTTTCTGGATTCTCTTTCCTTTCATTGCATTTGCTATTAGCTTTATAACCATGTCTTTACTGTGATGACATTTTATATCAAAGGAAGCTTTTGGATTATAAATTAGATTTAGCTAGTAAAAGCCATGTCATGTCTTTTATTGCATTTTTCATTTGTTGTTATTATTTTATGAGAATTCAGGCTGTGTACAAGCTTCCAGCAACTGTAGATCTCCCCCTCACACTCACACAGGCAGTGCTGTTAGGAGAGCTAGTAGGAATAGAAATGAATTATCATCTGTGTGGAAGCTACAGGAAAGTTCAGCAGGTCTCAGATCTTATAATTAAATTAAAAACCCTGGAAAAGAAGTCAGTCTGGGGCTGCTTTTCATGGTAATTCCAAAACAAAATTGCAGTCATGGGAAGCAGGATTACCCCTGCTTTTTGCAAATTAGCTAATACACTTTCTGTTAAAAGCAACCACTGAACTGAACAAAAACAAAACAATTGCAGCCACCTCTGTGGTGGCTGTTTACCTCTCAGCCAGACACAGCCCCAAACCTAAACCTCTGTTGGGAGCAATCGCCTAATCAGAGAGCACTCAGAATCTAACTCTATCACCAGTTCTTCCTGCAGCCCATCTGTTTCAGACGGGTAGGTAGGTACATAATAACATGTAGTGACAGTCAATACCAAGCTTGTTCATTCATACTTCCAATTTTCTTGGAGGAGAAAAGCCCCTACTGAAGAAGAGAGCAAAACAGTTGTGAAGATCACTTCTGTAACAGTCCCTCAAAGTGTTAGAGTCCAACAGGCAAGGCTTTTACCCATAAGGAAGTCATGCCACAAACAAGCTGCCATACCTGTTGTGTAATGGAGAGCTTCATACATTATCCACTGCATGTGATCACACTGAGCTCCTGGGTAAACCATGGAAGGGTTTTTAACTGCAAAGAAACCTTGCACAACAGAGCAGAGAAAGATGTGGAGAGAACTTCAGCCAAGCAACTACAGAAAAATCCAGGATGAAATGATATATTTAACGCAGACTTATTCAGCAAAGTTACACGGAAATATGTATTACGTGTGGATTTCTATCATATACTTATTTGTTCTAGTCTGGTCCTAACACTTCTTAGGACAAGTAGCATGAGTTTATCATACACATCTGTAGCATACAGAGAACCAGGATAAGTGCTCTACTGTGATCCTTCAGAGTAAGTGTGCTGCCTCTGGGCAATACAACAGCTGGAGGAAGGTCTGTGCATGGCAAAAAAAATGTCAGAACTGTTCTTTTGGGTCCTCCTCCACCCAAGGCAGCTGCACACTGAGAACGGGTAGGGGACGTAAAGGCAATATGCACGCGGCTGGACGTGTTAGCTATGCTCATACCTAATAGCAGGTGTGAGTGTGAAAGAAAGCAACTGAGGCTTCTCTGATTTGTACATGAGTGAGCTCTCACCTGTACTGCAGAGGCCTCCAAAGCTGGTGTGAACACAGACATCAATACATAAGGCATTTTAAAAGAGAGGTTTCCTTTTCTTCCACTTCCTGTAGACACAGCACTTATTTTTGATGGATATGTCCAGGTATCTTTCTCATTTTAATTTGCTAGAATGGCTTGAGGCCAAATTATTTATTTTTGTGAGTTGTTTCTGATCAACAGACATCAAATGGAAAACAAAACAATATTACATGCATTGTCAGAGCTTGTTAGATCATGACTATGTTGCCAATATACTAAGGCAGTGTTTATTGGGCCATTTTGTTGGCTGGAAGACATAATTTCCTACTGAGAGTTTCCATCCTGAGAGTTTTTTGTCCCTAAAAATGTAGGAAATGGTAGCAAAAGAGCAAGCACCAAATGTCACTGTCACCTTGCCAAGGTCTATCTTTGTCATTTCTAGAGTTGGTTCTTTCTGTACATACTAAAAGTAAATAGCTCTGAAGCTCAAAGTGCAGGATATCAGAGTAAAAGATAAAAGACATGAGTTTACAGTGCTGCAGTGGAGATTCTTTGTCTTTTTCAAGCAATTATAAATGGCAGATGTCATCTTGGCATGAAATATAAGGCTTCCCAGCTGCCAAGGAGAACCTGTTTGTTAACGCTGCAATCATTCAAGCTGACAGTTTTGCTTAATAATACTTAAAGTAACCCTTTGGAGAGTAAGTATGTAGTGTAGATGTCAACATATATTTTCCAAAGCACTGGTTGTGCTGGCAGCCTGGAGAGCTCCGGTGTTCTAAGGGTTAAATAACTGTTTATTAATTTTTATTTTCCTTGAGATAACCATTTCATAAATTAATTATTGGTTTTAGGTTCTTTAGAGTCAAAAGTTTCAAAGGCCACATCAGTTTCTTATAAGCTTGTATTGTACAGCGTGCACCAGCCTACCGCTGCCCATAATAGAACAGTCATAGTATTGTTTATGTTCGTGTAAGGAGAAAGCTTTTGCAAGGCTATTTTTAGGACTTAATGAAGTCAACATTAATGCAGGAAACCTGAATAAAGCTTTGTGTATGTATGTAGGTGCTATTTACATATATACAGGCCATTTCTGTACATTCATTAGAAACCTTTAGTCTGCTCAGTCAGTGTATTCTGTCCATTGTGCTTGTAATTTTCTGCGGTCAAAAATAGGAGGTCAAACAAAAGGCATCATGTAGGCTTCAAAACTTCCATATACATTGGTCTGGCATGAACAGAATTTAGCTTTTGTTCTTTCTGTTTTTCCAGTTCAGGCAAAAGTGTTACCATTTATTATTAAGCAGACATTAGAAGAAGAGTAAGAAAAGCTTATTACCTGAAACCTGCCTTTTCTTTGCAAAGGGATTGTCCACAATAGAATTCTGGTATTTCAGTCTCTGAACACAGACATAGCATCAGTCAGATGCTGTAGAAGCTCATATTTTGTTTCAACATAAAAATTTTAAGCAGTTCTTTACTATTAAACCTTAGACTACAAAAACTAGAAGAAATTGTGAATAATTCTCATTAATTTTCATAAAGTTGTGCTGGTTTGAACTTCATGCAATTTATAAAAACATTGTCATTTTTATTCTTACATTGCCATTGAAACTCCAGTCTTACTTACTGAGTTAGCACTGGGTTGTTAACATTTCTTCTAGCAGAAGAAAATCTGATGACTGTTGGTACAGTTGAAATGCCATATAATTTAGAATCATGTCAGGGAAATGATTGCACAGCTCCCTCCATTTTAATGGAACTTCATCGCCACTTAAATGCTTACCTGTTTGTTCTGTTGTGCATCAAATATTATTCACAGTCTTTAGTCATGAGCTCTTAAGAATCCGCTTCCACATTGTTATTCCCAAAGCCATCAGTATGTGATGTTACCATTTCTTAGGGATTATATTTCTGAAGACTCATGTAGCCGGAAGTATTTTTACTGATTATTTTGAGAATACTTGTATAAAAAATTGCAGGATTAGATCCTGAGATCCAAACCTGCAAGCACGTGAGCACACGCTTCATTATAATCCCAAGAGTAGACTCATTAAATATTTTTCTCCTGTGGAAGTGGTTGAAAGACAAGTAACTTAGTCTGTATCTGGCCAAGCTAGCCCTATTTACTCTTTTAAATTTTCCCTCACAAAATGATCCCTACAGTTGTTTGAATTGTTTTGCAATTGAAATCCACAATAATTATGTGCAGGCCTTCAGGGGAGGCTATGTGCCTTCCTTAATCTGAAATGGGTTTTGCCTTATAGTTGTGGTTAGATTTATTCTCTAATTCAACTGGAATCTATTCTCTAATTTAACTGAAGTGACAAAGTGGTGCAGAAAACACGTGTTCAGAGACGTGTTCAGAGATGGAAACCAGTGTAACAAATTGCAAAAAAACCTCTTTTGATTCATCGAGGTCTGGTTCCCAAATCAATGGAATCCAAATAAAAGATGTCCAAGGACTTCTGGGGCCTTCTGGTCAGATCAATATACATGTTTGAATGTCAGTGCAGTGACTGGATGCAATTCCTCTTTTTTTATAAAACGAAGCTGTTTGAGGGCATCCCATATCCAGCTGAAGTATTTCTTCCCAAATAAGAGATGAATAAGATTATCTGTCACCTAAAAAGAAGCAATAAACTTGGCCCTTGGCCCTTGGCTATTTTGATTCACTGAGAAATTTGCTTCCAATATATTATTCATTTGAAATCTTATCTTTAATATAGAAATTTTGTGTCTAAACTGTAAAGTATATGCTTATATACTCAAGACTGAGATTAAATAAGAGGAAATTAAGGACACATTTCCTTAGGGTAGGTGGTGGGATGGGTGGTAGAGCTCTGCAAGTTAAGCCTAAGACAATAAAAGCTCTTCTATAACAATACAGACTACCAAACCCATAGTTCAGAAACAGGCGGATAAGTACATTTGCCATGCCACTACCTCTCTTGCTGAAACAACTGGTCAGAGACTGGTTGGAGTCCCAGCCACCCAGTCTTCACAAGACTTTCTTGAAGTGGAGCAGTCCTGTACTGACTTGTGTTACCAGTTGTGTTATGGACCATGTCCCCTAACAAAATCCAGCTCCCATGTATCTGCTATGTGGCTGTTGCTAGATGTAATTTAAAAAAAAAAAAAAGCAAATGTAAAAACCATAAAGCTAGAGGATGATAGGTAAGGAGTGCTAAAAAGAAGAGTAGTAAAATATATATTATGTACTGGACATACTCAAATCCCAGCTGGACATGGTCAAGCACAACCTTTTTAGCTGACCCTGCTTTGAGCAGGAGGGTGTTGGACGAGATCATCTCAGGAGGTCCCTGTCAACCGGAGTGGTTCTATGATTCTGTGGAAATAAATAAAATACTTGTTCATCCCAGATTTAGGAAATATTTCTAAAGCAAACATAAAAGGCTCTAATCTTCATAGAGAAACTCCTCTACACTATAGCATCATTTTTTAAACTCATAAGAACATGATATTTGTAAGAAAAAACTGAGGAGGCTTTAAATGAGATTCAGGTAGGGATTAGTCAAGAAGACCTAGATTTCTCATTCACACAGCATATTCAATCCTTTCTGGTTTAAGGTATCACTTTTTAGTATACACAAATATATTTCCAGATTTGAATTTCCATTATTTTGTGAAAAAACTAGGCCATATTTCCTTTCCAGCGAGTCTCAGTTAACACTGATATCTGGTAGTATGATCTCTGGGCATGTCACTGTAGTCTGATTTTTGTTTACTTTGTGCTGCTCTTGCTGACACTGACTGTATAAAATAAACAGTGTGGAAAATTGAATGGTACAAAATCAAACCTGGGGTTCGAATTCCAGTTGAACTTAACTGATTCTGTCACTACACAAACATTTGTTTGGTGAAAAAATACATAGAAAAAATAAAAGCTCAATGAAAGATGTCCCAAAAAGCTTGTGTCCTATTCTCAATGGTAAAAAGCTTTCAGTGAATTATGTTTTTCTTCTCAACTCCATTTTGGTGCAGCATTTTTATTGTATGCTTAAAAAATAAAAACTTTTTAAGAACAGGCAGAAGTTCTAGGGAGACATAATGTCTTGCATCAGACCAGATGACGGTAGCTGAAAAAAATGGACATGCTTGTGGACACAGAAGTCCTTCACTGCTGCAGTACTGCTATTACTACTGCATTTTCAAGAAAAAAACTAAAATTAGGAAAAAAAAGGTAATTACTTTTTCCTAAATTTCCCCCAAATGGCTGATAGAGCAAGTAGCCCAGCAACAAAATTTGAACTCAGGCATCATGTCAGACAATAAAATTTTCTTTTCTCTAATGAATAGTTAAGAGGCTATGAAAAAGAAAAATATAAAGAATACCTTTGTTGCCATAAGCCAGGCTTGCCTACAGGAGAGCAAGCACTTCTGAGTGGATTTGGGGAGTGGTTTGGAACTGACTTCCTGCTTCCATGCACTCTGTATCCTGGTTTGGGAAGAGTGTGTGACTGGCATCAAGGTTAACTACTGTGCCACTCATGGCTGTCCATCTTGAATGCTGTTTGTACTGTACAGTATAGGGCTGGGGAGTTTGTTTTTTTTTTTTTTTTAAATGTGGTTAGTACAGTCAGTGAGCTGATAAGAGAAAGGTGATCCAAACGGTATGGGTTAATATGCCTGAATAGGTAGAAGAAGAGAGCACTGGTCCTTTTGTCTCCTGCATTATGATGAATTAAGTTTGTATTTGAAGATATTTGAAGAAGCACAATGAAGTTACTTAACAGGTATTTATCTTTGAGTTATGGAGTAATAAAGTGGAAGAGACATGAAGAGAGCGCTTAGCAAATCCTCTGGGCACAGAATCAAATACACCTGCTTTGCTTCTGACAAACTTCTGATCTTTCCTTAGACACCTTCAGTCATGGCATCTTCACAGCCCTCCCAGGCAATCTGTTCCGATTTTCCTACGTGCTCTTTGCTGAAATTGAAGGCTGTTACATCTTGTTGTCTCCACAGTGTATGTGGAGAGCTGATTGCAGCAGTCCTTTTTCACTAATGTGAAGTGAATCACATCCTGTTGTCCCTCAGTCTTCTCTCAGTCTGAGCAACTAGTACGTATTTCCTCATAGGTAATGTTTTTTAGATACCTGATCATTTGCATTGCTCCATCCTGGCACCCAAAACTGGACACAGTAAGAGCACCAACCGAGGGTGTGGGAAATTGCAGCCTCCACAGAACTGAGTGTAATGGATAGGTTTTAAAGAGTTCAGTGCGAAGATGCAGGATGAAGGTGCCCCGTTGAAAGCAGACTGAATGTGTTAGGTGTCATTGGCTCTACATGCATCAGCATTTGGAGCATATATGTGAAAGCATTAGTAGTGGATGGGGAGGGGCTACGAGACTTCAAGCAGATTATGTTTCATGTGTTGGAGAAGGGAGAGTGAGAGAATGGCTGTTAAGAGCAGATTAATCATACCCAAAGTGTTAAGAAAAGCATCTCTTTGCAGTAGAGCTTGTGATGTCTACCAGAAAAAGAGAGACTTGTGAGTTGAAAAAGGCAAAAGAATACTTGCAATGCTGACATATGAGATGATGATGATGTAAAGTATAGATTTGTATGCATGGATGAAGAAGTATCAATGAATGTAGCACTAAAGTAAGGAGTAGCTTAGAAAAAATTAATCAAATACCTCTTGCGCAGGTTGCCTAAAGACAGTCACATTGCTTATTTGTCTTTTTCTGCATCCTTCTCTCCGTCAGTCCCATTATCCTCACTATCTCTGAATAAATTTGCCAAGGAAGTAGGAGTCCCTGGAATTTTATGAAAATCAGTAGCTAGATAAAGAGGCCCAAGACACTGGCCCCAGGGGAGTATCCCTCGATGCCAGTTTGGGTTGTTTTGTAGCAGCAGGTTAGGAGGTGGTGGAGTGGGAGGTGGTAGAACCATAGTTGCTGCGGATGGGATTTGCCTTTAATCTTAGAGTTTGGATAGATCCATCTCTTAGGATGGACTGTCCCGTGCTCTGGGAATGCCTGTCTCCCCATTGCTTGTAGAGGGTGCGTGGATGACTAGTTCGGGTCAGACCCCTATCTTTCAGCAGAGGCCAGGTGAGACAAAGTCCAGCTCGGACTCCCACAAGAGGCATGACAGGGGAGCAAAAGCAGAGGGAGCAGATGGTGGTAAAGTGGCCAAGTGGCCTTGTGGTGGGAAAAGGGGGCAAAAAGGCTGGAACTGGAGGAAAGCAGAGAATAAAAGCAGCTAGGGAAAGTGAAGAGAGCACAGAGGACGCTGAAGGAAAAATGTTTCGTTCTGGTGAACTGGGAAGCAGTTGCAGGCTGAAAAAGGCCCTGTTTACAGAGGAAAAACCCTCAGAAACTCACATTATTTCTCCCCATGTCATCTCACTGGTGACCAGTTTCCCAGAATGACTTCTCCAGTCCAAACTTTCTACCTGCTGAGGCTTGTTTACAAACAATGTGGTACCGTATTTACAGTGCTTCTGAATTACATTTAACTGATGTTTCTTCCATACCACTGCATGTTAGTAGCAGTGGTGCCAAGTTCTGTAAAAGACTTGCTAGCTAGCACAATTGAGCTGCCACCCACACTGGAAAGCCTCCAAACATTTCAGTAAACATGGGAAGGTGTTGGCAGTCCTCTTTTAAAAGAAGCCTCAAAATGATCTCCTGCTTCTCTAAGGAGAGGGTGTACCCAATATGTACACAAGTATCTATTATGTATGAGGGGGGTCCAAACAGGGTGACCAACTCTGACTGTTGGACTTAGAATTGCATTTCTGATTTTAGAAGAAGGGTCTTGTCATTCTTTAACAAAACCCTTGGGAGCTCTGAACAGAAAGGCTTCATACTAGGACTGGGAAGATCAGCTTGGAAGACGTAAGAGTTAGACTGGATACAAGCCAGTTCTTGAGCTATACTCTGTATTTAAAAGGGCCTGCTTCCCATTTCCTGACTACTTATTAATGTTTTGCCTGTATTCAGTCATCCACTGAATGACACTTTGCTGGACCTTTGTTGGACCTAACACAAGCTCCAGGTCATGAGACCAGAAGCAGTGGTGTCAGCCAAAGGATCTAGAGCAAGTCATTTCACACAGACCTCAAGACAGGGAGCTTTCTAGGGATGAAGGTCTCAGGAAAGTTTGAAGCCCTGTTAGACACTATTAGGGCTCAAAAGGAGAAAGAAATCTGCAGCACCAGATGAAGATTCAGTAGTTGGAGCCTTGTTGCAAATAAGTGTTTCAAATGTGACTTTAAATTTCTTTATCTATTTACATCTATAGACCTTCAGCCTCAGTAGGCCAAAACCACCTTATAGATGTGTTGGAAGGCAAAATTTGAAGAAGCTCCAATGGAGACAGGGAGTGCTGGATGCTGGCCCAGGATTTCTGATGAACACGGGAGTCCGAGTCCTGCTCTAACATCTGCTTTGCCCATGTTAGTTGCTTTCATGTCAATGGACTCACTCCTATGAGTAAAAAGATCAGAATCTGGCCCAGAGTATCTTATTCCTGCACTTTTAATCCTCCATCTTTAATAATTTTTAAATCAATCCCATCAACACAAATTAAAGCGACTTCCTGAACGGAAACAATTTTTTCTCTGCGCTGAAGACAAGTCAGAACCGACAGGAAATGATTAAATAATGTTAAGTCATTACAGGACCCTGGTGGAATAATTCTGGCTTTAAGCTTTGGAAGACTTTCCAAGACTTGGAAAACAGCAGGTTCTTTGCATTTTAAAGAAGAAAATGGCCACATTTATAAAATTCAGTTCATGTTTTGGAGAAGAAAATTTCTTGAAAAGTAGTCAGCCTGGGATTGTTAGCATAATACGTTATTATATGTAACATCTTCTAATGTTTTTCCAAGAGAGAATGACAAATCTCTCAGAGTACTAGGCTAATAACTCATAAACATAAAGAATTGCAAAATACAGTATGTGCAAATAATCAGTCTACTTCTAAAACATCTAACTAGCTCCTAGCAGAAGAACCCAATCTGTTATTGTGACAGTCGATTTGCAATAGGCAATAGAAGTTGTTTACAAAAAAAAAAAAAAAAAAAGCACCCCAAAGCCATAACCCACCTACCCACCTCAGATTCAGATTGTGCTTATTTAATGAGTTCCCCTTCTGGATTCCTCTTGATTTGTAGAAGTTGAGTTTATTTCAGAATTTCCAACTTAGTGTGGGAGGTGAGCTGAAATCCTCTGTAAAAGCCCTTTAATTTTACTTGAAGTACATGAGGAACATTCCTCTGCCTGACAGCATCAGTCACACACGAGGCAGCAAAAGGCACGCGGAGGAAGCTGCCCTGCCGCATTGCTCATCGGGGCAAATGAGTGCTGTTCAGCAGAGTTGGAAGAATCATGGCTATTTCAGCTGCCTAAAGATCATACGGTCTATCAAAACATTATAACGAAGAGGCTAAATATAGGTATGAAAGGGTTTGTAACCCTCGGTGGAAATTAATTATCAATGCCTGTTTCAAATTGGATGAGTGCAGGGATTCAGATCCCAGTGTCTCTGGTGACAATACAGAACAGCGTAGGAAGGTTGAACCATGAAGGCTGGTTGAAAGGAAACCTCCCCTTACACATCCCTCAGCTGTTTGGTGACAGGTTGTCATGACAGTACCGGAGCCACGGAGTGCAGGAGGGTTTCTTCTGAGATATATTATTGGATGCCATTGGAGATCTAACACTGGTAATAGCCCGGGAAAAAAAATGTAACAGAAAGCAGACCATCCTAATGTATGTTTTTGTTCCTCCCCTCACTTTTTTCCGCACTGTTATATTTAGAACAGTTTCAAACTTGACCTGCCGTTTCCTCCAAGGAGGCATTGAACAAGCTGTCTGAAGAGAGTTTTTTGTCACTGTGAAATAAGCCTGTCTGAGGCTCAAGTGTGACATTTGCTTGTATAAACTGGACAGCAGTGCAGCAGTGGTGACTTGGCTTCTGTTACAATCAGGCAGTGCAGTTGCTTTTTAAAGTCTTGACAGTTCACTGAAATTTAACCTTATAAAACATCTGATTAAGAGAATCTGTGTGCGTTTTCAATATTTTAGGACTGGTCTGCATTTGGCTTTCATGCCTACTTGTTGTGGTTTAACCCTACAACAGATGGAAACTAAGCACCACACAGCCGCTCGCTCACCACCACCCCCCCCAGCCCCCGGTGGGGTAGGGGAGAGAATCAGAGAAATAAAAGTAAAACCCGTGGGTTGAGATAATGACAGTTTAATAGGACAGCAAAGGAGAAGAAAATACTACTACTAATAATAATAATAATAAAAATAATAATGATAAAAGAATATACAAAACAAGTGATGCACAATGCAATTGCTCACCACCCACTGACTGACACCCACCCCATCCCCAAGCAGCAATTGCTGCCCCCCAGGCAACCCCCCCCAGTTATATGGTATGGAATATCCCTTTGGTTTGGATTAGTTTGGATCAACTATCTTGGCTGTGCCCCTTCCCAGTTTCTTATGGATTTGGCAGAGCATGGGAAGCTGAAAAGTCCTTGACTAGTCTAAGCACTACTTAGTAACAACTAAAACATCTAAGCTTCCCCTAAGCTCCCCAGTGTGTTCAGTTTTCTTACTTTCTATTAAAAAAGCTCTCTGAATGCAGGCAACATTCATTCTGTGTAAATACATTGTCTGTACTTGTCAGCAAGCTACGGTCCTGCACGAACGTATCCCTACTCAAAGAGTTTGGAATTCAGTTCAAAACTCGCAGAGCTCAGACTTCCCCAATCATGTTATTTTATGTCCATCTTCTTTTTGTTCACTTTTAAGCTCTTTACTATGCATGTGCCTGGGAACATGCCCGATTCATAGTCTTCTGACACGGAGTCGTGTATACATGGCACTTCATCAGGGCTAGCAGCCATATCAACAGCCTTGACATGAATTTTTGGGATAAGAAACAGTCGTCTTCAGAGGTCATTTTATCTGTGGAATTGGACCAAATTGGGGTTGATTTTGGGAAGGTGACATCTGTCTAGTGGAAACCAGATACTTTTTCTCAATGATTATTTCACATTGGATGCTCTCCAGGTGGACCATTCAATGCTGAGGGAGGTCTGAGGTGGAAGCCTGACTTTCGGTGGCAGTCTCATTGACTATCCTATATGTGCCATTTTGCTGTTAACATTAGTGATAAAGAAGCACCCTAGCTGACATCTGGGTTCCCCAGTCAAAGCCTTCAGGATAGCTTTTTGCAAAGCAAAATTGCGTGGGAGTTGAATGAAAGGCTTTTGTCCTGAAACACCTGGTACTTGGCCTTGGCACACAGTCGTGCAGCTACATCTGACCTCTGACCATCATCCTCTAAGTCCTAAGCAGCACCTGACACTTTGGGTTTGCATGCAAAACCCGGCAGCACCTCAGTGCATGAAATACAGCAAGTTCTGCCTGTGCCGCCCCTGAACAGTGCTGCTGCCAGCTGGAGTAGTCATAGAGTTGGCAGCGCTCTTCCACCCTGATGCAACAGTAGGTATGCCTCCAAATCCCATGATTAAATATGGTGGTTATTCAGAAACAACTCCGGTTATTGTCCCTATCTGACAACCTGGTACTTGTTTTGCAAAGCAGTAGCCACTGCTATGTGGGGAAGCAATGTGAGCTCCTTCGGCACACTCTAGGATTCAAGAAATGGATTCTTGGCTGTGAAACCTCCTCCTGGCATTGTTAGAAATAAAAGCTTAGATTACTCTTAATGTAGCTTTTCTAGAGCTTGGGGAAAAAAGCTGTCTTGCTGGAAAACATCACATTAATCCTTTTTTCAGCTCCTAGCTTGTGCTGTGGCCAGTAATCTTTCTCGTTATTTACTCACAGCCAGACGGAAGTTGCCCATCCCCTACTTTTATTTGTAGCTGAATAACAAGGCCTTTCTCTCAGATGCCCACATTATTAACTAGTCTCTGCCTGTTGTGAATTTGCCCTCAGCATGAAAAAGCCCTGCTTTCAAGTCTATTTAAAATACCATTTTTTCCCTGGGAAGAGAGGGAGAGGGAGTAGAAGAGTGTGTTTATTTCTGTATAACTTGCAGTCATGCTTTTTCTGCATGTCCACAAGAGTGAACCTACAGCACAGGTATACTCACATAAGCCTATGGCTTTCCTGCATCAAGTCACTTCTTGTACTGCAACACTCTCCTGGGAAAAATGGGCTTATCAATGTGAAATGTGTGCTTCTCATACTCTGGTCTACATCAGCCCATCATTACTGGTTCTCTTCCCATCAGAGAATAAACTCCAGTCTTGGAGTCAAACTGTGGAGTTCTGACTCAGGCAAAATTTCTTGTTGTTGCTATTATTTATTAATGATAATAAAATAATAATGCATCATTATTTATGTATTGGCTGATTTGTATTTAGAGCATGACTATGAATCTGCAAGTTTCTTAAATGCAGAATAAGAAAAGGTGCAGGCCCTGCTAAGTTTTATAACCTGAATTAAATGTATCTAGTCACTTCCTAAAGAAGACAGGGAAAGAGATGAGACAGCAAGCTGTTAGAAGATTGCTTAATTGGAGAAAGTTTGAATAATTTCTTTTAATTTTATCCTTGTAGAAAAAGCCCCCAAAGCATGTTACTTGGGAGTGTTAAAAAATAATCCGATTAAAGTTTCCTTTTTTTAATACATGGTAGATTATGTAAAAAAAAAGCCAGAGAAAATGAAGAGTAACAACTTGTTTTCTTTATAATGCTAGTTTGAGGAGAAAGGTGCTTTGCCTCATAGCTCTGTCACTAAGTTTATGCAATGTTAGAGAGCAAGAAGTCTCATTAATAGTAGCAGTTTCAGGGTCAGCTGGATCATCTTACTGTCATTCATCTATGATTTGTGTCTTTACATTGGGATATTCCATATCTGCCATCCTCAGAGGATACAGTGTATTGTTTATTTGCTCTCTTCTGTTGAATGGTTTTCCTACATTTTTCATTTAGGAAAAAGTTTTAATCTTTGATCCACACCTGCCCATATTTGTTTTGTTTACTGCCACCAGTAACAGCCTGTTCTACGTCCTGGGTTTCCACTGAGCTCTAACAACATTGCGGCCCAGTTTCTGAAACAACATTTGTTTATGGGTAAAAAATGGATCAGTCTTTATTTCTTGGTTAATACCCAGTAAAAGGGCCTTGCAGCACTTCATCTGAGTCATTGTTCTTCACGGTAAGTCCTGGATCATGTATGTGTGAGTTCTCAGAAAGAGGACATATACCTTTAGTCACTGTATTTCCCAATTTGATTTTTTTCCTGTCGTCATGCACCTTTTATCATCTTTTCTTTCTGAACCTACAGAGTGACTTATGTTAATGGGTTTTTTTTTAAGAAAGGATTAACTTTCAGTAAATAGCTTTGCCAGTATAAAGCATTTGAGCAATCCATTGTATGGTGTATCCATGTATATCCATGGCCCAAATGTCATATGAGCACTGCCTAGATCTCACTGACCTGAAAAGTGACAGGCCCACTGAGGACTGAAATTGAACCTGAGTCTCTTGCCTTATTGTTGTGGTTTGTTTGCTATTCTCTGGACAGCTTGGGTTTTCTGGTTGCTTCTTTCTAACCAGTGGTAACCATATACCAGATGTCCTCTTTCTGCCATGACATTAAGCAGCTGCTGTGCTCTCCTGCATAGCCATGCAATAGATCTGATCAATGTTGAGCACACAATGACAGAGAGAGAACAGGCTTCTTAATCTTGTACTCCTTCTGGATTATTTAAAGAAAAAAAAAAAATTAATAAATAATATAGTCAAATAAAGTAAGTAACCCTATGCTCTGTATACCTCCAATAGCAATAGCAGAATTATACTAGCCAACAATTTTGTTCAATGAGTCACGTATGTTTTCCTAAAGTCACCATTTAAATTGCTACCGGTAAGTGAAAACTTTGAAAACTTGCTTCGGTGCTAGATTTAGCATCACTGAGGCTCCTCTTTGTGAGAAGCCAGGTTATGCTTTTCACGATTTCTTCAGCCAAGAAGCTGAAGGGCAAGGCTGGAATGGAGTCCCACTGGCAAAATCCTGGGCATCATTGCTCGTTTGTCTCATTTGAGGAAAGGAACCTCAAAGCACTGCAGTACCTCCCCCATGCATCATCCCTTTGGGAGGGAAATAATTAAGCTGAGAAATTAGACCAAAATAAGATCCCCTTAAGCATAATTTAACCCCAAGTTGTTGCCAGGAATGTGACAAGGTAAGCATAGGCTGATATATATTTTTAATTCTTCTTAGAATGTCTTCTAATCTTGTGAAGAAAATAGCTATTCACCGTTTGTTCCTGCTTTTTGGTACTCTGGGGAGTCTTCCCTTTTTTTGTTCTTCCCACCCTTTCATTTGCAGTAGCAGCACTGGCTAATGAGGATGCAGTTGTCAGGATTGCTGCATCTCAGTATAGCCCTCATAGCTCGTGGTGAACTCCAGCTCACAAAAGCATCAATGCACATGCACAAGGCCAATCTCCATTACCATGTGGCCATAGTGTGGGTTTATTAGCTTTAAGTAGGGGCTTAAACTCCTCTGAAACCAACAAGACACAAACACATGGTGAAATGCTTTGCTAAATCGGAGCAGCCTGCTGAACTGGGTCCTGTTTACAGACGGTTGGAACAGACTGTGCCTGGCTATTGAGCATCACAGAAGAGGATATGCACAGATGTAAATCCATCTGCAAAATTTGGAGGATGATTAAACATTGTCTCCCCGTAATGAGCCAGTCTTGTACTTAATGATCATGGTGGTGAAAACAAACCTAACACACCATTTCATCTGTTAATTTTGCACAGCTCATTGGAATTGATTTTATGACCCTGTCATGTCTGACAAAAAAATGATGTCCAAAATGCAAATTTATGACTGAAAAATGTGAGTATGACTGATACAAAGAAGCAATTGGTGAAAAAAAGTTTTTAGGGGTTATGGGTTCTACGATGGGATCCAAAAAGGGAAGACAGCATATGGCACCTGAAACATATTTTATCTTATGGGTTGCTCAAAGGCACATATGTTTCCTCTTTGTGAGAGAAAGTTGGCTGGTGACTCTACTGAACTTCAAGGTTTTTATTATTATTCCTAATTATGCTATTTATCTGATGACCTAATCAAATAGAAAAAGTAAATCATACCTCTGACTTTTAGCAAAGTCATAAAATGCCTGACTGTGTCCTTGAATTTAATATTTCCTAATTGCCAGTTGTTCCCCAAAATAATTATGTTGTAGATTTATTTTTATAGCCTGAAGTTCTGTTCTAGGACAATTTCTCCTCTTGAATTTGATGTAGATGTTTTAGGAGAATTTTTAAGAAGGATGGTTACTGTCAAATTATAAAAGATTTCATATGCTACAGTGGACCATTTTATTCTCTGATGCAACCCTGAGAAGTCAGAGAAGTTATAGAACAGATTAACTTGATTTAGGGTGTTAGTATTCAAACACAGTGGAATATCTGCGATTACCTTGTTTCTTTGAATATTTGGGAAAAGAATGTTATAAATAACATTAGCAGTATATATTAGATAACTGCATTTCTCCAGATGGCAGTATCCATGGGCCCTGAAAGTAGCCTTGAGTAAAAGATTTTATAAGCCTCTGTCCTTTTCACAGATCATGTGTTAAATGTGACACTGACTTGAAGTTTTTATAAATGTACTCATTTATTATTCAATGTTTTGGGTGGATTTCTAAAGCTCCTAGCAATGCTCAGATTTGTTTTGCTAAGTTGTTTCACGATACCCAGGAACCATCTTATTTTTTCCTTACATGAGGCGCTCTGCTCTGTCTTCAGATAGCAAAATATTTTCACTGCTCAATTCAGAAGTAGCTGCCTCCTTTTCCTGGGCCTGGGGCCTGGGTAATATTTAGTAACTCGTTAAATGATATGACCTAAATATTTTAATCAGTTTTCTAGTTTAGATTTGTGTAGTGAAACACCAGCTTATAGAGCAGAATACCACAAGCATTGGCCAGAGGGGACTAATACCCTACGGCAATGCTGGAAGCCGGTCTCTGGTCTCCCTGTGGCAATGAAGGGCTGAGCCGCAGCAGTGCGAGGGCGGGCAGGTAGGGATGGCCATGCTGGCTGGCTTTGATGACCGGCAGCCGCGTGCCTGGTACGTCCCGCCTGGAAGCCGCCCTGGCCCTTGCTGCTCAACCTGCAGACACCCAGACTGGCACAATGAAAGGTGGCTAGGGGACTTGCATGGCCATCACCTTCCAACAGCATATAGTGTATTTTCAGACAACTTTCATGAAAAATGAACCCCTTTGCTGATTTTAGCAGTACTTGCACCAGACCCAGAAATCTGTACACTTACTTCTGTGGCTTCAGAAAAGTCTCAGCTGGCAAATCTACCCCAGAAAGAGCCTGAGCAAGCTACTATCCCCCAACATTAATCTACCTCCATGCAGCAATTAAACAGACCAGCACATGTTGCTCTCAGTCAGAAGAGAGCAAGGTGATGTTTCCTCAGGGTATCTACTTGTATGGAAGGGAACTGCATCTATTTGTCTTGCAGTCCTTTGGGACACACCCGGACAATTTCTGAGGGAAATTACTGAGACTGGTTTTGATCCCTGTGGCCTTTTCCAGGAACATTAGGTAATATTTAAGAAAAACCCATCAACCAAACCCGTGCAATGGAGGAAGTGAAATGATTACTTCTGAATTATTTAAAATGGTGCATTTGCTAGTGAGCTTCATGAGAAATGAGCAACTGTAGGAGATGCCCGGAGCTTGACTAGAAAAACATTAAGCCCAAGAAAATGCAACATAACAGGGTATGTTTACCTTTAAACCAATGGCAAGTACCATGTACTGCTGAAATAGCAATTCCTCATACTATTTATACAGATTACTTTAAATGACCTCTGCCAATTTTGTTTAGGTTTATAGTCATAGAATCATAGAATCATAGAATGCTTTGGGTTGGAAGGGACCTTTAGAGGTCATCTAGCCCAAACCCCCTGCAGTGAGCAGGGACAGCTTTAACTAGACCAGGTTGCTCAGAGCCCCAGCCAACCTGACCTTCAATGTTGCCAGGGATGGGGCCTCCACCACCTCTCTGGGCAACCTGTGCCAGTGCTTCACCACCCTCATTGTAAAAAATTTCTTTCTTATGTCTAGTCTAAATCTATTCTTCTTTAGTTTAAATCCATTATTCCTTGTCCTGTTACAACAGGCCTTGCTAAAAAGATTCTCCCCATCCTTCCTGTAGCCCCCCCTTTAAGTACTGAAAGGCCACAATAAGGTCTCCTCGCAGCCTTCTCTTCTCCAGGCTGAACAACCCCAACTCTCTCAGCCTGGCCCCATAGGAGAGGTGTTCCAGCCCTCGGATCATTTTGGTGGCCCTCCTCTGGACCCGCTCCAACAGGTCCATGTCCTTCTTGTGCTGAGGGCCCCAGAGCTGGACGCAGTACTCCAGGTGAGGTCTCACCAGAGCAGAGTAGAGGGGCAGAATCACCTGCCTCGACCTGCTGGCCACGCTTCTTTTGATGCAGCCCAGGATTCGGTTGGCTTTCTGGGCTGCAAGCGCACATTGCCGGCTCATGTCCAGCTTTTCGTCTACCAGTACCCCCAAGTCCTTCTCCGCAGGGTTGCTCTCAATCCCTTCATCCCCCAACCTGTATTGATATCGGGGGTTGCCCCAACCCAGGTGCAGGACCTTGCACTTGGCCTTGTTGAACCTCATGATGTTCACAGAGGCCCACCTCTCCATCTTGTCCAGGTCCCTCTGGATGACATCTTGTCCTCCTGGTGTGTCGACCGCACCACTCAGCCTAGTGACCTAGGCTGCAGCTGTTCCATGTTTAATCACATGCAAGAGTAATAGTAGCTTTCAGAGAGTGGAAAAGTATTCAATAAACTGCTTAATTTCACCAATTTCTGTGTTCTTATGGAATTTGTCTTTGTCTTCCCTTCCGTCTACCTAAGCAAGTATGGCTTACTGGTCATTGAATATTTTTGTCTCATATGTTTTTCCAGCAGTGATATTTTTCTGGCTGATGCTGTACTTCCTGCTATATAGCTTACTAATTTTGGTTTTTACAACAAGTATTTTTTTTTCTTTTTAGTGGATAACATTGGAAGGAGTTTGTTTTATCTAGTATAAAAAGAATACTAATCTGAAGCATGGAATCTAAAAAGAAACCTTATGGCCTTAGCATGCATAATCAGGATCCAGGTCCCTAATTAGTAACGCTTTACAGGCATATATAAATGTTAGCCCAAGAGGTGGGAAGAAGAGAACCATGCTATGTGCGGGATTGCTATGTATAATTATATAATGCAAAGAAGCACAGGCCCCAATATAATAAAATGAATAAGAGTAAGAATAAAAATGTTCAGAGTTGACTTAGAATTTTTCAGCAGTGGAGCTCAAAGGGCAGTGTTTCTTGGTCCTAGCTAATTACTGCTCTTGAAAGCTCCTTTTAATTTGGAAGGGGAAAACAAAAGGATTAGGGATTCAAGTTTGAACAAAAGACCTCTGGTACATATGTTTCTGCAAAGATCAGGGTGGAATTGCTGAGGTACATTGAGACTGTAAGACCAAAGCCAAAGTTAGCCATTATTTCTGATTTTCCTGCCAGATATTTTTATTCCAGTGTTTGAGAACATGGTGCCAGTCTTCATCCTGCAGCTGATATTAGTGATGCCCTTGACTAGCTCTTGCATCTGCACTTGTTCTGAGTATTTTGACATCAGAAGTATGTGTGAGTAACTGTTAATACGCTATATCAGTCTGTTTGCACTGAGACAGCCATTCATTTCATTCTTATGCAGAAGTACTTGCTACTCAGCCTTGTGGCCAGGTGATCCTAAGCATTTCATTTATTTTTCAGTTTATCTTTGCACATTAAGTTATAGGATGACAAGAAGAGTAGAATGTAGCAGGAGGTAATGATAGGCAATATTATCATAATCTCACAAGCAGGGGAGACATGGTAAAGCACTTGCATAAGTTCTGGACCACTGCTCACCTGAACTGACTTTCAGCAAACCATTTCATTTTCTGGTCCCACATAGTCTCAGTGAAACATAAGCCATGATGCTGACCTGCTTTGTAAAATAGTTTAAAAGCCACCGGTGAAAAGTGTACTCTAACATGTAGATTAGCATTTTCAGTACATGACCCTGCAGAAGACATGGGGAGATTATGACTGTCTTTCTAGGATTCAGTTTGCTTCAGACTTGAGGGTCTTTGCTTGCTTCTGCTAAAACCAGGTTTTAAAGTCAAATACCATATTAGGTGTCCCATTCAGTGCATATTCACATTCATAAAATATTTTCATTCACATCCTCATCCTTAACCTTATACAAAATAAAATGGCATTCCTTCAACATTATTTACAACTATCTACTTTCTGTTCCTTCTCCTCCTTTAAAAGCTCAGGCTCCATTCTGCATGAAATTTTAAAGCCCTGGGTACTCAATCAGTCCCTTACACGCACACCCCAAATAGATGTCAATAGCGATTTCCTTAGTGTGTTCTCATCAGAGATCTCCTCCTGAGGTTTACGGCTCAGGGCTCTTAAATGTCAGTGATGGCATGAGAAAGGAGAGGCCAGTGGGGTTGGGATCTGAGCAGACAGAGGCTTGTTTAGGGATTGCATTGGGCTGGAGACTGTTCCCAGTGGGGTATTGAAATTTGGGTTCCCCAGTGGTGAAGAATATACGATGTGGGATTCTAAGGTCCCTTCCTCATTTAATTTTAGTTGAAATACATCTGGAGGCAGATGCTGAAATAAAAGCGTAGCTAAGACACCCTGAGAGCAGTGAAAAGGAGTTTGACCAACTCACTCCCCTGCTGATCATGCTCTCAGGATAAACAGGACTTGCCATAATGTCATCCTTTAATAAAGGCTAACATAAGCCCGATCATGTGCGGGCAGAGAGAGTGGGCATAAGGTACCACACTTGCATGCTTCAAATAAGTAGACAGTATCAAGAATGCGTCACTGTACTGGGATCATTCAAACCCATCTGATTTTATTACACACGTAGACAGAGCATTAAGGTCAAATCTTCTGCATGGAAATAATCCAAGGGTTGGGGTAAGTATCATATTCTTTAGTGTCTGCAATCTGAAAGAACAAATGAAAAAGCAACTAAAGGGATTACAAATAAATCACGCTGGCCTCTATTCTAAACCCCATTTGGCTGGATACGTATTATTCAAAATTGTTGCAACAATTCCTATACTTATCTAGCAAACTATTTCACTTGACTAAATCAATGAATAAAGTTGATTAATTGCCAAAGCTGCTAAGTTTAGCACAAGCCATATTTTACTTCATCTTTTTTGAGTATATCCTATGGCTAAAAGCGGATTTTGTAAATCCTACACTGAGATTAATCTTATGTTGTGTTCAAAGACAAAACAGAACCCCAAAATTACAGATTTGGGAAGAAAAAAAACTATCCTGTGTTCATTCATTAAATCTTGTGCTATCTTATACTAGAAATAGTCCACAACTAAGTAAGGCTTGCTTTCATCATAAGGGTGCTTTCTTCACCCTTATTTGAAAAGTTTACATAAGGTGTTTATATCTCCAGGAAGGCATGCCTGAATCTAAACCAAGTTCTGTCTAATAACACATGTTGACTGAGCTTTCAGGAGTCTGAACAGAAAAGCCTAAGGATGAAATCCCTCATGAAAACTCAAATAATCTTGGACAAATAGTACACATGTGATATTTACACATGGAACTGTTTAGGCTTGTGATATTTTGGGGGACAGATTTTTTATGTATTTTTTTGTCAAAGCCTTTTTCATCATTTTGTCTTTTCTCTCCATTTCAGGGAGTTATCTCTGGCGCTCTCAGTCCCATGGATTCAGTGAGCCACTCACAGAGAGATACTAGGGCTCCTAAGAAAGGGAGAGGGTTTTTTCTGTTCATATCACCCTCCCCTCAGTCTTCCCTGTTACTTGTATTCTAACCAGTCTATTCGTATTGGTCCTCCCCTCAGAATTCCCATCCCTCCAAAGCAGTGTTAGGTATTTTCTCAGGTTAAAATAACTTGAAAGTAGATGTGATTTTTTCACCCAGCGCTGCGAGCATTCTTCACTGCTCAGTTACAAAACAAAATGGAAATCATCAGTGAAAGGCAAAATTTGGTGCAGGTACTGACTTTTTGAAATAGTTATTTCATTTGCATTTGTGAACACATTACATACTGTGTTACATACAGACACATAAATATGTTCAAGTACATGCATACTCACACATATATACCTTTTTATCTCTTTAAACAGGATGGTTAGAGATCACTCGTATATATAAACTTGCATACATACACACGGCTACACATGTATATATGTTAAATCAATTTCAATCTTTATAAAGCTGTGAGTAGTCTAAGCTGAATGATTTTCCAATACAGTGCCAGATGTGGTCCAGTAACAACTTAACCAGTGTTAATATATAGTCTTGGAATGCAATACAATGCAGCAACAAAAAGGCTAATGTAGTTGAAAGTAATATAGAGAGACGTGGGCCAGATTTTGATTTGTAACCCCCAGAAGACACAGATTTAGCATCTTCAGGAATACAAAATTTTCTGCACCCCAGATGACACTGTAACACAGCCACTTGTCCCAAGAGCCTGCAGCCCAGAGTAGCTGGTAGAAAAAAGTCCAAACCCTCTTCTTCCTTTGGAACATCCTCAGATTGATGCTTTTCTGGTGTTTTCCCAGACAACCAGTTGTGTTGTTTTTTGAGTTCCTTTTCAGCGGTAAACAACCATGGGAAGAGGGGACTGGAGCAGGGAACTGAGGTTCTCATTATTGTTAGCACTTACCTCCACCAGGGAGATGTTATATGGAAACTTTACCCAATAATTTCTGTCCCATCTTCCCCAGCTGACAAGAATGTTCTAATTAAACACAACATTTGTTATAGTAGCTGCAGTGAGTCTGTCAGCCTGAAATTAGCAGGTAAAAGGAAAACCATATTTCTGTTGTAAACTTCTGCAAAATCTAAGAAGACAATAAATAAATGGTAAGATAAAAGGATTGAAAGCAATGTGATTAATGACTGGAATTTGGTATGGTTATTCCTGGTGTCTGTCTTTTATTGATGGAGAACATAATACATGATAAGTTAACTAAATTCATTGTCCTATTTCTTTATTGTCTTGGAACCACAAAGGATAGGAAAGCAAAACTAAAATAAAATATTTCTCAAACAAGAAACAAGAATTATTTGTATTTAAAAGCTATTAGTAAAAACAGTCCTAGTAGGAAATGATGGTACCTCTCAAAACTAGCAACATTCTTATTTCTTTCCAACCAGGAATAAAAACAACAGGAACAACTCATTTTGTTGTAATAGCTCTTCTTAGTGCATAACTTCCTGAGAAATGATGCTTGTATCCCTTTCTTTAGGTATAATCATCCTTCAAGTGTGTGTTGGACTTGTTTATTTTCCTATTTCCTCCTATTGCTTCAGCTCTATATTAGGCAGCTACGTTGACATGATGGTAAGGTTTCAAACTTTCAGTTGAAGATCATTGCAAGTTTCATTTTCATTTTATATAAGTAGTTAAATTAAATAGGAGGGCTAGAAACAGAGATAAAACTCAATCTCCAAGTACATTAATAATTCTGTAGGAGTTATACAAAGCTCATACTGAAGCCTACAAGAGATTTGTCTCAGAGAAGACTTTAAGACTCAATATTTATTCAATAAGTGGTACCTCTTGTCTGGAGATGAATAACAGAAAAAAATATCTTTGTTTCAAGAAAATAACCCAAATAAAGTATTTACCTCATGAATGAAAAAAACCCCAGAGCAAGTTGTTAGGGAGCCAGAGAGTCCTGTGGCTGCCATATTTATCTTCTCAGATAAATACATTATTCAAGACAGTCTATGAAGGCACAAGCAAATCACAGCTCATCCACTCCCAGCAGAATTAAAGAGATCAGAAGGAAGAATCTCAGAGAAAGGTAAGATTTTGGAAAGCACCCCCTTTTGTTCCATCAGTCACAGGTATGCGAGGGGCAGTTTTGGCCTGCCCTGCATCGCCTTTCACCAAGAGCCCCCAACATCTCTGCTGTCCACGGGAGCCAGGCGGGTGCTCCCCTGCACACAGCCCCGGGGATCCCAGGTGCCTTTCCCAGGGACTGGCAGGGTGAGCGGCTCGTGCCCCTGGGGACCAACATTGGGTAGCCCCATGGAATGACAGAGCAGCCAAGCAGGGACTGCTTGTTCCTCTTGCGGTTGTAGCCACGTGGCATGGTTTGTTAGCCTCATAGCACTTAGTGTCTCCTGTTTGATGACACTGTGGTTCTGCTCAGGCTGGTAAACGTGTCGGGACAGATTTTGCTTCGGCGGGGGTCTGGTGTGAATTCCTGCCTCTTCCCCTACTGCTTGGAAGTATCCAGCCCAAAGGTGGAGGGTGCAAATAATCCCACAAAGGGGAACGTGCCATCACACAGAACTGCAGTTTGAACCTGTCAGAGCTGTAAGGTTGCATGCGTAAAGCCTGCTTGGGCTGGGTGTTACAAGTATCCTGCAATGTGCTTTTGTGCTAACTGACAGCAGCCTTGATGACAGCAAAATGGGAATGCTCTCTGCAGCACACACGCAATATTTGTGTGAACTTGACCCTGGCCTTTTGTTCTGAGTTTCTTTCACTCTAATCAAAACAATAGAATAAAAAAGAAAGAGCAAGTACTACACACCAGAAAACGATGGACGTGTAAGCAAGCTCAGTATGAAATATGCTGATAGAAATTTGGAGGTGTTGTATGTCATAATGACATGCTGCTATAAAACCACTCAATGGTGCAGCAGAGATGGTTCATATCATCAACATTTGCAGACTTATTAAGGAGGATCCTTATTCCTGTGCCACTCTGCATCATAGATGTTATTAAAGGGAGTGTTTGCTTGCTTCATTATTAAAGCAAACAAGAATTTTTGCATTCATAGCGCGTTCCATAATCTTCTTATATAGTTGTACACAGGTTTGTACATCTTTATATATAGAGAGATGTCCCACTGGTGTATAATATCATATATAGCATATATAATACTTTGCAAAATAGATGCAATATTTACATTGTAGTACTACTATATGCCTAATATTTATAGGCATGTTGTTTATGTATTTGTAATTCTTCCCAGTTATAGGGAGGTAAAACACTGCAATGCTAAAAATGTGTATAAAATATAGTCAGATTAGTTGCACAAACCAGTGACCAGATCATATTTGTATACAGCTGTACTGTAGAGGTATTTCAAGGAACAATACTAGTAAATGCAGTTCAGCTGGTTAGAAAGGCAGACAAGAGTTTTCGTTGTGGGAGCAACTGGCAGGTGGCAATTAGAAGAAAGGATTTTGCTCACGTGGCCTGACACCTTCCTGCTGTCAGTAGCCGAAGGCTATCCAAGACCAGTGGTTTTGCCGGGTCCTGGGAAGCCTGCGGAGAACAGGCTGCAAGCCCACAGCTGGAGCCAGCAGCCAGCTGCTGCGCTGAGGGAGAGCTGCGCTCCAGCTACAGACAGAGCTCATGATAATCTGGGAGAAACACTGTCCTGCATCTCCGGTCTTTAATCTCAGCAGCACCTAATTTGGGGGTAGATTTACCAATGATTCGGGGGTAGATTTACCAATGGGAAGGAACATTTGCACCCCTTGCCCTTAGCACCACAGGGCGCCCTGTGGCTCGCAGACTTCTGAGGTGCTGAGCACCCTCTTCCCCATCCACATCTGTACCGCAGCCCTTCCTGGCATCTGTGCAGCAAATAGTCTGGAGGGTATCTAGGAGGATATCCTTAAGCCCATCCTGCCCGCTGGAGCTGGCTGAAATTGTCCCCACAGTTGAGAGCCCAAGAATTACCATGGAAACTCTTGCAGCAAACTCTCGTGTCAAAGCAAATATTTCAGTGTTGGTTAACAGAGATTTAAAAAGATGCTGATTGAACGAGCAGCACACTTTGTTCCCTTTCTGAGGTCACTTAGCTGATCTGCCCACTAAATCTGCGTGCTGCACGTGTTGCACTCTGCTGACCTTAAAAGTTCTTGAAAAAGATGGATCAGAGAGGAGTTTAGAAGTGGCACAAAATCTTCTCAGCAGTGGCCCCTGACTACACAATAGCTATGAAGGACAGGTGTCCCTGGCAGTGTTTTTGCTCTTGAAATTAATCAAAATATGCCTGTCTAAGAACAGTTCCTGAGCAGGAAACTCATGACTACATGGTGCCATCTACAAGAGAGTCTGTTTGCCATGTAATAGCAATGTGGTCACCAGAAAACGTGCCATGTTGAGATCCTAGCTCACTGGCCTGATGCTGCATAGATCTCTGTTCTTGGTGCTTCCCCTAGCTTAGGATACAAGCTTGGGTGTGTCACTTCATTGCTCGGTGTCGCTGCTTCCGTCTGCTCTGTCTTAAATCACAAGGTCTTCTACCTGCCCCTTGTTTTATTTGGCCATGTAGACAGCCTGTGTGAACGTAACCTTCAGCTTTGCCATATTCCCTTTTATCCAATCCCTTTTTTCTTAACAATGCTCAATTCTTTCCTCCAATGTGATATATTCATTTTTACCTAATGGACATTGCTTCCTGTTTTGGTGTAATCAGCAATTTTCATTAGCGCACTACTACAGCTTGTGCCAAACTTACTAATGATAATTTTACAAGATGTCTTGTTTTTAATTTGCGGATCATCCTTTCCTCTCCTCTTTTTATTTTTTTCCAGACATATTGCTTATAAACACTTTGGCAGTGTTACTGCAACATATGTTTTCACATGAATAATTTAGTAGTTGTACTAAACCACTATCATCCCGTATATGTCAGCCTGAATATGCTGAGTATACTGGGTACTGATTAGTATGGAGACACTTCAGTAGAAAATAGCACTGTGAGAATGAATTTAACACAGGAAATGTTTCACATGCAAAATGTGTTCAGTTTTCACAAAAATATGAATAAATATACTGCTTATTTTTGAATGACTACTTGTAAATGATTGTTCTTGTACAACAGTATAGCAAAACAGGATTTAAATTTGCAAATAGAAAATTTGCCAGAACATGGTTTCATACAGCTCAAAATTTACATGAACTTGGATTAAATTTGCCAAGTACTTTCAGCTGCAAACATGTTTAGGCTGTTGAGGAGGAGACATACCTTGACAGAGGGACAGATAATGTCCCTTCTGCTTTTTCAGAGTCCAGTGATTAACGTTGTCAAGGGAAACATGGGAGAGTTATATTCAGTCTTCTGCTGCCTGCATTGATTTGAACTATAATTCTCTCACCTCAACAGAGTGCCTTAACCATCAGGGTAAAAAAAAATCCCAATTTCCTCAATATTTACAGCTTTGAAACACATTTTTATAAGTACTAAAATATCAGCTGTCAAGAGTGAGAGACTGGCACAGCACAGTGGCTAGCTCATTTTGCAGGAGATGCAAAATCAAAGCCCTTCAGGCAGAGCTGGGACTTGAGTTCAGGTCCCACAAATGTCCCCGTCACTGGGTGTTCTGGGAAAAGGAGGCCACCGATATGGGTGCAGCCGGGCCTTCATTCCCTTTTGTTTCTTGTACGTCTGCCACAAGGTGAAACCTTTTTTTGCAGGTTAAGGAGATGTTCTGATGCAAAAACAGTTTGACAAGAAAATTGTTTTGTTTTACTTTGGCAGAACAAAATGGGGGAAAAAAAATATTGTTCGGTTTGTTCTAACTGGAAGAAAGAAAAAAACAATTGTTTTTTTATTGGCACTCGTAATCCTTGTGTAAATCATTGGGTTTAATGGGACAGCTGAGCCTGGGTCTGTGCTGCTGCTGCTTCATGTGGAGCAGAGAAGATCCCTTCCCCCTTTACACAGCAGATATCCCCCGAAAGAAAAAGAGTAGAGCGACAGCCACCCCCTCCAGGTGCTCTGTCCCCTTCCCGAGAGGCAGAGAAAGGCCAAACCATGGGTAAAAGAGGCAAAGAGGAGACGGAGCACTGGGGCAAATAACTTGTGCTAGGACGGAGCTGATTTCAGCCGCTTCCTTCCAGCGCAGAGCAGCGGACCGTAGCCCGGGCTGCGGGCAGGTTGGCGGCCAGCCGGCCCGGCAGCACGGCCTCTGCGTGGGACGCTCGGCTTGAGCTCCCCGCCATCCCCAGCACAACGCGTGGCGGGCAGCTCTCGCACATGGCCGCCTGTGCTTGTTGAAATGGGGGAGAACGGCCAGGCTCGGATCACCGCTCCTTGGAAAGTCCGTAGCCAAAGCTGCTGCAAGTCAGCGGCTGCTCCAGCCGTGTCAACCGCGTGCCTTTCGGGATTGCTTTCTGAGAAAGAAAGAAGCTGAGGAAAACCCTCGGCTGCCGAAGTGCCACCATTCACCTTGTCAGAGCCACTTTTCCTCGGCTCCAGGGCCATATGAGTGTGTGATATGAGTTACTGCTTTTGACTTCGCTTGATTTCCCAAAGGCCAGTTTTATGGAAGGATCGCCAGGCAGGGTTTCAGCTCTTCATTTGACTGTCACTTTGCAGCATTTCTTATGAGGACCAATTGATGAGAGGTTTACTTGCATGATGAATCTCTTCAACTTCAGTGGGACTACTTATCAAGCATGTATGCTTTAGTAAGAGTAGATCAACCTTGCCCCTCGAGACTATGCGAAGGAAGATATGCTAATTAAATGTATGCAGGAAGCCACATTTTATACAAATGCTAAAGGAGTTTTATTTATTATGAGGGCTACTGTTTTGATTGCCTTGCTAAAAAAAAATGCCAACAGTCTAACATTGTTTGGCCTTGAAAAATTATCTTTTCTTTTTCCTTGCTGTCTGTCTGGAATAAAAATGATGTCTACTTCTGCTTAAACTCTAAAAATACTGGTTCCCAGCAAAGAAATCAAGAGATATTGTGCCTTTCATGAAAAACAAAACAAGCAAAACAAGAGAAAAACTCCACCACTGCACATACTCATCAAAAATGAATTGCCAGAGTGATGGAGGAGTGTATTTCCATCCCATTTGATGCTTTTAATTGCAGTTCTTATGAATGGTCTGAATCTGTCATACCTGAGTTGCAGCACAGAGCAAGTTATTTTTAGCAGCTGTAGGCCAAAGCTACTGTTGCTACTTTACAGTGGCATATTCATAGATACACTTTCCATCCTGTGGTTTCAGGCTCAGTAGGTAAATTCAATGCATTACCTGATACAGCATCTTTAGTAGCAATTAACAAATATTAGACAAATATTAACTGAAGGAAGCCAAGAGGAAGATAACTGCAACCAAAGAAATAGCCTCCTCGTGTTCAAAGCCTCTGTAGACACATAAAACCCAGAAAGAAGAGATTCTTTTTAAAGATGGTATAGAGGAAGGCTCTTTGAGATTTACCTTTCTGCTAAATACACACAAAAGGAACGCCACTATTATTTACTTATTTTTAAAGAAAAAGGGGGGTTTTGCCCTTTGCAAATGAAGGATGAATTTTGTGTAGAAAAAAAAATCTGTTTCTGCTTGCTTTGGGGATTTTTCTGATTTTTCAGTACAGAGCAGTTGGTTGAAAAAATAGTCTCTGCTGTAATGAATTAGACAGCTTCTCCATTACAGAGTGCATTTTCATTAGGGCGAACAATGGAGGCTGCTGGGTGGATTGCGATGAGTAGCTTTACGTCGAAGGACAAGCTGCATTTATCTGAAGGCAATTCATGGGTTTATAATGGACAGCAGGGCCTTTGTCTTTGCTAAGAGCCTTCCTGTGAATAGCTCTATGATTCATAGCCAAATTATAGTTGCTTCCTACTACCATGCCCATTTTAATAGCAAGGATCACAAAAGGCTCTCTTCAGGTGTTAAGTGGCACTAGTGGACTTGCACCCTCTTTTTTTTTTGCACTTATTAGAATCAGATTAAATAAATAAGAAATCACTTTTTTGATCCTTGTAAGGATTTCTTGTGAAAGATTAAGTTCAAAGCACAGGTATAATGTTTAGAATCACTCAAGTTTTTCTCTCAATTAAAGAATGATACACTAGAAAATCCATCTAATCAAGGATAAAATTCTCACAGATGTGCAGCTGCAGATAAGCAGTTAAAAACATTTAAAGGTTTCTGATGAATACATTACAAGTATTTTGAGATCCTTTGATGCAAATTACCATATACTCTGTGCATGATAACATCATGATGGTGCTAACAGTTGATAATTCAGACCCCAGCCTCCATAACAGAGATAGGTTTGGGATGACTCAAAATAAATACGTGTAAAATGATATTCATAGCAGTAGTAAGTGTTATATCATAGTAGCATGGAAGGCCATATCAGGATTGAGGTTCTTTTATGTTGTGCATCCACAGACAGAAAAAAAACAGTCTGTGCCTAAGAGTGTATAGTTTCTGTTTAATTAAGCTGCTGTTTGTTCAGGTTAATTTGTGTACTTTCTGGGGGCAACCTAATGTGTGACTAATAACTGGTTCCATAAGTTATTTGTCCAAGTTGTGCTTTAATTAAAAGCAAGCTCTGTTTGCCTTGGAATATACAGAGGGCATGTATGGTGATGCAGCCTGACTGTTTGCTTAGTAGATTGGCAGAAGCTTTAATCTTCCAGTCTACTCAGAGGTAAACGGGAGTATTGCTATTATGTGCCTATAAATACATATATATTGTAGGAGTGGATGAGTTTAAAGTCCAGAGATTTAAGCCTTTTTTAACTGAACTCACACTGGAAGAAAGTGAGCCGGCTGCAATTTCTCAAACCTCTAATTTTTTTCACTGTGATCTACGCTGAAGAGCATAGACTTCAGAGTCTTTATTCTTATCCTGGACTTGGACACAACAGGGGGTTTGTGAGATGAGAAGAATAGCATTTAATTCTGGTTTCAGTCGAATGAACACTGTAAGAAGTGGTTTGCTCCTTTCTAAACTGCTTGGTAGTGGCCAAGGGCATTCTTATAGCACAAGGACAAGATGAGAAAACCCAACACCCCACTAGAGGGTTGCTGAATTGCTTCAGATGGAGAATTTATTTCAGGTACTGATTCAGCCTGGCACTTGAGCACATAGTTTTGCAGCAGCTTCAGACAAAAGTGTAATATGATGCTATGGTCCAAACAGTCTCCTGCAGAATATGCATATGGTAGTTTCTACCTTGCGCTCGTCCCCTGCATTGGGATGGAGTGTCCTTCTGAGCTGCTTCCATGGATGGACACAGAGAGCCAAAGAAGTCCACAGTGAAATGCAGATCTCTACACTGCCTGAAAGAAGCACAACTGTCTTAGATTCCAGTGCTAATACAAGACCTGTTCTAGATATGCCAGAAAGAAAACACTTGAGTTCCCGTAGCAGAAGGAAAAAAAAAACTTGGTGGCTTCTGGGAGAGCACTATTGATTCGCCTTATGAATAAAAATGAACATGATTCAGAAGATATTTATTTGAACTACACAAACTGAATTAAGTGTCCTGTTTTTAAATCTTCCTACCCAGTAGTGAATGAGTGGAAGTGAGTACATCCACTGTTGCAGCCATCTGTTGTCTAAGAGTTACGTAAGGTGTCTTAGTGTGTGAAAGTGTGTGTCAGAGACTCCTTCCCGATGTTCAGAAACAGTTAAATTTTCACCTTTTTGAGAAAACCATGGGGAAGCTCAGGAGGATTTCAGGTGAAGTTGAGGTAGTTCACAAATTATGTACTGGCCTCTGCTAAACAGCCCAGTTTGCCTCTTTTCAAGACACTTTGATGGAGACAGTTTGATCTGTTATTGATTCTGTCCATATTCTGAAAACTGGTGAAGTGATGCTGACTTCTGCTTTCCAAAGGGTTACAGTTCTGCATGATGATAAACGATGGGTGAGCATTACCAGTAATAAACAGTTAAGGTGCCTGATAGACAAAAGGTAAATAAAAATAAATAGCTCATATTGCCTGATGAAGTTGGCACCAATTCAGAATTAATAGGGACATAAGATTACCTTTTCTTATCTGGCACATAGGCTGTTTAACTACATTTGTTTCTAAGATACAGATACAGAAAAGACAAGTTCTACATTGCTTAAAGTCTGATTTTTCTTGCTCTTAGTGACTATCAGCAACATGAGACTATAGCATTGTCATGGTAAGCAACAATATAAGTTATTTTTTTCACAACGGTGTTTTTCATAGGAAGATAAGATATCTTTGTGGTCTTTCAGCACAAGTAGCTGAAGAAGGTACAGGGTCAGAAAGAAAAGGAGTACAGTTTTTCACAAAAAGATGTGGTGAATTAGAAATATTCATAAGCAAGAAAAAGAAAGACTGATCAAGAGAGATGGCAAGAAAGCAAACACAAGTGGTTATGGTAGAGTAGGGACACAGGGTAGTGTGGGAGCACCTGGCTGCCAGATTGAGCCTCACAATTTAAGAAAAGAAACTAGGAGGTCCTTTTTACCCTTGGAGACACAGACATAGGAGCATAGGAATATTTGCAATCGCCACCAAAAAAGGAACCTAATGCAGGTAGATTCCCAGCTAGGTTTGATACCCAAGGCTTACTGTTCATCAGTGGGAAGAGGAACAGTCCTGCTCTTCCTGGCCCTCTCAAGAGCTCTGCCTTTGTCCCTTGTCTATGCAAGAAGACTGATCAACCCGAGCTGGTGTAAAAGTGGTAAGTTCTATGTACTGTGTATTTATACCAACTTTGATACATCCAAGACTCTCTAGTCTTACTGCAGTTGATCCATACATATGCATCAGCTATTTGTCTGTCATGTCGAACAATCTGGCCTGCCTAACATCCAGAAAATTGTAAATCCTTATGCAAAGAGCTCAGGCACTCACTATTACCAAAAGTGGTGCCCTCCCCTTTCAGAGTGGAAGGATTGGCAGCCATGACTTTGGACCGTATTTAGGTCCTTGTGGCTAGGCATCATGAATACTCCCCAGCCCACAGTATCAAGGCAACACCATTAAACTGGAGTGGTCTTGATGTTGAAATAACACAAGCATTCTCTTTGTTCAGTGTAGATGAGATAATTGCAAATGGTCCCTTCTTACCTGTAAACATATTCCTCCATCAGAGGTGATTGCTTTCACCGGCAAGCTGGGTATTCTGCGGCAAGATCTGGAGCTGGCATGCATCAGCAGCAATTACTCCCTTTTGAGGCTGTTTTGCACGAAGCCCCTTTCATTATTAAGCCTTATTCTATGAAATTTGTGCAAGTACAATTCATAATCTGTATATTATCTACACACCACCAACTGCATGTTTGGACTAAAACATTAGGGTATCTCACTGAAAAATCGTTCCATAATGGACTTAGTACAGAAATATGGGCTTAATAATGCACACTAGACTAGACTGCAGTTGCAGGAGAATGGACATAATTTCATCCTTCTAGTTATACAGGGTCCTGTTCAAAGCACAGAAGTGTAGAAGTTACTGGCTATTGGCTTCAGTGAATTTTGAAGCCTACCTATCAGAAATTCTGTGATCCAAGGAAGAGTCTCTTTGGGATCAGAGGAACCACGCACGGGCACAAACTGAAACACAGGAGGTGCCGTCTGAACATCAGGAAACACTTTTTCTCTGTGAAGGTGACTGAGCAGTGGCACAGGTTGCCCAAGGAGGTGGAAGAGTCTCTGTCCTTGGAGATACTCAAAAGCTGTCTGGACACAATCCTGGGCAATCAGCTTTAGGTGACCCTGCTTGAATTGAGCAGGGGGGTTGGATCAGGTGACCTCCAGAGGTCCCTTTCAACTCTGTGACTCTATGATTTAGATACCACCTAGCAGGAGCTGAGGCATCAGAATGTGGGCTTCAGTTGTTTTTATGTAGGGGAAAATCATCCCATCTCTTAAAATGTCCTATCAAATGGTACTTGTAATAAAATACATGGAAACTGAAATAGGCTTGAAATAAGCAATTTTGTCAACAACATTTAGAATGTAACATTTTGCACTCTTAATACAATTTCCACAGCTCTCTGGAAATACCTGCTTTGACTGAAATGATTATTCTTCAGAGATAGTGGAATCTTTGATTTCAGGGACCATTTGAATTATACATCAGGATTTTTTTTTAATCTGGTCAAAAAAAAAAAAAAGGCAATTGCATTTTTTTTTTTTAGGAACAATCTGGTACTTCTATCTTCAAAGCTGTTATTTACATATCAACAGCTTTGTTCAGTTCCTCTGTTCTTTGGCCAAGTGTGAGATTACAATGAAAACCAGAGAAAGGGGTGACAACTTAATTGAATCAGATCAAAAGAGGCAGAAAAGAAGTAAACAGGACTATTAGGAGGAATAAACAATGATGGTAAAGAGAACACAATTGTGTATTTCTGTGTTTTCTTTAATTTAATTTCACATTTCTTTGTTAATTGTAAAATCTTGTCAGAAGTTTGAAAATAATTTTTTCCCTCTAACCAACTTGGTCCTTTTCCATTTGGCAAATACACCATTGGGTTTACTTTCCCTCCATATGTTGAATGGTAATAAAATAAATATATCTGTTAATGTTTTTTGTGTAGGAACAACTTTTCCTGTACACTATTCTCATAAAAAGCTTTTGTTACCCCATGATGGCATCATGGGTAATAACAGCTTGTCTAGTAAACTCCTTATGAAGTAAAAATTAAGTATGTCACAATTTACTGGCAGCCAGTCATGTACCAGAATAGAATTTGTCTCTGTCGTGGTATTATTTTAAAGAAGTTGAACCAGGTTCAGACATGAATTAAGACAAGAAAAAAGAAAAACACTAAAAAGTGGAAGACACTGATTTAAAGAAGAGGATGGAGGCACACACATTGTTTTAAATGGCATGACATCAGACACCAGTGCACAGTGCACTTCCATGGCAAAACAAAGTGCCCTTTTCCACACCTTAAACATCTTAAGACACTTAATGGATTTAGAAGCAAACTTCCCTTGGTAATGAAACCAAGTTAAGAAATTATAGCAGAGACAGAAAGCTCTAGCTGATGAAGGAAAAAGGGAAGGAGGATAACAAATCAAAGTGGAAGACTAAAAAAAAGAGAACACTGATGAATGGTGGGATCACTCTTTTGTCATACTCTTGTCTTACCTTTTGACTTTCCTCAGGCGCAGTCTCTGCATGGACTTACACATTAGTTAGGGGTACTAGCCAGTGATTAGTGTCAATATATTTTGCCTAATGCAGGGGTAGGCTGAGTAATAAGGATGCTATATTGTACTTGCTCCAGGTGGGATATTAGACATGAAAAAGGACTGAGGGAATTGGTTGTCTTCAGGAAAAACAGTGTATTTTAAAGTTCTGTGCACATCTCACCGACTATGGCTGGGGCGGATGTGAGCTATTCTCTACTTTTTCAGGCAAGCTTACAAAGGTGTATTATAGTGGTGTCTCTGGACACAGAAGCTGGCTGTTATGATCTTGAGCTCTTTTCCTACCCCCTTATGCTTTCTCATTCCTTACAGTCATGGAAGAACTAGCTATCACCCAGGTGACTCGCTGTTCTGTACCTCGCAAAGCTGCTTGCAAAAGAGGATAAGCACTTTTACATAAGACATGCAATATGCAAGTCTGTTCTCTGAAGCAGAGCAGAGTCTGAAAGGGAATATGAATTATGGGTGCAAGGATTGGTTCAGCTATCAGTGAAGTGCAGCTGTCTCTGATGCTGGGTGCAGCTTTGAAATAATAGGCACAACCACTGTACAATGTGTCAGGATGAAGAGAGAATACTGTCCTCTGAAAAGAGAACTTCATATTGAGCTGAATGTAATTACTCAAATGGACATCAACCAGTGCATCTGGGCTCACTCACCGTAGCAAACCCTAATTCCTAAATAGGAATTCAGGAGAAATGTTCTTTGGCACTATATAAATTCTCAGAACTGTTTGTATAGTCTATATTTTCACCTTCACTTTCAAAGTGACACTTGCTCTTCTGTCTATCACCTAATGATCAAAGACAAGTTTGTTTAAAACTTTGTCAGAACTCTGCAGCCAATTGAACTGAGACACCAAGATAACAAATACTTTAATCCTTTTACTTCAGATATTTTAACACTGGAAAGTACAATGGATCACATACTCAAGTGGTGTACATTGACCAAAAAATATCAGCTTGGTTAATGTTGATTTTTACCAGCTGAGGATCCAGTCCAGTGATCTGAAGCATATCAAATTGCTGACAAAATCCTGGTTCCTTCTTCCCACAGCTTGGACAGAGGAATCCCAGCCCCACAGAGACTGGGCTGTCTACTCACATTGGAGTGGGTGGGCCAAAACATTCCTGCTCATCCTCCATGCTGGCTAGAAAGGAGCTGGCAGTAGACCTGAAGCCAGTTTAGAGCCATGTTGTGCCTGATAGTACTTTATTGAGAAGCTAATAAACATCCCTGGGAAGGGTCTGGGGGGCACCTTCCCTGTTGGACATACTCTGCCACAAAACCACCACATCATCATCTTCTGGACAAACAGTGGCACCCTGTGCTTTACCCATGGCTAGTCTCTTTCAGTGCTAGAAGGACCTTCCAAACGGACAGGATCATCTCAGATGCAAAAAGGAAGAGTGTTCTTGATGGACAGGTGATTGTGGTGATGACTGACAGCACCAGGAATAACATCAGGCCGCAGCTCTGAAGTGGTCCTTCTGTCACATGAAGTTCTAGTACTTGTGTGCTGAAGTCCATTCATCTGGGGCTTCATTTTCAGGGCCAATTATCATCATCTATTATCAATAAATTTAGATAGATGGCTAAGCCTCTAAAACCCGGGGGTTTAAAATCAAGCAGAAGAAATAGCTTTCTCCAGATATGGCCTTAAATGTGACTGCAGTTCAGCCTGCTACACAGCAAAGGAAGGTTGAAGAGTGGATAAGTTTGTGAAATTTTCTTGTCATAGTCACAAAACTTAAAGTAGCTGCTTATTAAAGGATGCAGAAGATCTCACCCACTGCAATGGTTTGTGAGGTAAAGCACAGGACATCAACCCTTATAAAAATTCTGAGAGTCCTGAAAGTCAATTGAATGCCTTTTTGAGGAAGAAGAGGCTATATTAGCCAGGGCAGCATTATCTCTAATGCACTCATTTCCTCCATAATTGAAGTCATTAAAGTACAGATATTTGGACATGTACTGGAGCATCAGATTGGATTTTTAGCCTTTTACCTGTTTTCCCTTTACATTCTTTCTTAAGATCAATCTGCAGCAATTGGCTTAGAGTAAAATAGCCTGCTGTGGCTCGTCCCCTGCACAGACCCTGTAAGCAGTGTTCCAGCAGTATTGTACTTTCATTTTATTTGCTATTACTGTCCTAAGACTGAATATTTAAATGGGAAGAAAATTAAAACAACAAACTGAGAGGAAGATCTGTCATGTTCAGCAAGGCAGACAGTACTGGGCTCTGATAACTTTGTGAAAAAGGAGGACTCTGACCTCTGATGAGGTTTAATCAAATTTCTAAGTTTTCTACATTTCATCAGCAGATATTTAGAACTACACTTTGTAGATGAATCATATTAGGAGTTCCTGATACTGCTATGTGTAAAAGCAGTTGTATGTCTTGTCACTGTATTAAAAATAGGTGTCCCAATTATTCAGAACTGGAGAATACTAGATGACACCAGTCTTTGTATAGGTATGTGATATTTGGATGTACTTTTCTGGCATATTATAATGAAGTAAGACTACTACCTAGCCCAGAAAACTAAGGAAAACCAATGAACCCGAATCAAACTAACTTATTAAATTGGATGAGTTAATGCATTCATTGTGAATGATAACAATAAATCAGTTCCCATATAGCATGTTGCATTTTCACTTCAGTAGTGTTTCTCACACAGGTGGACGTGCATAGCAGCAGACTGAATTCAGACTGTGATGGACAGAAAAGGATGTCAGTGACACCAGCCTCAGCCTGCCAAATTTCATTTACAATTTGTAGAGTTCCTCCACTTTTAAACCTGTGTATCTGAGATACAATGGCCTTTGGTCTTCAGATTAGTTTTTCTTTATCCATCTTTGACCCACTTCTGACCTCACAGCAGTTATTCATTATATTTTACACTATTTATATTTGGATTAACCTGATTTAGAGGAAAGAAAAATGGAAAATATAAGAAAAGAACATTTTGTGGAGATGGCTTGACTCACATCGAGGTCAATCTCTGTAATTTTACTGAAGCTGGTCAGTATACTCCCAAATATATTTTAGTAAAATGCACACATTTACTTTTCTTTTAATACACAGAACTTTCTGTTTGGGAATAATAAAACCTGATCTCAATATATTTAGCCTAACCTGTGTTACAGAACGTAATTTTATGGTTTTGTATACGTATTAATGAGGATTTAACAATTCAAGCTGGTGATGTAACATTATGTACCCTGCACTCCTTTCCATCTTAACCACAGCATCTCTGAGTGCTATTGATTCTTTGCGTTTTAAAGAAGCTTTCAACCTGTTTGGTTTTCAAGGGCACAACAAAGATCAAGTATGAGACTGTTTAAGGAAGGCCAGATGAGACTGTGATTTCAACAAGTTCTTGTTGAAAATCATATCTAATGTTTAAACTAAACATTTTTTCATGTTCTTACCTAATCATTTCCTCATTAACTCTGCTGACTCTGAGTTATCCAACATGAGCCAGGCAACTATCTGAAGGCCTTCATATTACTATTGTTTCAGTCTATTTGGATTCAAAATTGTGTTGCAAAGCATCAGATAAATATGAGGTATCCAGTATGGAATACCTCCTGCAGACAATAATGGAAATCTTTTATTTGCAGGTTGATAGCATTGTTCTCATGTCAGGTCTTGGGCTTACCAGCTATTGGAACAGCAAAGTCACAAACGTTGCATTGTGGCTCATGTTTTCAGCTGCCTTCAGGATCAATCAGTCATCTCAACCAGGTGGTTTATCTCACAGGGACATTTTCTTCAGTTTGTCCTAACTGAGCTTAGTACCAGTCTAAACACCTGTGAGGTCCTCTGTCTGTAATGGATGGAACAAAATCAAAGGCATCACATAACCTTGATTTGGGGAAAAACATAGTCTTCAGTTCTGAATTTTAAAGCCTTGGTTCACCTCTGTCATTAGCATTCTGTGAGAGAAAGATGGGACTCAGACCACCCCACTTCAGGAAGGTAAAAACAAGGTCTAAGCTAGGTATCTGTGGTCTCTTGATAGTCAGCAGCAAGAGATGGGAGGCTCCAAAGGGTCACTGACCCAGTCCCACAACACATATCTCAAAGAGGTGCCCCTCTCCTCTGACTGTAAGCGTCACCTTGAGGACTAGCTGGTACCATCTGCCTAACTTCAGACAGCTGACATTAGGTAGGATGAATCCCTCCTTTCATGATTAAGATGTCTCTCACATGGCTTGATGAAAGATGGGTAAATTAGATGTGATACAGAGAGCTGCCCAGTGGCAGCTGGAACAATAATTTGTGAGTCCCAGTCCCGCATGCAGATGAGTAGACTGTGCTCCCTGTCATTGTATTAAAAAGCTTTCCTTTTTCTAATGGATTAACTTCCTGACAAAAATCATGGTACACTGGAAAGACTGTTTTGCATTTCTTATCTATGAAAATTAAGCTACATGGGACCTTTCAGGATTTACCATATAGCGTTTATGCCTCTTAATATGCTCATCTCAGTAAAATACCTGACAGTCAAAGATGTCTCATGTAAGATACAGGATAATTAGTCATTTATATAACTCACCATTGTACAAACCAAGTCAGCTTCTATATAAATGTCTAGACAGCACATTAGTGCTTTGCCCAGCTGGAGCAAGAATATGTAACCAGGAAAGATAAAAGGATCCCTCCTTCCTAAACTCCTTCTTAGCACTTGTCACACTTCCCACTGTCAATTGTGTTTTGGCAGATAAACACCAAACATGCAGGTCCTAAATATTCCAAACTGTTAAACAGAGCTCATATGAGGTTATATTTCCATAAGTCACATTGAAATCAGTATTTGTTTGTGTAGAGCATTGACCTCAGAGAGATTGCAGATGTCCCTCAGGACTCTGTAAAATTAAGGCCTGCTCTATTTACAGCATCATTATTTCAAATATATTACAAACTAGTTCATAGTATACTTAGCAGATGACTGCTGGATAGGTAAGGTAACGTGTTCTTAGATTGAACATAGCATTTCATGATGTAAATGGACGGAGTCATACAGTTTGGGCCAAAAGCCTTTGTTCCAAACAACCAAATTGTTGCTTTAAGCAGCCCTCCCATTAAGGGCTGGCATGCACAGGCTCGTCACGCACTGTGAAATACCTTATGAAGTTTATCATGGGGAAAGGAAGGTACTAGCTGAAGAGTATATGCACGTGAGTGTCCAAAGCCAGCCCAGAGGTCTTCTCTGTGTGGCACAGCACTGACAGCTTCACCCTGGGCCGGGATCAGATACCTACATTAGCAGGGCTCTTTACTTCTGCCTTTTAACATCATTTATTAGCACAAAAACACTGGCTTGGCATGGTTAGTGTTGATCAGATCCTTACCTTAAATCACTGGCACCACTGTGGATACTGTGGCATTAAACAAAGTAAAAATTTCCTCAGTTAGAACTAAGTCTTGTTCACTAAGGCAACATAACAATGGATTTTATTTTTCTTGTTGTTTTTCAGTGTCCAGATCAAAACCAAACACCAGGCATATCAATATGACAGATAGACATTTCAGATCTTCTCACCCGGACAGAGTTCTTGGTTCGGTTCTTTTCCAGCTGAAGGAAACACATTTCAAACAAAAATGGAGCATGTGTTTTCCTGAGTTTGCCATAACAGTCTATGGGAAAACAAGTTGGACTCACAAGAGTCCTAGAGAAAAAAGTACTGATTTTACCAAAGAGCCCATAATTATGGTCCTCGCTTAGGATGAAGGAGACTGCAGTTCTATCCTATACTC
Source organism: Pelecanus crispus (assembly GCF_030463565.1). Lineage (NCBI taxonomy): Eukaryota > Metazoa > Chordata > Aves > Pelecaniformes > Pelecanidae > Pelecanus > Pelecanus crispus. The sequence goes on from NC_134644.1 coordinate 139,149,741, forward strand.
TCCCTCAAGCCCAATTTATGTCACTTCTGATTGTCCATCTAGTAAGCAGCATTTTCCCTAATTTATTTGCCTCAAGAACATGTTTTCAGGATTAATAAATAGTTTCACTGCATAGTATTTTTTCAGTGGCAAAACAGAGAACAAAAACCAGGAAAAAGCCAGTACTATTAACAAAATATGATTGCAACTCAGGAAAGGTTTAGCTGCACATCTGGAATTTTTCTTTGTAAATTCTATACATGTCCGTCATTTGCAGAACATGAATCTATCTTCATGTGTCCTGTTGTGAATAATTCAAATTCGTATGAAATAGTTTTTAAACGCTTCTAAGACTCGGAGGAAATAGTTGTAGCTATCTCTCAGTCTCTGTATGTAATGTCTGTATCTGACTTTTTGGGGTTCAGAGGTCAGAAATAAACTATATCAGAATATCGTCATTCTACTGGCGATTTGAAACTTGAATCTGGATACAAATTCTGTTGTTCAGTCCCATCTCTGTTCTTTCTCTGCAGATAGTTGGGGAAAAAAAAAAGTTGCCTCTTATTGCACTGTTGCTACCCACACATCCTATTCCTATTTTGGAAGGCTTCCTAAATTCATTACACAGGCAAAACTCCCACTTAAGCTGTTTGTTTGCCTGTGCGTAGACCAAAAAACAGATCAGAGAACAGATCTGTCCATTGCTGTAAATATGTCAGTTATTGGCTTGCTGAAACTGTGTGCTTTTGCTCAGTTCATTGAGCAGAGTCCAGACAGATCTGAAAATTCAGGGAGAAGTTACAAGTCAAAGCCCTCTTGCATATTTAGTGAACACATAAGAATAACCAGTACTGCCAAGGGCCATCAGTTTTCTAGATTGAATGGACCTTCAGGGGAAAAAGAAAATGTTTATAGTGGAAGAAAGGCAAATGAATTAACCAGAACTTTGGCCTTCAGCTGTCAGCACCAGAACAAAATGCCAATTGAAACAAGAGTTGCCTTTGACAAACCTCACCTGCTCCCATCAGCCCTATTTGCAGTGCCTGACGCAGACATCTTTACAGGAACAGAGCAATGCTCACCAGCACAGTCCATTAGCTGTGAAAGTTGTTGCACTGATTTCAGAATAAAATGCTGCAGCAGAAAATGTCTGTTATCTTTGCTGTTGACTATACAAGGCTTGGTATTGATTTACTTCCAGAGTAATATTCATCTCATAGGGTAAAAGAAGCTCATTTACCCGATAAGTCTAATAAGCTACCAGTGTATTTAGGAAAAACACAATGTTCTCAGATATCGCAGAAAATTAGCTAGGCTGCAGTACAAAGGCTGTGATTGTGATTCTTGAGCTTATAATTCGATTTATGCTGTTAAGACTAGGGAAGTATGAGGATCAGGAAATAGTTCTATTAATGCTTTGTGAAACACAGGAGCCAGGCTGCTCTAAGTTACTTGAAATGGAAAAAGATAACTTTTAAGTTATACTGAGTTTATACTAGAAAGTTAAAAAAAATTTTTGCTTTTTGAAGAGTGAAATTTCTGGAAGTGAGTGGTAAATTGCAACTGCTTGACACCATCATAAATTTGGGAGTAAATATGTCAGTTTAGATGCTCTGAATGAATGAATCCACCTGGGTAAGGCTTGCTTCTGCATATATTGGAGATCATACTTGGAAGCTAAAGATACATGTCAAAATAGTTGTATGAACCACACATCCCTTGTCTAGTGCAGATGGCTGCCGCTTTGTTCCCCTCCTCTATGCACCCTGAACTGTGTAAGATAATCAGGTCCTATATTAATTGTATTTATTACAAGATTTAGAATACTTTGTTCAAATTCTTTATATTTTATATTTTTAATGAAAAACAGTTTTGTAGCTGTCCTGGTTTCAGCTGGGATAGAGTTAATTTTCTTCCTAGTAGCTGGCATAGTGCTGTGTTTGGGATTTAGTATGAGAAGAATGCTGATAACACACTGATGTTTTAGTTGTTGCTAAGTACTGTTTATGCTAGTCAAGGACTTTTCAGCTTCCCGTGCTCTGCCAGGTACACAAGAAACTGGGAGGGGGCACAGCCAGAATAGTTGATCCAAACTGGCCAAAGGGCTATTGCATACCATATGACGTCATGCTCAGTATAGAAACTGGGGGGAGTTGGCTGGGGAGCAGCGATCGCTGCTCAGGAACTGTCTGGGTATCGGTCGGCGGGTGGTGAGCAATTGCATTGTGCATCACTTGCTTTGTATATTATTATTACTATTATTATTATATTGTTATTATTATCATTGCTATTTTACTTTATTTCAATTATTAAACTGTTCTTATCTCAACCCAGGAGTGTTTCTCACTCTTACTCCTCCGATTCTCTCCCCCATCCCACCGGGGCAGGGGTAGTGAGCGAGCGGCTGCGTGGTGCTTAGTTGCTGGCTGGGGCTAAACCACGACAGTAGCTTTTGTCAAACTAGTCCTGCTAAGTTCATGATCTTTGAAAGGGGATCCTCTTGGACTGTCATAAGGGAGTGTTACTTTGTGTTGCCCTTTACTCAGATGGAGTACTACGTATGATTAAGATGACTGCTCTTTGTATATCACTGCTTCCGTCACTGTGAAAGCTGAGATGTGCAGTACATGGGACAGAGGACAGCTAGAGGAGGTAGGATACTCTTATAGTTAAGATGACTCTGGTCCAAGGAATTAGGATTCTTTCCTTAGTTCTTGCTGCTTCCTATGCTTAGGTGAGCAAATCACATATACCAGACTTCGCACAGTCTTTAATTGTGGGTTTGTAAGTACATTAGCGCCTAGCCTGAGAGCAGCACGGTTCTAATTTGGAGAAGTAAGGGCAATGCCAAGCACAGCTGAACTTAGAAGAGCTGTTCCCAGAATGTATTAACAACTGTACAAATATTGCCTGTGCTGAAAAGTCAGTCCTAAGGCATCTCAAAATGAGAGCTCCAAGCTAGTAGGTACGCTTAACTTTAATCTCTGTAAAATGGTGCTGATACATATCCCCTCACCTTACAGGTCAAGAAAATATATAAATAAAAATTGCAAATCACCTGAAGGTTCTGTGTGTACCACAGAACAGCCCAGGTGTGTATCTATTATATTCAGGAGAGAGCTTCTCTACTGAAGTGTACACAGCATACTGAGCAAGAAGAAAACAGAACATCATTTAATGCATTCACTGAATGAGATAGGAGGTGTATGGAAAAAATCGTATGTGCTCAAGTCATTAAAAACTATTCTAATGCTTGAGGGGGAAGGGTAAATAAGGACAAATTTTGAATAGAAACCACTAATTCTTGTATTTCCTAAACTCTCAGTGCTTGATATCTTTAAATTTATGAAATTATTTCAATGAAGCAGGGAGTAAGAGTGTGTAGGCATGCCTGCTTTCCACATTTCATATTTCCTAACCTGTCCCCTATTCCTTGCCGACGCATCACACTGAGATCCCACCAGCTCTCCCACTTTAAGGTAGTTATATTGCAGCTTGGATGGAGGTTACCAGTAATTAACCACAAACAGTACTTCTGCTCATTCACTAGACCATGTTCTCTCTGCCTGCACCCAATTAACCTTCCCCCATGAATCCAGAAGGCAGAGTGGAAGCTGTATTATAATTCTTGGGTCATTAAAAAATCCCATGACAGTTTTTGTAAGAGTAATTATGTTAGTCCCCATGTCCTGGCCAAATCCCAATTTTGTTTAATTACTTGAATTATCTGAGAACTGGACAAATGCATTCATTGTACATTTTACTTAAAATGTCATGGAACACACTGAAGAACATATTCAGAAATATATTTGTGAGTGATTCAGCTAGGTCTCTAAGCTGGGTATATAATGGCAAGAAGTTTTCGAAAGTATTGTAGAATTAGTCAAAAAGGTTATCTGATATTAATCACCTGGCTTTTCTGCATCCCATCTACGAAATTCCCTCTGGAGCTTTATCTGAAAGATGTAATATTTTTCTTTCCTTCTTCTCTAACCAGTTCTGCAGTATTGGTCATGTTGTTCAAAATAGGTATGCTTGTCTACATTACTCCTGGAAAGATTTCAGTCCCAGGGAAACTGATACTCATATGAGAGAGTCTTATCAAGTAAAATTTTCTTGCCTTTATCCTCCTTTATTCTATGAGCAATCTTAATAATTACACATTAATTCTTTGCTGTTTGTGTAACTCCCTGCATCTCACTAGCTTAACAAGCTTTAAAGACTTCCTGACTTTAAGCAATGCATTGATTAGAAATTGAGCTGTTGACCTTTCCAAATCCCACAGAAGGCCTTTCTTTTCTACGTGTGATCTGTGGGTGAACCTGGACAAACCGTTCATTTCTATACAGAGCTTGAGAAGAGTTCCAGGTCAAGGATTGCAAAGAAGAACCCATTTGCAGTATGCAATCAGGAGTTTTATTGATTTTACAAAACCCAGAAAAATCTGCTACTTATTCTTAGGGCTTTCTATTGGCATTTTATCAGTTAACCACTTGGAGATATATAGACATTTATAGAATTCTTTTATAACAAAGCATTTGCCAACATTGGGTAGTCAATGCACTGTGTTGTTCCGTTTTTATGTTTTTACAGATGCACTAGCAGACCCATTTTATAAATGAGGAAAAAATAAATAAAATATTGATCCAGGCAATTACTTCCTATACTCTTGTATCTTCTTTCAGCTAGCAATCATAAAATGAGTTCTTCATCTCATTTGCTTATGGTGATGGTAGGCATAAATTACTAGAATTGACCAGTCTAAAATGAGTTTTGTGGAAGCCACTGTTCTGTGTAATTGCAGTGTTCCATGTAATGATGTATTTACTAGCGATGCTTGACTGAGACTTAGAGTAATAGTACTTTTCTTCACCAAATGTCTATATAGTAACATAGTAACATTCAGGGGCATTTTTTTCGTCTTTTTTAACAAAGATTGTCTTTATCGTAACAGTAGCATTTCAAATGTGTTATCATTATGTAAATGTGTTATCCAATACAGCATTTTTACCTCTATGTCCTTTCCACTGCATAGTTATTTTTTTCTTGAGGGCCTGAGGTTTAGGCAGACTGCTATCATTTTCAATGACAGGGCAAAATCATTTTCAGTTTGATAAGGATTGTTATACGGAAATTAAAACATGCTATGTCTTTCATGGAGTCTTTGTCATTGTTCCTTCTTGTTGTTGGAAGCAAAAAGAAATGTAACTTAAATGCTGTTCTCTCTGAGTAGAAACTACACTTTATTAGGTGCTTTTTCATCAAACCAGGATTACATTTTATTTATTTCTGCTTAAGAAAAAAAGCAATAGCACTTTATTTTGCATGGATGTATGTAAAATACAGACATGAGTTTATGTAGAAAACTCCTACTGTCATCAAAGTACATCAACAGGCTGTGTTGTTCAGAAGAGTTCCCCAAAATTGCTATGAACAGGGAGCAATATCCTTCCTTAGGATTTAGGCATCAGAACTCAACAGAAGTCATATTTGACCGGAAATGGGGCTCAGACATTAAATTGCCATATGGATTCCTTGGAAATTGAGGTGTGGCGGATTATGGACAACATCCTCTCTGTGACTGTAAAGCAGCTGTTTCACAAGAGAATGTGTAAATAGGGGTAGTGGATGTACCAACTGTCTTGTAGAGTCTAAAGAGATTTATCATCTTTGTGAGCAGGATTCTTTAAGGTTTTCATTTCTGTCAGCATTTAAATGCTTCTGGCTTTCCTCCAACCCAGCGCGCCTACCAGCTTCATTAGTTGTTGTTTCTGGTCATTACTTAGTACAGCCTGTTGTTCAGTGGGGAGCTCTTCTGACCAGCTGGCATAGATTATTCAGCCACAAACTTCAGCTGCCTTTGGAGACTAACCTGAAACCGAGCAAAATGCCCTAGGCCACAATGGGGGGTCACAAAGTAAAAGTCTCTGTCTACAGTGTGATTGTCTCATCTCTGCTTTTGCCTCTGTCCTTTCCCATATGTAGACGTGACACAAGTCCAGCCACTGTTTTCCCCCATTGCCCTGTATCCTGCTGTCCTGGTGACAGCTGCCTTAGTATTGACAACCAGGAACTGATTTTTATATCACTTTGGGAGTGTAGTCACTGCGTCAGTAACATTAGTGGTTTAAGAAAGGAAGTAGAGAATCAGGTGTACAGTTACTGAAATGAAACCTTCCTCATCAAGCCAAAACTGAGATACTGGAAACCTTAATTCAGAGTGCCTCAAACTCAAATTGCATTGTACTGACAAATTGCCAAGACACATTTGACCCGTGTGAGAGCCTCTTCCAAGAGCTAAATGAAAAATGCATTCTTGTAAATATCATTGAAATTGTTCTCAAGTTCTCCTCATGCTTTCAGCCATTAGCCCCTTCCAGAAAATGGTTTTCAGATTCTCTTTCCTTCCCTCCTACAGACATAACGGGTTTTCAGCCTCTGAAGATGTTATGAGCTGTCTTTATAAATCTCTTTAAAATAACTTGGCAAGTCATAATATGAAATTTCATATAGTTGAAGAAAAATATGCCAGACCATCCTGTATTAAAAGAATACGGGTCTAAATGTGAAATACGAAGGCTAAGTTGCACCTAAGGTTGTTTTCTTTACATATGGTATGCACAGGGTAAAGTGTCTAAAAATACCCTAATACTTGCTTCTTACCAACAGTAAATATATCATGATTTACAATGTCTAAAATGGAAGATGCTAGCCGGTCAAGACATTGATGTTACATGCAAAAAAAGTCTTCAGTGCTGATCCAAAGAGTTGCCTTCTCGTTGCAGAACAGACCTGTGGAAGATTTCTTTAAGAGCTTCTTGCCCATAGACTGGCAAATTGTTTCTTATACTGTACTCCTCGTGTGAAGGGGAATTGAGAGCTATTCCCCTGAAAAGAGGTAAACCAGGTAAGAGTTTAGAAAGGTGGGTATTCCTTCCAAACCAGGATTCAAAGATACTCCACACTAGGATGTAATTAAGTATACTTTAGGCAAGGTAGAAGATGGAATGTGACATGTATTTCTTTATTCTGGTTTTATTAACATAACACTGAGTAATGAGACAAGATCCGCATATTCACCTTGCTAGAACTAGGATTGTGATGTATGTGTCTATTTATATGCACACACATACATGGACACCCAAGAGCCCATTTCTGTATAAATTACTGCAGCTCAGAATAATTTAACCAGAATTCTTGTATTTTCCTGAGGAGGCTTACCGATCTTCACCAGATGATTACCTTACAGATGTTCAATTTGTAATTTACATACTCCATTTTGCATGCATCTATCTGATAACTTCACTCACAGAAGGGTGTGATCCCGATTTTGTTACTCAGATGCAAGTGAGGAAGTTGACATCCATGTCCCCTGTGGACTAGTTGGAAAATGTGGAAGAAAGGATGAACATTTTCTACAAAAAAAAATGTCTTACTTTCTCATCACTGGAAGCTTATTTTCATTAAAAGCTGTTAGGAAAATGAATTAAAACCTTTTAGATTTAACTGGAAATGTGGTGGCCCCTCCTTATTAGCACATGAGCTACAGGCTCAGCATCTTTCTCTCTCTCCATGATAACTGACCCTCAGTTTAGCTTGATTTGCAATAATTTAGCCAAAATTAGGAAGCTTCAAGAAGAAGGACTGAGGGAGACTCCTCATTGCCTATACTACACATACAGTCTGATGGCTGGAGTCCTGTCTTCAGAGAAGAGAGATGTAAATTCCAATTACTGCGCTGAATCAGTCAGACAAGATTAGAGCAGGAGGCTCCCATCTGCCTGGGAAATTACGTGCTTCTTGTTGGAGAGGTTGAGTTACAGAGTACAATGGTACCATGCATGGTTTGCATAGCTGCATCTTCCTTGGTGTTTGAAAGGCAATTGAATCTTGTTATGGAAGTAGTCCAGAATTTCTTTACTTTCCTTACTTTTATCTCAAGTGCCCCAAAATTATTACAATTCTCAAATATCCTTCTCAATTTACCAAAGAAAACACATTGAAAAATGATTGTCTGCATCAACTCAAATGAAAGTTTTCATTTGTGTTTATTTTTATTCAGCTGTGTGTTTTTGACTCACACAGGCCTAGTTTCCATGGGTAACTAAGGATACTTGATGCCAAGAGCTCCTAAATATGAGATACCATTTCAGCCCTGAAGAAGTTGTGTAAGTTCCTGCTTTTCATTCTTTCGCGCCCTGCCACTGTTTTCTCAGGCAGTAAAGCTTTCCAGCAGTGGCCATAACTCTGGTACTATAGTCTTACAAAATGATTCGTAGATTTTACTCCTCCCTTCAGCTAGATTAGCTGCAGAAGAAGACATGCCACATGATACCTTCACAACTGCTTATTCAGCCTACCAGCTGACAGGGTGCTAACTGGAACTAACACTGCCAAAATGAGAGTTAATCCTCTGGAGAACTCCAGGGGAGACATACAGTGGTGTAACTTGGGGTTTTTTTTGTTTTCTTGCAACACTTTGGTTGTGTTATGAATTACCCATCTTAAATACATGGAGGGTTTAGGTAGAATCGGTGGAGATAAGACCTGAACGTGGCATAGCAAGGAACTCTCTGTAACTTTAGATGAATGCTTATATTTGTCATGGGCTTTTGGCTGGTTTGAAGCAAACCCCTGCATCAGCTCCATTTAGTATGTTCTGGTTTAGCTAGGAAAACAATTTTGGATTTTATTGGAATTTGAAAAATTTGGAAGCTAAATTGGAAAATCCCCTCCAAGTGCTCATCAGTGCGTGCCAGCTCTGAGGGGAGAGTCCAAAACAATGACTGACCTTGAACAGCTTTGGTGGAGACTTTTCAGTCTCAGGAACCAGACAAACTCTGCTTCAAAGTAAATTCCTTCAACTTCGTATGACAAAGATGTAGGAACCTCAGCACCAAGTCTTTTCATCTACTGATCCGCTCCTGTCATGCCAAATGATTTGCTAATGAGATATGAACACTGTGTTTATTTGTAGTTGAGGTAGTGACTAGCTATAAATCCGCATTTTAAGCAAACTGTTAGGTCACTAAGTACTAGCTGAGTAAGAAGTTTTGATCAAAGGCGGATGAGCTCCCTCCTGTTCAAAAGCTCAACTGAGTTCCAGGAGAAATAGGATCTTCTATTGCAAACTTGCCCTGAGAAAAATGTTTCGTAACTTGGTTGCACAGTTCAGTGATGCCTATTACAAAGTTTCATATGTTTTCCTTATGATCCTTCTGATTGTGCTGTTTTCCCACAGCTGAACAATGTATTTCCCACCTCCTATGTTTGAAGTGAATTAACTCTTCCTCTGCTGAAGAAGACCTATTTCCTCCACCATTTCCTCCACTATTTGCTAAATGTAACAATGTACTTCCTCAGTGCTCATCCAGTGCTGTGCTGGATTTGTCTGATATACAGCCACACTGACTAACTGTAATCATACCCTATCGTTTAATTCCCTATCAGTTGATGTCCATACTAATTTTTCCAGGGTTTATATCTGTATAGCTGCTTATGTCATCCACTGCCATTTTAGAATGAATATTAGCACAACATTAGCTCTTTTCCAGTCCTTGGCTATCTCTAAAATTGCAACAATCAGGCTTATATCTCTCAGATAACTCTACAAGGTCTCCTAGGTGCAAGCTTTTCAGGGCTGTGGCCTGAAAAATATTTATCCCCTGTACATGCTGTTTGGTATCCCTTTGGAAAGTGCTAGAAAGTACTTCATCATGCTCTTGCAATACTTCATTCTTGTGAAAACAGAATAAAAAGTGTTAAAAACTTCTGTCTGTGGCCACAGCATTATACACCATCTACGCAGAAATGGATCTATGCCAGTCCTAAATTTCTTCTATTCCTCTTTTTTATTCTTCATCAGTTATCTGTAGATTTTTTTTTCCATATATTACAATAACCTCCTCTATCAACCACCTGCTATTTGTGGTATACGAATTGTTTTTTCCTTTCTGCCTTGTTTATTATTTTTAAAAGCTTTTACCTTCATTTTGACACTGAATTTGGGTGTGCTTTCAGCCAAAATTGTCCTTTTCTAGACCTTAAGGTTTTCATTATGTTGAGTCTGATCCCCAGTGCTCAACATCTACAATGCCAAAGTTCTTATTACAATCCAATGCATCAGCAAACAATTTCATTAAAAGCATAAGGATTAACACTTTGCACCTTGCATTGATATTCTGCTAAACACCATGTTCTCTGTACGTGATGAAAGTTAATTTCTGAAAAGTCAGAAGCAAGGAATGATATTTTTTTTTTTTTTTGCTTTCCTATTGAATTCCTATATTTACCAATCAGTGGATACAAAAAGTGGATGTGTCATTTTTCTTTCTGTAGGTTTTTGTTTGCTGAAAAATCGGTTGAGAAGTGTTTGAATAAACCACATCTCAGTCTTTTACAAAAATGTCCATTTTCAGATGGTCCCTCCCTGCTGTTCAAAAAGGTAAAAAACAGAAAATCTGTCAAAAATCCATCAAATCAAGAAATTATTCTGGTAATGAAAATCACTGCCCTGAAGTGTATATTCTCGATACCTCTTAAAGCTGCAAAACAGGTCTTACTTTCATCAACAGGAGTATTGCTTGGTCTTGTCCCTCTCTACAGCCGATTCATCAGTCTAGAAGGCAACCAAAAATATCACCAATAAAACATGAACAAAGTTTGCAGTAGAGGGGACCATGTAATTGGGAAGGACAGACTGAGTAGGACTGCTACACTGACATGATGAGTGGCACCTGGCTGCATAGTGTCCCCTACCCTATCAGAAGACAATTCACCCAAGTTTTCCCTGAGCTGCTCCAGTAGCTGTCCCGAGCTGCCTCCAGGATGTAGGAAATGAAGTAGTCAATGAAATCTGCCTTTGCATCAGCCTTCACATTTTTGCTGTGAGCCCAATGAATTGAAGGAGAACAGATGTGCAAGCTCATTAATATCTGTTAGCCGTAGCAGATGTCATGCACTTCATACGGTGCAACATATTCCCTCACAGTCTAGCATATGCAATAGAAAATATGCAGTGAACATCAGTATTTTAAGGAGCCAAGTATCATGCTTCATTTTTCAGTACCTCTGCCACATGTGTCAGTGGTCTAAGGTATGAATTAAGCTAGCATTTTTAAAGCTGGTTATATGTTGACAAACAGTAACAACTATATTCACTTGAATAATAAGAACATAATCACTAGAATTCACAGCTGCATAATAGACACAAACTCAACTCAGAGGCAGGAAAAGATAAAATATCTATTATAGTTGATAATGTTCAGTATCTTCTCAGTAATCATCTAATCACTCACAATACAACAACTGGCTTCCTAAATCAAAGTTAAATGAATACTGATGCAACTAATGTGAAGAGTCACCAAAGATTTTTATTAATCAAGAGCCAGATCCTTCACTTAATACCTGAGAAAACTTAAATGTAGTTTCAAAATAGCCTTGACTATCCAGTTCAAGGGCTGTTCTTGACCAAATTTATTGCTCTCAGTTAAAGCAGTTAGCTCCAGTTATACCAGAGACTGATGTAGCTAAATATTCAGATTATTAAAAATGTCAAGCTGACAAAACTAAGCCCAAAGAAAGTACTTAAGCTCTGAAACTAGACAACTGAATAACATTAAGTCTAAATGGGTAAGTATAATAAATGCATATATTTTTTAGTGTTCACCTGCCACTCCCTGGTTTTTGCATTTTTTTAGCCTAGCATAAAGAAAGTTATTGAAATGATAAATAAGATGAAACGGAGCAGGAAATACAGACTTTAACACAATTTCTTCTAATTGAAGTAGGTTTTCCCTGAGGGAGGACAGTGCCATTTAATCAGATTTTTCCTGACATTACATTTTACAAGACTGGGGTTTTATGGAGAATCATGTCATGAATAACAAATGTGCTGTTTTGTACTTGTGTTTCCATGAAATGTGAAAAATCTGATACTAGAGCTTATATAATTCAGCCATTTTCAGCTACATTAATATCTTACCTAAAACCTATTTAAAGTGTAGTGGTTTATGCAGGATTTCTATAATGAAGGAACCTTTTCCTTTTTGTGCTCCTCCTGCGAGAGATTATTACTTATGAGACCAGGAGTGAGGGTTTAAAGGACTCTGAGAGCTTTGTGAGGTATCAAGAGGCAAAAAATGTAAGTGCATTCGAATGAGGTTTTTTTAAAGGATTGGTCCTAATGTGTTTGTATGCTACTGGTCCGTGCACCAGTATATTTTTCTGAAAGCTAATTGCAACATGGCCTCATTGAAGACGCTGTTGTTCCACAGCCTCATTTACGATGGGTCGTGCTCACCATGCTGCAGGGCTGTGGAGCAAGGTGGGTGGGAGCTGGAGGTGGTGGTGGTGGTGGCACGGGCTGGCTTCCTCACCCACAGCCACAGTCCAGCCAGCCCTGCCTGTCTGCAGAACACTTCGGCCACATGCACTTTACCCTCAGCCTCCTTCCAGCTTTCTGATCATGTTCCTAAAATCCTGTGGTAATCACTCTTTGTGAAAACATGCTTTACCATTCAAAAAAAAAAAAAAAAATTCATCCATTTTCTGCCAAAAAAATTCCAAGTTCCAGCTCTCCATAAGCAAGGGTGGGTTTAGCAGAGGAGAACTAAGTTGTTCAAGCTGTATTCCTCCTCCCTCACTACCTCACGAGCTCTCTGCTAATGCAGCACAGGCTCCGCGTCAGGTAACAGGCTCTGCTGAAGCTAGTAGCCCAGCAGCCCAGCTCTTCAGCTAAAATGGTCTGCTAAATCCAGCTAGCTAAATGTGTGCCCTGCTCATTTGGTAAAGGATGCAATCACCTGGACCAGCCTCGTCTGCTTGCAGTGTGTCTTGGCAGTGCTGTGTACCCCTCTTGCTACTGAGCCCTTGTTCCTCATCCTTCCCCCAGGACGCCCGTTTGTGCTCCTTGATCCTTGCCCTGGCTCCTCCTGGGGACAGGACAGCCAGGCCTGGCCTCCTCCTGCCTTTCTGGACTCCGCATCCCCCAGCGTCGTCGGCTGCCAGCTCTGGCTTACGTTGCGTTTGGTACCTGGCTCCGTTTTCTGTGCCTGATGGCCCGTGGGCTGGAAGAGACCCGCGGACAAGGTGCGCAGCTCCAAGAGCAAATCTCCCTCGTGGTGCCGGTGTTCTCGGCTCACAGTGCGGACTTGCCTGGTGCTGCTGAAGATGGATTCAGAGGACTCGTGTACTTCCATTTTGGAAGGGATTTCCTTGGCTAATCTCTGGCATGTTCCTCTGATGCTCACAGCAGCATTTTGGTTCATTCTGGCAGAGTCAGTGGTCAAATAAGATTGAGGCAGCATCGTCTGCTCTGTCTGTAACAAGCAGGATAGGATACAGGCACATACACTGCAACAGAACAGAGGCAGCTACTACTTTATAAAATACTGACAAATAGCAGGCAGTATTATGCTGAGAGTAACAAAGTGTATTACTTTACTATAATACATTCCTATTAAATAGTTTTCAAATGATGATCACTGTTCGTATTGGATTCTGTTGTAGAAAGGCAAGAGAACTGAAATAAACTCCAGTTAGAAGCTTACTCTTTTTCCCCCAAAAAACAAAATACAGTGCTTGTGGCAGAAACAAATACCAGAACACGTGCTGTAGTGCTATTCTGCCATCTCTAACCCTCAGCATGAGTGACAAGACCTGAAGGTTGCACCTTACCATTAAGCCAGTTCAATAGGCTATGGCAGTTCCTAATCTCACAGCACACAGAGTTGCTCTTTTTGTCGTAAGGCTTTCTCTGTAACAAGCCAAACCAGACAGAAGCAGCACCCAAGGGGGATGCACCCCACAGACTTGCAGAGTTTTTGCTCTTTGAGGGGACTGCTGAGCAGTGGCAGCACTTACTGCCTGTTACAGCTCAGCCTGCCTCCCAATCTGCTCCTCCCAGTCCACATGTTTTCATAGACTGGATGCACTCCAAAATCTGAGGATTAAGTTGCTTTCCACAAATGACAGGTTAACCAGAGGACACCAGCTTATATGACTCTTGATTTGTTTGATTTCCATATGCTTTAGGACTAAAGTCTTACTTTGGATATTCACTTAGGGAAGAAGTGAGGGAAATCCATGGCTGCAAAAATAATCCTGGACAAGATAAGTCACTGTGCAGGCTGAGAGATTTATTCTAAAGAGTACAGAAGTTGTTCAATTTGTCTTTTGTGCAAATCTTTTTCTTTCTTTCTTGCGGCACTCAGATAGCTTGCAGCGAAATTTCTGAGAACTGTGAGGAGCTCACTGAGTGCTGTTGTCGTCTCCTAAAAAACGGTGGCAGCAGCAGCAGCAGCTGAGAAGCTGCTGCAACGTGGCCTTCAGGAGCTGGCCCTGCTCCCGCTCTGTCTGGAAGCACCCAGCGAGGAGCAGCGGGGGCAGGCATCGTACCTTATGGAATGCACTTACTCTGCCTTTGGGCATCGCAATTAGTTCTTCATGTGTAATGCAGCGGCAGCAAGTGCTCAGAACCTCACAAAACCCAGGCTTATTCGCTGAACAGCTGCTGTGTTCAGTGGTACATTTCGTTCTGCCTTAAAGGTCTCTCACTTCTAACCTCCTCTGACACCTTATTACTGGGAACTCTATCTGTAGGTCTTGTGGGCAAAGTTTCATCCCAATTACACTAATGGTAAGGGGAAAGGAATAGAGATAGGGAGATGAACTGTGTTTTTAAGCCACGCGGATTATGTTACTGTAGACAAAGAAACAGTAACTGAATCTAATGAAGAGAGGCAGATATTCATTATAGATGAATCAGAAAAGAACAGGCAGTGATGGAAGGTAAATATGATTTGGGAGTGCCTGAGTTTGCTTGGCTTGACTGTCACCTACACTGTTTTTGTTCGCTTTTAAGAAATCAGGCAGGCAGCTGGTGATGTATCTGAAAAGTGTGTTAAGTTTTATTTCTCTGTTTTATAAGAGGAATCAGTGGGCACAGACATAAAATTGATATACACTGCAAATATGTAATTTACAGTGTTTATATAAATTATTGCAGGATATCACTTCGAACAAAGACATTATCTTAGCGGTAGTCAGAGAATTATTCATACCACAGAATCACTGAGTTTCAGAAAGAAGAAATCACAACCAATTGTTGTGAATCAGTGCTTTTTGTGCGGGATAATCCTGTGCTTTCCATCCCCCTGCTCTGTTGGGCTCATACAGATTTCAGGGGCCTCAGGTGTGGCCAGGCAGGTGCCGCCCTGTTGTGCCAGGGCAGGCAGTGGCTGCACTGATGGCCCGCAGCTCCTGAACGCGGGGCCAGCCCCATCCAGTGCTACCATGGCTCCTCCCACCCTGAAAGCCATACAAAGCCTGTAGCCTGCAGATCTAACATCAGCATGATGGAAGTCTACCAAAGTGATGGGGGTTACAGCACAAAATCTGCTAGCAGCCCTGGAAATATGGTGGCAGTCACATCATGAGCTGAAGGTGAATGCCTTTCCCCCAGTGGCACGCCGAAGATGCTTTGACTATAGCTACATTTCTAGGGTGTTGATTTTGGTTGCCAAGGGATGATATGCTGCATTTCTAATAGGTGTCAAGCCACAAAGTTCCACTGACCTACATGGACCTTTCCTGGACTTACATCCGTTAAGGAGTCCCTTCCCCAACAGGAACATTGGGTTTAATACCCAGCTCCAAGGCAGCTTTCTCTGTGGCTTGCACTGCAGAGTCTCTTTTTGAGTTGCTGAGAAAGTGAACTATCAGCAACAACTCTGAACTTTTCTGGACGTTATCATTTCAATAAAACTTCTATGCTTCCACAAAATAGCTGTTTTTCATACCCCATCGTTATCAGAGTGTCTGTTACACTGCCAATTAGACTTTTGCATTACTGAGTTGAGAGGGTCTCTGTTGCTTCTTAGGATGCAGTCATACAAGATGTAAGACCTCATTTTGCAAAAATTCAACAGATAAATTATTTTCCCAATAACCAGAGATGGACTTAATTCCATGCTAAGATAGGATATAGCCCAGAACAGGCATTTGAACTTATGTTCCCCTGACCCAGTAATATTGTTGTTTGCCTAGCATAAATTTAATTCTTTGTATAAAGATTTTAAAACTCTGTGGTACCAGGACTTGACCTGTGGTTTCCAATGTCCCAGATGAACGCCCTGACTGTGCCGTTATTCTTGCAACAGCAGCTGTTGGAGCTATTCCATGTGTAAATAATTGAGTAGTTACTAGGGCACAGCAAGAGATACCAAGTCTGTAATCTAGTAGTCAGGAATCCCAACTGAGCTACTAAAACAGAAGTCTCTGGCAGAAATTGGAAGCTGAAGGAAGTTCAGGTGGGTTATCTTCCATTTTAGAGGACAATCCTAACCTCTTATGATATCCTGAGATTTGGACTTTCACTGGAAAGGTCTTAGTTTCAACCCAGATGGAATGGGAAAAATGTAAAGTGAGAAAGTTTTAAAGGACTGGAAAATTATTTTCCACTATGCTGTAGGAATAATCATAATTGAATTATAAGGAAAGAGAGAATTCATATGTCAATGCTGCATATGTTTTATTTGAAAGAAAGAATTGCTTGCTGCTTCAGTGTTTCACAAAGTCTGCTGTTAATTATCAACAAAGATCATGCATCACACGCTCATCTGACCTGAACTGGCTGGTGGAGTATCACCAGTGGCAGGATCAGGCCAAAAGTTTGCGAATTGCTGCCATTTTTCTGATTCAAGCTGGCCTTTTGGTGTACATAATCCAGACAACTCAAGCAAGATGTGAGATCTAGTCCTTATAACACTGCCTTAGCTGTGGTAATGCTCTTGCAATCAGCTTCAGGTGGACACTTTGGCACTCAGCTCTCATTCAGGTCCCCTCCTGGAAGATACACAAGAGAATGAGGAGCAAGGCTTGTCAGCGCAGTGATGGAGTCTTCTTTAATAGAGACAGTTCAATAACTAAATCAAAATTGAGGTTCAACAAGGCCAAGTGCCGGGTCCTGCACTTCGGGCACAACAACCCCACGCAACGCTACAGGCTTGGGGAAGAGTGGCTGGAAAGCTGCCTGGCCGAAAAGGATCTGGGGGTGTTGGTAGACGGACGGCTGAACATGATCCAGCAGTGTGCCCAGGTGGCCAAGAAGGCCAACAGCATCCTGGCTTGTATCAGGAATAGTGTGGCCAGCAGGAGCAGGGAGGTGATCGTCCCCCTGTACTCGGCACTGGTGAGGCCGCACCTGGAATACTGTGTCCAGTTTTGGGCCCCTCACTACAAGAAAGACATTGAGGTGCTGGAGTGCGTCCAGAGAAGGGCAATGAAGCTGGTGAAGGGTCTGGAGCACAGGCCTTATGAGGAGTGGCTGAGGGAACTGGGGTTGTTTAGCTTAGAGAAGAGGAGGCTGAGGGGAGACCTTATCGCTCTCTGCAACTACCTGAAAGGAGGTTGTAGTGAGGTGGGTGTGGGTCTCTTCTCCCAAGTAGTTAGCCATAGGGCAAGAGGAAATGGGGTCAGGCTGCGCCAGGGGAGATTTAGGTTGGATATTAGGAAAAATTTCTTTACGGAAAGGGTGGTCAAGCATTGGAACAGGCTGCCCAGAGAGGTGGTGGAGTCAGCGTCCCTGGAAGCATTCAAAAAACGGGTAGATGTGGCACTTGGGGACATGGTTTAGTCTAGTCTACCTTTGATTGGTTTAGTGTGGACTTGGTAATGTTAGGTTAATGGTTGGACTGGTTGATCTTAAAGGTCTTTTCTAACCTAAACGATTCTATGATTCTATGATTCTATGAAAATATATTTCTTTTTCTTAATTTAGTGCTGTCTACTAATAATTTCCCCATTAACTAGGAATACAGAGTAATAGGCAATGTGCTGCTCTGCATGTTAACAAAATTTCCAACTTTACAAGCTTTTTCCTAGTACTGTTTCAAAGTGTATCAGCAGAGTTTCCTCACAGTAGCTACCATTATACAAGGATGTTCCTCTCTTAAAAGTTAGGAGACACTTGAACTCACTGTGGTTGGTAACTGACAGGAGTTAGTCCCAGAACCAATCTTGATGGACAACATAAAATTAGTAGCTATGCAAAATGAAGATAATAAGACTTCAGCTTGTCTGCAGAGCAGCAATGATCACCAAGCACCTGTGAAGAAGACAACTTCTTCAAACTCACATAGAGAAACAACTCTTCTGGCCAGGACTCATCCTGCTACACACATAAAGCATAGTCATCTGAGGCTAAATCACTAGTGCAGTGACTATGAAGTACAACAGCTGAGAAATTAAATGCTTGGAAATCATTGGACAAATATGAATTCAGATGCAATGCAAAACCTGAAGGTACAGTGTCAAACAAATCAAAGGTTTGGTGCTGGGGGGTTTAGCTTCTGCTTTTACCTAATAAAATCCTAGAAACAGAGATGAGGATAAAAGGTGTCTGGTATCGACTTCACATTTATTGGAACTTGCCCTCAACCTGACTTGTTTTTAAAGCAATGATTTCTTTAGAAAAACCTTAGATATTAAAAGAAATAAAATGGATTTTCTTTTCCTGTTTTCAAAAACAATAAAAATTCCACCTGCAGGGAGCTTGCCATTTTCAGCGGAAAAAGAAGAAAACACAAAATTTAAGAAAGTTGAATTAAAATGCAAGTTATTTGATCAACCACAGTATTTATTATGCTGTTGTGAAAAAAATAGTAAAAAAGCCTCTGCATCAGTGTCCTCCACATGACCTCTAGCACATTAGTACAATCAAGTTGCAATTGCTCCTGCGGCCAAAAGCATCAGTAAATGTGAGGAGGGTAGCCAGAGCACAGCCTCCCTGCTTGCTCCACAGAGGATGTGTCAAGTGAGATGCTTAACATAGCTCTGGGCACTAACAGGCACCAGCTGGGTGGTCAGTGCTGTGAGGGTGTACTTTGCAGTTTTTTGGAGCTACAGACGAGGTTACAAGTAAGTACATTGCTACCAGCACCCTGGGAGGGATGCTTCATCTAGGCTTCATCCAGACAAGTTGGTGTTACTACAGGTCCCTCTTACTCACAGCTCTCCCTGGTTAGCCAGACTTTAAAACTGTCTATTACAATTGTCAGAAGCAGGAATAGTGGAAGTTGTATGTCTGGATCAATCATGTAAGCTAGATAGGATTTGACAACTTTTGGAAAGATTAAATTTAGATATGTCAAGTTATAACACAAAACCACAACAAAAATGAGTCATTTCCAAATATTTTGCTTCTTCAGGTCCTCTGAAAATTTCCTGTGGAGAGGGTTTATTCATCAGGTCCCAATTATGTTAGATATTTGCTGATCTTTTTTAAAAAAAATTGCGTGCCGTGCTATTTAAACAGCAACCTTTAAGCTGTTTAAAGAAGGAGAGTACAAAACACTGGATTAATCTGCTTACAGCCCATATGGCCAGATGTTCCAAGGACTGTGGAGGAGCACAGGTCACAGTTAACCCTCATTCAAATGGCTTTCTCAGCAAGAGGGCTTTATTCCACTTGATGAATCAAACTGGATGCCATTTTTATCTTTGAAATTGATTTCGATATTCTACTGTCAGGAAGAAAAATCAAGATGCAGTATGATGTTCGTGGGCACATCCTTGAGATGGTGGGGAGTTGTCCAGTAAATTATTACGCTACTAAAAGTCAGGAGGCAAGAATGCATATTGTAGTCAAAAGGTGAGGAGGAAAATAAATTTCTACTTCTCTGTGGGAGAACAGGGTATACAAAACTGAATTTTCTAATCTAATGAAAGGAGGCAGAAGGGTGATGACTGAGGAGGAGTGTTGTTATAAATTAAAATGAAAGCCTTTACAAGCTGATAAATAGAGCATAATGAATAACATTTTTAAGCATCAGCTAATTTATGAATGCTGTTAAGCCTTCACCCCAGCCAATTCTTGTGACTTCTTTTTCTTCCTAACAGATTTGACCCATTGTGTATTGTTTTACAAAACCATCTTCTTGTCAAGTGGCATCTTTGCTTTTTGTATAATCTTACTTGTGTTATTCTTCACAGGCCCAGTCAAAATATTGACTACAGTCTCTTCTGTAGTACCTAACTCTTTCTGTGCTGGTTTTTTTCTTTTTTTTTATGTTGGGGATAGAAACAGGCTATAAAAACTGGTATGTCATTAATTTAAAGATGGTGTAACACTAATACTCCTGGTAGAGCCTTTTAAAAGGAGTAGAAAATCAATACAAAGTTGTAATTTCTCAACCTACTGGACTTCACAGCATCCAGAATGAAATATAACAACATTTGAGTTTGCTCTTGCAGGAATGTGGTGATTTCCAAGTCACCCAGAGGAACAGAGGTGGCATCCTGGCTGCAACCCTGGCTCTCCACACAAGTTAGGTGATACCAGCATTTTGCGCGCAAATTTGCTTTTGTGGCTCAGATTGTCTGCATTCAAAAAGAAACATTTCAAGTGTGGGGTAAAACCACTGCCTGTATCGCTCATCATTGCAAGGTCCATAATAAATGGCCCTAGTGTATTGTTAGAAAGTTAATGGTGTTTATGAGGACTGCTGATAATTACTGTGGTGGCTGATTGGGTTCAAAAGGTTGATGAGTAAGTAATCAGCTGTGGCCAAAGGGATGGAGTGGAGGTGAAAGGACAGCTAGCAAACATTTAATCAATGCGTTAGCAATCAATAAAGAGTTAATTCTCCATTTCTTTTATGTAGCCAGTGTAGGCACCCTACTGTTCATTTTAAGCTACTTGAGAAACTTTCATTCAAAATTTTAGACTCTCTGGATTTCTTTTTAGTGCTTGAATGGGCAAATTGCTGACAAAGTGGCAATGAGCACTAGTAAAGTGTTGTCTAAGGATAAACATGCTTGGCGGGGAAATGGAGAAAAATCACAGCAAAGGCAACCTGTGATCACTAGATAACAAGGCTATGTGAAAATACACTAACAGCAAATTTTGGAAACCAGGATCGGGAAAGCCAAGACACTGGGAAGAATTTTAACCATTTAATGAAGGATGTGGGTTGTGATAATGAACCAAGATAAAGAAATGTGTAAACTTTTGGATAATTTACTGGGAGAAATATAATTAGGATTAAATGTTGCCTCTGATTTTCTTCAGTATACTGGGGAACAGTCATGCTATGCAAAATTTACACAGAAAAAGATTACTAATAGCCATGCTATTTTCATGTACTGTATCTACCATTGGAGCTAATTAGGAAATTTCAGACGGAACATTTTTCCACAGAAAAATATAGATTTAATGAAAAAATAAAAGAACCCACATTAAGTCTTTTTAACCTTTTAGTAATGGGAAAAAATGTATTTCAAATTAATTTATTATTGTTTTTAAACTTCACACAATAAATTATAAAGTTAAGTAGCAATGAAAACAAAATGGTTTAATTCTGTCTAAATCAAACATTTCAAATGATACTGCTATATAGATCAGCATGCAATTATAAAGTCACTATACAGCAGTCAAGGGTATAATTAGTACTTAGACCTGGCCATTGTGCAAATTAATAGATTTTTACAATTGACTTCATCAGCAAATACTCTCTGGAAACAAGGAATTTAAGTTATACAAACCACCGTGTATTCAGGATGCACACAGCATTTTCAAAATGGAAGATGTAATGAGTGCCCTTAAAGTCACAATAAGATGCTCCTGATTTCCAAAGGAAGCAGATGTGGATACCATAGCATCACAGTCAGAGTGTCACAGTATGTGTGAAATTGACTGAACTAGTTAAAAGGTACTGTCATAGTGAGGCGACTCAAAATTTGGCTTTTATTCTCTATGTTTCTGTCTTACTCTTAACAAAACGCATATTTCTGTATATCTTTTTTCCCTTCTGAAAAAAATGCAGTAAGTGTTCATGAACAGCTCTGTAATAGCAAATCAAAGGTCAAGCAAAATGAAACATTTGGGGTTTATATAGCTGCAATTCCAGATTTAACCTGGAATTAAATTGTAGCCTATTATATTCAAGCACAGGACAAAATGCTTAAGAAATTCTAGGCTCTTTTGTAGGTAGCACTTTACATTGTTACCAAAATATTCCTTCTTATTGGATGTTGATATAAATCTTCTCTTTCATGTGAGGTAATGTCCTGATTTTGGCTGGGATAGAGTTAATTTTCTTTCTAGTAGCTGGCATAGTGCTGTGTTTTGGATTTAGGATGAGAATAATGCTGGTAACACAGGGATGTTTTCGTTACTGCTGAGCAGCGCTTACACAGAGTCAAGGCCTTTTCTGCTTCTCACCCCACCCCAGGGCTGGGGGTGCACAAGGAATTGGGAGGGGACACAGCCAGCACAGCTGACCCCAGCTGCCCAAAGGGATATCCCGTACCATATGACGTCATGCTCGGCATATAAGCTTGCCCGGAGTCTGCTGCTCGGGAACTGGCTGGGCATGGGTCAGTGGGTGGTGAGCAATTGCATTGTGCGTCACTTGTTTTGCATATTCCTTTATCACACTATTATTTTCCCTTTCTTTTCTGTCCTATTAAATTGTCTTTATCACAACCCATGAGTTTTACTTTTTTTCTTTTCCCCCATTCTCTCCCCCATTCCACTGGAGGGGCAGTGAGTGAACGGCTGTGTGGAGTTAGCTACCTGCCAGGTTAAACCACGACAGTCTTTTTGGTGCTCAACATGGGGCGAGACACAAGGAGCTTGTGAAACTCCGAAGTAACTGCTAGGCTATAGAGAGCCCACTGTCCTAGGTACTTGCCCATACTACCCTACACACCCTGCCACTCATAATTATCCAACTTCGGGGCAGATCTCTGGGTGGTATACTTAAATAGTAGTTTAACCTTAAACGAGACCTGAAACACATTCAGCAGACATAGCAATAGGAACATGCTAGTTTGAACATCCCAAAGACATTCAAAATTCTCAAGAGCTATTGTAATTACCCTGGAGGAGAAGGGGAAGGCAAAGGAGTGGAGGAAAGTGTCCTCCCTTGTCTCCCTTGTAGATTGGTTCTCTGAGGAGACAAGGTAAAGAGTGTAATTATTAATAGTTTCTGAGAGATGGTTCCCGAAGTAGAGAGATGACAGCAATGCTGAGTGTAAATACCAGATTAGTCTCACAACCAGTAATTTTATCATATCAGAAACCAGTGTTACACAGTACAGCAAAATGATAGCCTTAATCCAGCCCCCAGAGGTGATAAACAGCACAGAACATATACAGCAAGTAAGGTAACATAACACAACTTGGAAAACAAGCACCACAACTCTGAGGGCAAATAAATCAACATTGCGACCAGCGAATAATAACCTAACAATGGATGCTTATAACAAATTTGTTTTAACACGCTCTGGTCAGTTCTGTCATTATCTCAACCCTTCAAACCCCATGTTACAACAGGATTCGCATCTCTTCAAACGTCTTTTCTAATGGTGTTCCTGTAAGTGCAGGGGGTGAGTACAGAGTGGTAAACTGTACTGTACTTAATGTGCACTTTTCATGATGTAAACAACATTTACTGGAACATTTCTAAGACTCTGCATCAAGTGAACTTAGTCATCAAAAACTTGTTATCTATACAATCTACAGTATTTTGCACTCGCTGGAACAATATTTGCTATTTGTATTATGTTGCTAAGTGAGATATACATGACATCATTCATTACAACAGCTGACCCAAACAAATAATTGACCCCTGTTTCAAAAAAGATTATCATCCCCTTTTTGTTCTCTTATTCTCTTCCTGACCCTTCAGTCATGAACCACAGTCTGAGATAAGAAAATAAAGAAACATTGAACAAATCCTTTGGAACTAGTAAGAACAATGGAAAACTGGATCAAATCTTGGCAATACCAGGATAAACAGCAATACTCCCTTCGATTTTTAGTGTTTCATTAAATGTTTGTTC
The DNA here is from genome assembly GCF_030463565.1 of Pelecanus crispus. Taxonomy (NCBI): domain Eukaryota; kingdom Metazoa; phylum Chordata; class Aves; order Pelecaniformes; family Pelecanidae; genus Pelecanus; species Pelecanus crispus. The sequence continues at coordinate 139,173,567 of NC_134644.1, forward strand.
TTATCATTGTCATTAAGACATGGTGTGTTACTAAATGATCTGTAGAAACAACTATTGTATGACCACAGGATAATCAAGTGTCAAGAAATGGTGATCATCCTTAGGCAAATACTTTTCAGTTACAGCAGTTCTTAGTAAAGGCTGAAAAGAAGGTTATATCAAGTCATCAGAAAAAGCATTTTTTCACTTTTTTTCCACACTGTTTTGGTTGATCTAGTAGAAGATACCATCTCTCCCTGCAAACCCTGGGCCTTGTACCTTTAGACTGCCACAGCTACAGGCTCTGTAAGTATAAGGTGTCCTCTCTGCAGACATCATAGAGACACGGTGATCCAGCTAAAACTCATTCATCCAGGATTCCCATGAACTTCAGTGGACACAGTGCTTGTGCATTGGTACCAGAGTACTTTCTTCTAAAAAGTTCTAGAAAACGAAGAATATCTGTTTTCTGAGCAGGTGTATTAACAGATGTATGAATTGAATTCCCAAACTGCTTGTCATATTTTAGAAGAAGCAAAATCCCTTTGCTGCTGAAACTGCTTCCACAAAACGTTTTCAGAGAACAATGGTAGAATGAGTTCCTACATCCGGGATATAACAGGTTTTGCTGTGTTTTAAATTGCATAGTCTGTGGAGATGTAACTTTCATAGTAACCATGTGGACTGAACCTCTCGTTTCCTGCCACAGGTCCTTATGAGACAAACTAAAGGAAACTCCCTGTAATTTATGCGTTCTTTACTGGGCCTAAGACCATCAGGACCCATTCTTAATCACCCATATGACTTGAAATAGAGGATACTGATCATCGTTTCTTACCAGCATTGGCTAATGGCATGCTCAGAGCAGTTCAGATGGCTGTCGTATAAAGACATATTGAAAAATTGGTTACAAGAAGAAAACACACTGTAAGAATTGTTATTTTTTCAGTGGAAGAAGTAAAGCCAACCTATTTGCTCAAAACAAGTGATAAATGTGACAGAGATGGCATAGATCCATAACTGCTTTGTACTAAGGACTGATTACTATTCTCTTCTCGTTGCATAGACTGATATTACAGGGCCCCATCATTATCAGGTCAAAATGCACATTGCTGTCATCATTCCTATACCTCATTTTGCTGCTATTGCTACTAAAAATATTTGATGTAAATTGCATTAAAAATGTAATGATGTTTAAATTAAAACTTAAAACCAGCATTAGGAAAGTGAAGGATGACATGTTCAACGATGCATTAGATCACAGAGCAGAAGCATGTACCCTTAATGCAATACAGAGTTCTTGTTTCACACGGCTGGGCTCCTTTTGATCGCTTTAGATCTCCACAGCTGCTGAGAAGACGGATAGGGATTCACATAAACCAGACTAGTGAATACAGTAAAGCTCAAACCACTCCCAAAGCTGTAGTTAGAGGGTGACTTCAAGCTGAATGTTTGTACTGAGCTTCATTCCTGAATTAGGTAGTCAGCTGTTTCATTGTCCCAAATGTCCTACTTTCTCCACCTTGCCTTATTTCTCCGGAACACATTCTCTCAGGCACTGGCTTCCCACACATATTCTGCCCACGGACAGAGCTTCCCTGTTTCTGAAGGTGTGCTAGTCCTCATCTATGAACAGACAGATTTTAATATGAAGTAGGAAATCTACTGGATTTATAGACTCTTCACTAGATCTTGACTTCATTCCACAGCTATATCTGTCAAGACTCATCACAGAAGTACTTCAGAGACTGCTTTCTGTTCTATTTATTGAGCACTTTAGCCCATCACTGACAAAAGAAGAGAAAAAAACAGTTTTTTATTGGATCGCATATTCCCGGTGTAGCTCGTGCAAAATCGCACTGGCTATGTTATTGGAATAGACGATTTAGACCAAACTGAGTTCCTACGTTTGTATTGAGGTTATGACCAATGTAGCATTATTATGTCCTGCAAACATCAAGTAATATTACTCAGGAAGATACAAAGCACTGTATTTTATGGGGAGCATAATGATATGATAAAAAAAGGTTTTGCATGCTAATGTAGTTCCACCTAAACTGTTCTCTGTAACTTCTGGTAAATTTGTAGGAAAGGAGGAAGAAAGGCACTTTGTGCCGCTTCTTCTACTTTCTCTCTCTCTCTCTCTCTCAAAAAAAAGACCATTTTAAAAGAAAAGGGAATTTCTTATTTACTTATGGTGACAAGAAATAGAAACTTCTAGAAATTGGCTCATAACTCAAAACTCAGTTCTAGATCAGTATTTTGGATAGTTCATATTTCTTCAGGTTTGAATATTTTCAAAAGTCCAGCTCTGCATTTTGATTTTTATTCCTCTAAAATAATGTTTTAACTTTTCACTTGACCCACCCCTATTCAGAAGTAAAAATGCTTTTGAACTTCATTGCTTAGATTATCTTACTTAACAGAGAACTAATGAAACAGGTACATCTGTGCAGTGTACACACTTATCCAGGAAAGCTAATAGTTTAAAGTTTAAATAGGGTGGTAGGTAAATGTAGGAAAAGTAATTGTTACCAAAAAAATAGTTCTTGATCTTGATTTTTTTATTCTTTTTCCTGCTCTTTCTACTAGTAAAATTCTGGTATAAGATAAATATATTTTCTGTAATTTTACATGTGGTATATATATAAAACATAAAGAAAAATATTAAACTATGCAACAGGATAGTTTATGGGACCTGTAGTTAGGGTCACACTTCTGTGTGTACTGTAATCACCCACAGACCTTGGGAGTCTTGGAGAGCAGCCAGGATACCAGGATGCACTCTCATATATACATACAGTAATAAACGTATTCTTGGCATTAGTTGTCCATCCTTCCCCAGCAAATGAGGGACTGTCGTCTAGATGTTATCCATACATTCACCAGAGTAACATCTGCTCTCCCTGTGCTCCTCTGTCCTAATGCTTCATGCAGGGGGAACCAAAATACCACGAGCTGACCAAGCTGTAGGGTCTGTGCTTTGCAGGCATCTCAGCTAGCATTCATGCTACTACCTGGGGAGTCGTACCTTTGCTCTCCCGTGACTACCGTGAACAAACTCTGCTTGGGTAAGGAGTAAAAGCCTTCCAGCAGAAGTCCCGTACATTGTTTGTTATCCAGAGAGCGTCCAGGCAAAGCTGCTAATGCCTGCTGTTATTAATATCATAAATACTCTGCGACAATGGGTCAGATTCTTGAAAAAAGGGTATAGTGGAATGGAGAAATTGTCTTCTGCATGTAAGAAAGGAGAAAGGGGCCATGCAGTTCCAGAGCTGATGGCCATACATTTGTTTTTAGCGGGACCCTGGAACCAGTCAATGTTCACGACACATCAGGACCTCTGAGGTGCCTTTGGGTGGTGGCTTCTGGGTAGCAGTGCAGGGAGCATGCCCCGATGGTGTGGGCGTCCTTCCCTGGGACCAAAGGGTGACAATCCCTGTGCTACCCTCGGTTAGGAATAGTGATCAGCAGGTTGGAGGTGAGATTTATTGCATTCATTTCTCTGTTACAGAAACCAGCATCCAGGACAGAACGCCACTTACGTAGAAGCAATCTGAGGTCAGGCTGTGGTCACCAACTCATTACTTCAGTAGTCCGTGTCCTTTCATAAGACTGCTGTCTGACCACCCTGCCACCAGATTACATGGAGGGAGATCTAAACTTACCCCAAATTGATTAGAGTCTCCAGTCTGGTTAAATGTAGGTCTTCTTTCTTAACTCTAGACTTTCTCCCTAAGATTAAGAAGTAAAGGGGATTATTGTTTTCCACAGGCATGCTGTATGTTCTGCAAACATGTCCCTGTCACCTCTTTGGGAACAGCACGTTACAGCTCTAACAAAAACAGTCTGTTCTTTTCTTGGCTAGGCGATAGCCTATACATGAGGCAGAGGTTCGGGCATCTTCTTTTTCCCAGTTTTCACTGTGGTAGAAAGAGCATGTATATCTTCTCTAAATACGTCTTCTTTGGGAAGTGAGACATAATGTCGTGGGAATAGAAATTTTAAGCTAATGAGTGAAGCAATTCTGTTTAAATTATTATTTAAAATGATTTCTCATTTTGAAACCTGCTGATCACTGCTGTTTAATCACTTAAACATGTATCAGCAAGATCCCTTTGTTATGCTTTGCCTATTAAATTATGTTTATTCCTTATTGTACTAGAAAGCTAATGACTCAGAAATTTAAAATGACAGTGCTATAGAGATTGCATTTGTTTTTCATCTCCATTAATATCGTATTGCAAAGAGGAACACATAACTTCTACTTTTCCCCTGTAATATGTAACAGCCCTTTCCCTTTACGGTATGCTACCATAAAAAATATTGCATAACTCCTTATTATAGCACATCAAATGTGGATTGTGAGACTAAGCAGCCAGGTTGTAAACCAGGGAAAGGTTTTACACTAAAGAATTTACATATGTTAAATCCATGATTCATACTGCTCCCAGCAGAAAGTCCCATTCAGTACACCAGTCAGGAAAGACTAATACCTCACACTGTCAGAGCCTCAGGAAATTGCTATATTTAGATCCCTAAATTATAGAATGCTGCTATTAGTATGAACTTTATTATCATTAACATTATGATTAATACTAAAAGTTAAACTGCTAAACAATTTGACTTACTCACCAAAAAGAGTTTTCCCAGTTCCAGCAACTGGATATATGAGTGAACTTGCCTACATAACATCCAGTGTCATGACATGGCATTTAGAATATAATTATAATACTAGAACCTCCACACAAGTGAAGTAAGTAATTCCCCTCTCACCCTTACTTCTTAGGTCTAACTCATCAGGATGTGGAACAGGGATTATATTGTGCTTTGTGCTGCAGACTCCTTTTCTGACTGCAAAATCTTTGCGCAGATGTGATTATATTGCTACGTGCTCATAGCACCTAGCACCACAGGACCCGGTCCCGTCAGATGGCCTGAAGCATTTTCACAAAACAAAATGGCTCATCAGTCATGCCATATATCAGGGTCTATATATCTATTTCTTACTTCAGCTCTGTGTGTTCCTGGCATGCTTTTCAAAATCAAACAGAAAATTTTTCAGTGTCAAGTAGGAGTTACAAGGAAATTAGTTTTATCCTTGTGGGATATGATTCTAGGCCAAAAATTAGCAATTTGACCTATGTTATCTTGCCATTTGAAAAAATGCTATTTGAAAGTCTATAGTGTCTGGCAGTAACCCTGCCAGACATTTGTCCACATCGTTATTCAATTGCCAGGAGCATAACAAAAAAATGTCTTTTTGTTCAAGCAACATTTATCAGCTGGGGCTTGGTGACTGCCCCAGGCTCTAACAACTATGAGCAATTAATGTTTAATCATGAGCATTATGCAGTATGAAAACAGATTGTATTTTTAAAGTTAATTTTATCCTTCTCTGAGGAGAGGGCAGTGTCCTGCTAAAGCGTGTCCTGATAAAGCATGTCCTGATGTGTTCCTGCAGCCCTGATGTTTGTGTCCCACCAGCAGAAAAACTTCCAGATGAGAAGTTTAAAGCCTTTATCCCTTAAATCCAGTCCCACATAAGAAAAAGAATATCTTTAATCCAGAAACATCCCCTCTGGACCTGCAGGATATCTGGCATAAAAAAGTCACTGAAGCCAGTTTGCACACTGCAGTGGGACAGTGTCCTGATTTCAGCTGGGATAGAGTTAATTTTCTTCCTAGTAGCTGGCATAGTGCTGTGTTTGGGATTTAGTAGGAGAAGAATGTTGATAACACACTGATGTTTTAGTTGTTGCTAAGTACTGCTTACGCTAGTCAAGGACTTTTCAGTTTCCCATGCTCTGCCAGGTGCACAAGAAACTGGGAGGGGGCACAGCCAGAATAGTTGATCCAAACTGGCCAAAGGGCTATTCCATACCATATGACATCATGCTCAGTATAGAAACTGGGGGGAGTTGGCCGGGGAGCAGCGATCGCTGCTCAGGAACTGTCTGGGTATCGGTCAGCAGGTGGTGAGCAATTGCATTGTGCATCACTGGCTTTGTATATTATTATTACTGTTATTATTATACTGTTATCATTATCATTACTATTTTACTTTATTTCACTTATTAAACTGTTCTTACTCAGCCCAGGAGTTTTCTCACTCTTACTCCTCCGATTTGTTCCCCCATCCCATCGGGGCAGGGGTAGTGAGTGAGTGGCTGCATGGTGCTTAGCTGCTGGCTGGGGTTAAACCACAACAGACAAAGAAATATTTCCTAGGGTTCCTGAGTCCACCAAGATTATGATCCTTTTAGCACTGGATATCTGCAGGACAGTATAGCCCCACTGCTCTCCTCTGTCTGGGATACAGGAGGAGCAATGGAGGTTCTGAGCAGCATGAAGCTGTTGCTGCCCTCAGCACAGAGCTCTTCCTGGCAATAAAAATGTTCATTCTAGTGTTCAAGGTTACCTGTTTTGATCATCAGAAAGGACACGGTATGGTTCCAGAGGTACACGTTGGAAAATATTCAAACTTTGATTTCTGAAAAGCTTTTAAGATCTTCAAGATCTTAAAGCTTTCTATTAATATTACATGCACAGGTCTATAAAATTATAAGAAGTCTACACAGAAGGGCTGTGGAAGGGTGGAAAGCTACTGGCAGGTACCATGGGGTGGTCAAGCACAGTCGAAGGCACAGCCTGTGCCTGGCTGCATCCTGAAGGGCAGGGTCTCCAACAAGCAGGCGTGGTGGGTCTGTCAATCACCGGCTGATCCCGTGTAGCAGGGTGGGCACAGCCTCTTGTCCTCAGCTTAGTCGAAGAACGATGAAGAGTTAATACACCAGCGAAAGCCACTGAGAGACATGCCATACGTACACCTGGCCGCCTGCCTCTGAAAATTCATATTCAACTCATATCCAGAGGGCCCCCAACTCCACTCTTCTCCATTCCCTTAATCTTAATTTTCTTGTTACAGGAACATTATGTAGTTTTCACCAAAGTTTTAGTGTTCTCCTGAGACCATGGACACACAGGGGATTTTGTAAGAAAGTGAACTTTATTTCCTGGCCTCAGTTAAATGACATGGAGTAATGGTACAACATGTTTGCTGGTACTCCGCTAACGTGACTGAAGTGATTATCCACTGGGACCATTACCTGTTAAACCGTTTCAAGAATGAGGGGTTCCCAAATAGATAACATACGAAGGTGTTGATACACTCTGTCATGGTTTCAGTTATTCATAATAGTTTGCAGGTTCTTCTCAGGGCACTGCAAGAGTGGCAGGGCAGGGCCTGGCAGCTCGTCCCATCCCACCCCAGCCAGGAGCAGGGCAGCTGGGGGGGCACAGGGGCAGCCCCAGCCCCAGACATCTGGCACCTTCCTGGGGATGGTGCTGTGGGCCCACGGGTGGGCCTGGCTCAGCAGAGCCCATGGCAGGATTGTGGGGAGCTGGAGACCGTCCCTGCTGTGGCGTCACTGGGGCAGGGGATGATGGCCCCAGCAGGCTAAAATGGGGTCCTGGGCCATGGGCAGGCTGGGGGTCTTGGGGAGGCTGAGCAGGGACAGGCAGGGCTAGTGGTGCCTAGAATCATAGAATCATAGAATCGTTTAGGTTGGAAAAGATCTTTAAGATCATCCAGTCCAACCATCAACCTACACTACCAAGTCCACACTAAACCAATCAAAGGTAGACTAGACTAAACCATGTCCCAAAGTGCCACATCCACCCATTTTTTGAATGCTTCCAGGGATGGTGACTCCACCACCTCTCTGGGCAGCCTGTTCCAATGCTTGACCACCCTTTCTGTGAAGAAATTTTTCCTAATATCCAACCTAAATCTCCTCTGGCGCAGCCTGACCCCATTTCCTCTCATCCTATCGCTAACTACGTGGGAGAAGAGACCCACACCCACCTCACTACAACCTCCTTTCAGGCAGTTGCAGAGAGCGATAAGGTCTCCCCTCAGCCTCCTCTTCTCTAAGCTAAACAACCCCAGTTCCCTCAGCCACTCCTCATAAGGCCTGTGCTCCAGACCCTTCACCAGCTTCATTGCCCTTCTCTGGACGCACTCCAGCACCTCAATGTCTTTCTTGTAGTGAGGGGCCCAAAACTGGACACAGTATTCCAGGTGCGGCCTCACCAGTGCCGAGTACAGGGGGACGATCACCTCCCTGCTCCTGCTGGCCACACTATTCCTGATACAAGCCAGGATGCTGTTGGCCTTCTTGGCCACCTGGGCACACTGCTGGATCATGTTCAGCCGTCCGTCTACCAACACCCCCAGATCCTTTTCGGCCAGGCAGCTTTCCAGCCATTCTTCCCCAAGCCTGTAGCGTTGCATGGGGTTGTTGTGCCCGAAGTGCAGGACCTGGCACTTGGCCTTGTTGAACCTCATACAGTTGGCCGCAGCCCATTGATCCAGCCTGTCCAGGTCCCTCTGCCTCTGCCTCATGGCCTTGACAGTTTTATTCAGCCTGTCTGATAAGGAAGAAGGTATGAAACCAGCAGAATCTGAAGTAAGCAGAGATAAGTTCACTGTAAAACTTAAAATTTAAGGAGCCAAAAGCAATGCATTCCTTTAGCAGTCCTAGAAATTAAGAAGTCTGGATCAAATCGCACTTTCCACACCCATGAATACTGAGCAGTCACACCGCTGCATATGTGCAAGGGGAAATACAGTGTTTACGTTCCCTTCTAGATTTGCCTAAAGCCTACCTCTGTATTGCTGCTTCAATAGGAGATGGTTTGGATTTTTCTGTGAATAAATTGTCTGTGAAGAGCCCATCGATGAAATTGTAAGCAGCAAGACTAGACATGTTGGTGCACACATAAAAAATTAACGATGCAAGCCTCAGCTGCCTTGGGTGCCATGATGGCATTTACACCTAGAGACAAGGGATGTAAGATAACGTTTTTACAGCCAGAGTTTCAGAAGTAGACTTCACTCTCTGCTCGGGTATAAAAGGCCTACAGATGCAGGGCAGTTATACTTTCGGACCAGATTTGTTTTGGCTGATGTGAAACTAGACACCTCTGCTCTAACCCAGTCTTGAGGCAAAGAGCTGGAAAGGAAAAGCTTTCATTTCCTATACAACTACACCATAATGTATGGCCTTGTGCAGAACAGATGAGTGACAATAATTTTCAGAGAATTCCCAGCAGAAGGTTTCCCACAGGGCAACTCTGAAATGCATTTCATGGGCATGAACTGGGTTTGTCAAAATATTTGACAGGAAAGCATCCAAACGTTTTCATTCAATTTTATTTTTATCTTTTTGTTTTGACTCAAATCATACCTGTCCCTTTTTGACTCATCATACCCATCTCTTAAACAGCCCATAACATTAGTATCACCTGAGTGCTTTGCAAAGGAAATCATTGTCAGCATAGTTTTACATACAAGGTACTGGGAAAGAGAAAATGAGCCTTTCTGAGAGTTTAAAGTTTTGAAACAAAACCCTGGGATGTTTCACTTCAAAAATCAGATCAAGGACTTTGATCCAGTTTCTGGGCGGTAAGAAATGCCAGCATCTCAGCATGCCCCACAGGATGCAACTCAACCCTCTCATAATATCTCTCTTCAAGAGAAGGCCAGAAAAGCATAATCCAGCCATTTCTCATATGCTTATAGTAGCTAACTGTCACTGAACAGTTTGCAGTGAAAAATATCCCATGCTAAAGAAAGTCCTGAACCTGGGTCTTTTTCTCTCTAACAAATGGCAGAGCTGCCAAGCTTCCAGCCTGGGTTTATTTTATCAACATTTCCAATTTCCCTTTCAGTCAAAATAAGACTGTGGGACCATCTGAGCGGATAATTATGTAACTGTGAAAGTTCAGGGCATGCTGAACAAAACAAAATATGTTTTCCCTCATTTATGCAGACTAAACATATTGTCAAGGTTTTGAAGCAGTCAGTCCAAAATTTTCACAAAACATTGCAGTTTCCCAAGCAGCCTGTTAGTGGAAGAATTGCACCGAAATGCTATCCTCTCTGTAACTGCTCATCAGAGGGAAGACTTTGCTGAATACTATCAGTGCCTAATTAATTGCAGACATCTGAAAAATCACTTTGCATACTCCAGTATTGCCAGCTGAAGCATTCTGAAATCACTGGTGAGCTTCCCATAACTATAACAACTTTAAAATAATTATGGATCCAAGGAATCTGTTTTGGATCCTTTTGTTTGCATTCTTTTCACACAGAAGACTCCATTCAGTTGCCTAAATATAGATATCTAGTATCATTTGAGATGCCCTGGGGTGGATCCAGGGCATCTGCATGAGTGCTGCAGATGCAACACTGGAGCAACAGAAGACCCATGCCCTTCTAGAGCAGAAGCTGCAGGCCAGTCAGGGTCCTGCAGGGCGTCCAAAATGACACTGGATGCCTGTGTTTAGGTCACTGAATCTTGCTGTGACTGTCACATTTCCAAACGGTTCTTCATAGTTGTGGAGGTTAAAAGCCAGTGAAAGCATGATGCTTGCATGTATTTGACTGGCCTCAAAAGCTGCATCTTTACTTTGAACATCTTCAGATGTTTGGTAATACCTGCAGCTCAAACCAACAGTTTCAAGACTGTTAGGCCCAAAAGCTGATCTCTCTGGAAAGCTTTCTGTAACTATTTCTGTGGTACCTCCATCACACACTTGCTTCTAAATCCTTGGTTTTAAATGAGAGAAGAGTCCTACAGATGTGTTTCTGAATAAGGAGTTAATGTAAATTAATGTAAACAGGACAAGGAATAACGGATTTAAACTAAAGAAGAATAGATTTAGAATGGAGATAAGGAAGAAATTTTTACAATGAGGGTGGTCAAGCACTGGCACAGGTTGCCCAGAGAGGCGGTGGAGGCCCCATCCCTGGAAACATTGAAGGTCAGGTTGGCTGGGGCTCTGAGCAACCTGATCTGGTTAAAGCTGTCCCTGCTCACTGCAGGGGGGTTGGGCTAGATGACCTCTACAGGTCCCTTCCAACCCAAAGCATTCTATGATTCTAAATGGGTGTCAAATTCAGGCCTGCTAAGATCTTTTTCTGAACCTGCCTTTTAAATGTTCATTTCTTGTATGTTTCATGCCCAAGACAAAATCCCCTCTTCTGAACATCAGAACTGCTGAGGTCTCTTAACTGCAAAGGCAAGATGAAAATGCTTGTACCTCTGAAAATCGGTGTTTTTTATGGGGGACTGAGAATACACTTTTATACTTTCACGTTCTAAAATACTATACTGTATGGATACTCCTCCCTTCAAAATGTCAGCCTTTCAGACAACTTTTGGCTTTTGCAGTTTCCATTGAATTCTGTTTCAACCTTTGTAAAAGACACAAGAAAATCTACAGTGGGTTTACAAACGCATTCACCTCCATCTTCCATTAGCCCTCTGGCATTCTGCTGAAATGAGTATGCCGTGGGTGGAGACATTCTGGGGATTTCTTCATGATGTCTTCATGATCATTTACATGGGGAAAAAAAAAATCAGTTCTTGTTTTGTAACTTTTGCTTATATCTGACTTCCAGTCCCAGAACATTTTGTAGTGAGGGGAGCACAGGAGAGTGATGAGGGGCGTTCAAGATCTTTGTTTTCCATTTCTAGTTGTTTGTTCTGATAATTGAATCTTAATCATGCTCATGCTTAAACCAAAACTGAAATGAATGTGTAGTCAATGACTAATTCTATGCTGCACTTCTTTTCCTTGATGACTTCTGCAATATTCTGAATGTTATGCCCTGCTACATGGCAGAATCCAGCTCATGTTTACTAACCAAGAGGCCAGTAAACAACCTTGAACTTCATTCACAGTTGGAGCATACTTCTCAGTTGAGTCTGTAACAGCTCCTGTTGCCTTCAGCGCATCCTGTTTATGGCATATATATCACACTAAAAAATTTTCTTCCGAATTCCAGCCACCCAGACAGTCTCTGGCTCATAAGATTAAAAAAAAAAAAAGGTAATTTTAAATAAAATTATGTGATATTGACATAATTAAGCTCAGAGAAGAGGAAGCCTTGTTAATTCTATTATTCTTTCTCAAGTAGCTAATATAAGGTGGCATAGTCTTATCCTCAATATAGCTGATAACCATTATTCTTAATGTAGCAAAATTGGCCTCATTTTAAACACTCATGGGCTTTGCCTTCGATAAAGAGGTAAGATAATAGTGATAGAAGTGATATCCCTTAAAGGATGTTTAGGAAATTCTATTAATGTGGGGGTAATCTTTTCAAGGGTAAAATGTACCACATATTCAGCTTAAGGCCCTCAGTCACAAGACTCTAATGAACTAACATTAGCACTTCTCTAAGCAATATTCTTTTTTATCTCTGGAGAACTTAGAAAGAGGGTATAGATTTTCCACTCAGCCAAGCAAGTTAGAAACGTAAATATCAATACAGTCACTGGGACTTTGTGAATATATATATATTAATTTAGTAGCTGTAGATTTTTCAATTTCATGTTTGAAAATATTAAAGTGGAAGAAGTCATCCTGAATGAAAGAGATGTTTTGTTCAGCTTAAAAAGATGCACCTCATTGTATATTTTTTATTATTTTAAAGTGTAACTTCCAAATACCAAATTAAAGCATTTCCTTAGAAAATGTCAGAAAGAAAGGTTTTCAAGAAATGAAAACTGTATTTTTTACAAAACCAGTGCAATTCTGAATATTTCAAGAGTCCTGTTGCTGTCTTTCTTGGCAAATAAGAAATCTGGCAATGGTATTTAGGCACAGAAGGGTGTAGATAAATGCTTTGTGATGTTTAAAAAATATGCAAACAAGTTATGTCTCCAACTCACAATTGCATTTGTAATAGATACCTTTGAAAATTAGAGATTCATCTGCTATTTTCTGCTTCTTTGTACGTCTACACCCAGGTCACTTAGTCTACCCCAACTGTAAGATGAAGAACCTTTAAAAAAATAAAACAAATATTTGTTTTCACAATGCATTTGAGATAATTGGAGTGTGAATCCCACAGACTCTGAAGAGATCAAATGAACGAGGTCTTTTTGTTTATGTTAGCTAATGCATTATTCTCTTGTGGAGCAATTACTGAGGTACAGAGAAACACCTTTACCTTGATATTTTAGAAATCATATTAACAAGAGCAAAAAATGCTTAAGGTCTATCTTTCAGGATTTGGGGCAATTCCTTCATGTTTCACTTGGCCCTCATGTGTTGCTTCAATATGGATGTTGTTTTTTTAAAGTTGGCACTTGATTAGTGCAGCCCTCCTAATCTCACAGTATTTTATAAGAGAAAGAGCAGATTTAAAGCTTAAGGGTTTCAGTAGTTACCAAATGTAAGTGATGCTGGACATATAACAAAACAGCACTGAGACCTCCATCTGCCTGCCCTTTCTATGGATCTGTTTTCCGCAAGGATCTTATATATTTATTATGTTAAACATTGTGAATTACACCTCAGAACTAATGCCAAGCCATGATAATTCCCTTTAAATAACAAGTGACAAAAGTACTTAGGGTGAATCACTTATTTTTATCTAGAAATAGTCTTGGTAGCTGAAAAACATCAGGCAAAAATGTGTTTCTCTCCTAGTGTTCCCTTTCCAGAAGAATTTCACTTTAATATCACCACTAATACTAATTGCTTTTCACCTCTGTGCTTTTAAATGAATCATTATCTCTGGTAATAGAACAGATTGCCTGAATATGTTTGGTTCCCCAGCAGCTGGTGCTAGTGGGGGTGCTTGGGGAATATCTTGGGGAGACTCCAGCAGTGGGTGAGGGGGCCAGGAGTGAGCAGAGATGGAGCCAGCAGAACGCCCAGAGCAGGCTGTGCTGGGCAGAAACGTGCCCAGGCTATGTGGCTGCAGCTGCTCCCTGGTGTTCCTGTGGCTTGTTGGCCCTACTGGTCCTCTGCAAAAAAGCCAAAGAGCAGAACATGCCCGGATGAATGCCACTCTGAAATGATAAGTCCAGTTATCTGAGGAAAAGTTCTTGGCAGCTCTGTTTTGCTGACATTAATCAAAGCAAAGAACTGGCTATTACAGTAGAAAGCATGTATGTGCTAGAATTGCAAGGGGGGCAATATAAGACATTTTATCATCAGAAATAATTATTTTCCAGCAGCTGCATAGTTTATTCTTTTGCCTCACATAAATGGCTTCCCTGTTTTTCCAGCATCTTAGGCAAGAAACCAAAATACTTAAAAGTGGTGCTCATGAAGTACTTCTACTGCTTTCATTTCCCCTCATTTCTGCTGCTACTTTTTAAAAAGCCTTGGTCTGAAAAGTTTGCTAAACCTGGTTAAAGTTAGTCAGAATGGATCTAAATCTGCCGCAATCTTATCTGCCACAACTAGACTCCAATCTTGTGCATCCTGAAAGTATAATGCAAGCTTACTGAAATCTGCGGAAAAACTATTTTCTGTCTTGTATACTATTGAACTTGAATTTAAAATGTGAGATCATCAGAAGAGAGGCTGTTCTTCCATTACAGCCATCCTGTAAATCTTTTAACTGTCAGATTTTTATCACAATTTGGTGGGAGCAAGCACTTGGAATAAAGATTTTACAGGATCCCTGTCATTTGACTGATTTAACCTCTGAAGAATCACAAGTTCATCCAAAGAAGTTGCTTCATGAATCAGTATAATTTTATCTCTTTCCTCATTCTTTCTTCAGTAACTGTTATGTAAGGTGATAAATTCTTGCTGGGAAATATTCATCACTTCAGATTTCATCTGTCAAGTCTTCAGAGAAGCAGAGTAATGCCATAGATCTTCCCAAATGGTGAGATACTGGTCTTTTCCTAAAAAATGTGGAGTACCTTTCTACACAGTCATATATAAGTGAATTAACGACCTGCAATAAATCTTACATGCATTCGCTGTCATTTCTCTATTGCTAATAATAGAATCAGTTTCTAAGTCTACACTGGCTAAAGCCAAAGATCACCTTACATGCCCTCATAGCAGAGGGCCAAAGCACAAGATTAGGATCTTCTGCTAAAATCTCAGTCCCGCAGATGAGCAGCTCCCAGCCCCTGGGCACGCTGTTGGATGGCTGTGCAGAAGCTGGGGGTTTGGGAGGAATTCTACCAGTAGTTCAGGGGAGGGATCTCTGCCATCTCCTTAATGATCAAGGTTGGTCCCCTTGTGAGTGCCATGGAAAAGAGGTGACTTCTTCTGTCAAATGATTCTTTGTTTGCCTGTAATGCTAGACTAGCAACATGCCTCACCCTAGTAAAAAAAAATAAAAACCGTATTCAAGGTTAAGATGGAATTGCTCACTGTTCAGAGCCATCCAGCCCTTCCTTATGGAAAGTGGACTATGCATTAGGAAAGGAACAAGCCATTTTTAATAGAACTGTCTAACCAGAGATGGCAAAAAACTACCTACTTGTTCTTGGTAACTGATACTGAAAAACAGAAGACAGACATAGGTGATTTCTGCAGCTGATTATGGTTCAAGGGCACTTCTCTTCATTCCTCGCATTCCGTATTCTGCACAGTCAAATGATTCTTGCGTCAGTTAAAAGAAAGGATAATGAACGGAGAAAGCAGAAAATCAGAGAAATACAGGGAAGCTGTTTAAAAATGCTTCTTTCAATCCCTTCCTTCACTCTTCCCATCCTGCCCTCCTCCTCCTCCATCCCAATAACTTTGTATGTTATTTTCTTCCAAGAGTTTTATGTCTTAACCTCCTCTCTGTTGGCTCTCTATAGGTTTTCAGACTATGTTTATCATCGTATTGAAATACCTTATTACCTTGCATTAAGCACCGTATCTAATACCTGAGAGGCAGTGTTTGTTCTCCTACCCTTTCCCCAGAGATAGAAATGAGTACTCAAGAGTTTTGTTTTGAAAACTCATATACATTAACTAAGAGACATAATTAATACCCATGTAAGAAGACAAGGTGAAAGAAATGTCCTTTCTATTTCAGATTGGAGGTGTCTGATACTCTTACTTAAATATCTGAATGTGTCAGCCCTATTCTCTGTAGAGATGAGCTTTAGCCATATTATTCCTTTCCACCTGAGTTGTCAGCTGTGGTCTACATCCTTGTGCTTAAGTCAACTTTTGAAGACTTAATTTCAGTGAGGAGATGCCTTGAAGATGAAGACTGTGACCTTCACTTGGTTCTGCATTGTACAGGGAACAGTGTAAAGCACAGCAGCCAGGCTTGACATGTTTGCAGTGGCTGTGATGCTGCGGAAAACATGCCTCTGCACCCTGCTTTAGCCAGCATCACTGAGTGCTAAAGCTTGTTATGGAGATATCAGGCATTTCCATAGTCAGGGCCTGTGGGGAATGAAGGCTTGAAAGCTGAAGGTAGACTGTAAATCATAAGCATGGCACGTAGGTCTGCTCAAAAACTTGCACTGATTTAACTAAACAGCTTGTTGGGTTAAGCCTGAAGCACATCAAAGTATGTTTTCCTCACAGGTTTTCATTGTTTTAAGTAAAGTGATTTTCAAATACAGTCTAAAATTTTACCACTGAAAGTTTGTTTCTACAGGAGGCTGCATCTGCCATTCCACTAATGTATTAATTGTTTTTAAAATTCCCTCTGCTTTCGCTTCGTCTTTAATTTCCACATTGCATTTAGTATTTTCTTTCCTTGCCGTATTCCTATGCTGCATCACCACCAGACTGAATCCTGAGTATTCATTAGTTCCCAGAAAGCTATTACCTAGCCAATGGCATACATATTTCTTCATCTAATGGATTGCAAAACAATCACATTGTTCTGTTTTTCTTTATTTTTACTGTTTTTCAGTGAAGAAATAGGGATCAAATCGTAAAAGAGAAAACTAAATGAAAGCCTCATCCATCTCAGTTCAAATGTTACACTGGTCTAATTGCCATACTAAAACCCAAGTGCAGCATGCCAGTGTTATGAAAAGGCTATAACCTCTCAACAAACTGCTGTTTCTTTTCTTTATCATGGGCAGTTATGTCAAATATCCCAGGTGGATCCATAAGGTCTATATGTCGAAGGAACAAAGGAACACCGAACTCTTTTCCCAACTATTTTCACTATCTTATTTTTTCCATCATGCCCTTTTGTTCCTTTTGCTTGAAATGAAATATTTCTTGTGCTTATCACCCTAGGCATAAAGCTCTAACCTTATTAATAATTTTGTAATTTATAAATTGTATGTCCTCTCACTTTCATATTGTTTAATTGTATATGTAGAGTTTGGATTAATTCTATCAATCCTCTTTATAACGCTAAGTATGAAAATTAGGTACTATAAAACCTTCACGTCCAGTGAATATAAGCCCTCTTCCTCAATCTGCCAGTTGAAATTTAAATATTTTAATCCAGTTACCATTCTGATCATATTATAACTTGCCCAGTTAGAATATATTATGGCAACTTTTTTTTTTGTGGGTAACTAGTGCAGTACAGTGTTACTTTAGATGGCTCTGCTTTTCCATGGGAATGTGTTCTTTAATGAGCCAAAAGCGCATCTCGCTCATTCCCTTCCTCTTAGCTGTGGGGTGGATTGGTGGGTATTTATCTCAAGAAATTTCTTAAGTTTTTCTTAAGATAAGCTAGTCCTTTAGATACAAGATAGTATCTGTGACTGTCATACTTAAATCCAGAGTTGGTGCGTTTCTTTCATACACAAAGCTGAGAAACAAAAGAAACAGAAATAGAAAGGGGGAGGGCTCTCAAGAGTCTGCTAGAACTGAGTGTGATAATTCTCTTTGACCCTGCTAGGATGTGTTGGCCTCTCTGTTTAGGTACATTGGGACAAAGTACATTTACCTTCCTAACCGTAGGACCCAAGGTGGAAATCTGAAGTACTGCAAGCCTCGAGGACTTTGCCCCTTCCCTCCATTTCCACCTGTGTTGCTGCTAGTCTCAGGAGGAGGTGAGGAGAAGGAAGGATACGTAGCTAGTACCCCAGGAAGAAAAGCTGCAGACAAGCTGGTTTGCTTATTTTAAAAGAGTCTTTACTCATAATTTGCAATATAAGTTAATCAGACAACTTAAGAACAGGTATAGCTGAGAGTGTGAATAAGGGCCCCTTGTGCTCCTCACCTTAAAAATATTTGATTGGTAAACAGTTTTATTAACTAGTCCTTTCATCATTTCTGCCATACAGGTAAAAGAGTATCTATCTGTGCTCTGCTGAGTGGAAAACAGAGAGGTTACATGGCTTGCTGAAAATGAGACACCTAATGCCAGAGGGAGAACAGAATAACACTTAGAGACTTTGGTTGGTGGCAGCTACTCTATAAGATGAACATAATTTATCTCTCATGCTGAGCTCACACCGCTAGAAAACATTTCTCTTTCCCTCTGTGGTAACTGTTAACTTCACTCTGTAGGCTAGCAGGCATCGCTTCTGAGAATTTGGACATGGTGATGATTTATATATAACTGCTCTCGCTGTTTGGAAGAGGCTGCCAGGCTGTTTCTCGGCATGCACCATAAGGGTACTTGGGCTCTTCACATAATAGCACTTTGTCCAGTCACTTTAGTGCCTGGGCTAGGGCATATGAGCTGAAAGAGGGAGGATATCTTTATAAATAAAATCAATTATATCTTATTTTATCATTCAAGAGTGAAGCAAGCTGGGACAAAAACCTTCTTCAGTTTCTGTAGACTTTGGTTTGTCAGTGTCTTCCATGTGACCCCAGACACATCTCCCTGCTTCAGCATCCTGCCTTTGAGCAGAAGTTGAAAAGTAGCAGTCTTAAAACTTTGCCCAGTCTTGTGCAGGGCGCCTCTAAATGGAAGGTTTAGAACACAAGTGCCAGATTACCCTTTCTGCCTCTTGACTTTGGGGACCCTTTGAGCTCTCCGTAAGCATTTCCTTTATTTCTAGGCAATAGGCTATAACACAGCAATGTACTTTGGATCATTTTTATTTTATTAATTTTTATTACTACATTAACGTTATATGAAGAACTGTTCAGTCCAGTACCTGTTGCAGTTTTAGAACTTTTTTTAAAGTCCTTTTATAAGGCATATTAAAGCATTTATTAAGGTACCTTAAAGGTAATGAGTAACTAACTTCAGATAGAAAATCAGAAGTGATATCTTCTGAAAAATCTGAAAGGGATTTAAATGGTCATTGTAATGAATAACTAGATAGAGAAAGAACCATGCAAAATCTGAACTGTTTATCAAAATGTATTTATTTGCAAGGGAGCAAAATGAGCTTTTCCAGTATTTGAATCGTTAAAAATTCTGGAGCAAATGCCTTTCCCTATGGGAAAAACGTTGTCACATTTACTTCAGTTCAGTTATTGCTGTAGGGATTAAGTTATTTGTAATGCAGAAAGTGCTCTTGCTGGAATAATTAGCTTTTCAGGGAACATAGCTTACACCTTTTTGGAGCCTATGCAATTAGAACGGAGGAAATAGGTTCATCGCTACTGCTGCTATTTCATTACTGAGTAATCATTTGTATCTAAACACACCACTCTTTGGAGAATGACTGTCTGTGGTCAGATATGCTCATTTGTCATCTCATTTACATTACAGTGTGTTTACCAGCATACTTTTTAAGATGGGCAAATAAGTGCAACTGAATTTTGAATTCCTTGTGTTCCTGGTGTTGCTAAGAGGTTGGTTCAGTTTAGAAAATCAGAGCTATGACAAGCTACCCCAAACCATTTCATCAGCTTCTAAACACGAGGCCCTTAGAGAGATCACAAGGGACACACATTTGCTGCTTTATAGGGCTTGTATATCAGAGGAGATGCCTTGTGTTAGAATGAAGAAAAGCTGCCTGGCACCTCCAGACCTCAGACCGCAACGCAGCTGTGGGATGCAAAAGCACTGTCCTGCCCTCAGGTTTGGGTGTGCTTCCCAGCTACAGCCTGACTACGTATCAGGATGAAACCAGGGTGCCCGCAGCCTTCCCTCCGCTGCATCACAGCTCCCCTGTGCCTTGGCTTCTACCAGAAGAAAAATTCCAGTAGATCCCTCGGTCACAGCTGGTGGAGAGGCGGGACAGCAGGGCGCATTGCGACACTCTCAGCCAGGTCTTGCTGTTCTTAACCTTTGGTCTGCGTAGTTTCTTTAGAGGCAGCTTAGTCTAGCGGTTCATACAGGGTCATTCTGCCCGCGTGCAATCTCTCCAAGGAGACTTTGAAGTGGAAGGGAAGGCGGCAAAAGAGTTTAGGTACCTCCAGTAGTTCATTAAGCAGTGTATTTTTTAAGTCATTTGCGACTTCAGTGACTAATATCTACCTAAATCCAGTTGCAGGTGAGGTTTTTTGGCTCTGGCCATGTGCTGTAATTCACACTAATATCCACTCACATACAGTACAACTGGGTAAAACTCCTGAATTCATTTCACTTCAGAAAAATCCTTACATCCCACTGATTCGAGAAAGGCTTATGCACGTCCCTGACACGAGATGTGCTCAAGTGTATTACTGAATTGGTGCCCCATTAGCAGTGAAGCAGAGTAGCAAAGATTAGCTTAGAAATAAAAGACAAATAACACTTCCAAAGCCAACTACGAACCTGAGGCTTATGGTCTTTCTACAACTTTGGAGGGTGTGAGTAGTTGTCCTGGTTTCAGCTGGAATAGAGTTAATTTTCTTCCTAGTAGCTGGCATAGTGCTGTGTTTGGGATTTAGTAGGAGAAGAATGTTGATAACACACTGATGTTTTAGTTGTTGCTAAGTACTGCTCATGCTAGTCAAGGACTTTTCAGCTTCCCATGCTCTGCCAGGCGCACAAGAAACTGGGAGGGGGCACAGCCAGAATAGTTGATCCAAACTGGCCAAAGGGCTATTCCATACCATATGACATCATGCTCAGTATAGAAACTGGGGGGAGTTGGCCGGGGAGCAGCGATCGCTGCTCAGGCACTGTCTGGGTATCGGTCGGCGGGTGGTGAGCAATTGCATTGTGCATCACTTGCTTTGTATATTATTATTATCATATTGTTATTATTATCATTACTATTTTACTTTATTTCACTTATTAAACAGTTCTTATCTCAACCCAGAAGTGTTTCTTACTCTTACTCCTCCGATTCTCTCCCCCATCCCACCGGGGCAGGGGGAGTGAGTGAGCGGCTGCATGGTGCTTAGTTGCTGGCTGGGGCTAAACCACGACAGTAGTTTAAAGAAGTTGAAAGGGGAATTTGCACTTTGTTTAGAACCTTTATTCATATACTGAGGTCTTTTACTTAAAGGATCTTCTCTTCTTTACCTGTAATATTGAATGTCTACTGTGACCCCAATATTATACAAAATAGAATTTAGTATTCTTGATCCTTAGAACCCTTAATCTTGTGTAAAATAGTCAGCTTCACTGAATAGAAAACTTTAGACGTTGTTGTGTACTGAAAAATATAACATGGACATGGGAGGTTACAATGAGTAAGAATCTTATCTCCATTACAAGTTGCATAATTTTGGAAAGGTTTGCTTTTTGCTCTTCTTCAGTACAGTGTCAAGGCTTAACACACCTTCTTCACACAATTGTTGATTTTCTCTTGAAAAAGCCAGAGGCTAATCATGCTATTTTTAACAAGTGGCTACTCAGCTATGTGTCCTATGGCAACTGTGAGGTCATTTTTCACGAGAACTTCTGCTGCACCTGACTCAGGTTCATTCATCCCACTGAAAGTTTCCCATTTCCCCAGTGCTGCTCTTACAGTGCTTTCTCCCCTTGAAGAATACCTGCCTGCCATGGAGCAAAAGGGCAGTTGATAACAGGGGCCAATAAGAGGAGACAAAGAAATAGTCAGTTGCAAACGCTTCTTTCAAAGAAACTGGCACAGAAGATGCTTTCTTGTCACAGGCCTGAAAGGAAAATGGCAAGCATGTAATCTTTTCTAACAGATGAGGAAAAGGCAGAAAACTGCTGGGGTTAGAAACAAGGTTTCACATATTTTTTAAAGCTAACGTGATACCATGACTTAGCTAAAGAAGCAAATCTGATTACACAAAGTAGCTGAGAATCTGTTATACCCGCTAAGTAAATGAAAGCTGTGCTTTCTTACAATAGCATATTTTCCACCACCTTCACTAAATAATCCCCAGGAATCAAAAACTTACGTGCATAACTGGCCCAGAGCTTTGAATTGCACTTTGGAAGTGAAGAGGAAACTCACAAATGAACCAGGTCTCGCAATCTTGCATTATTTGTGTTTTCTTTCTTTAAAGCAATTAGCTCTGTTCCTTCTCCACTCTGCTGAATAGTAGTACCTGCCAATGGAAAACTGAGGAGGTGGATAATAAGGCTGTTAAGGAACCTTACTAAACAAGCAGATTAAAACTCTCAATTTCTTTTTAGATACATGAACAGCAAAAAGCTTCTAGATTACAATGTTGGACACTGAGGATCTGATTCCTTGCTCAAGCAAGAGTAATTGAAGTAAGGGCAAAGAAGGGTTACTATTAGAATCTGAGCAATAGAAAGCCTGTTCTATTGCAAGAGACTAAAGGACTTGCCTAGCTTCAAAAAGGCTTGCTTAGCCTTCCAAGACTATCTATAGGCAAATAACAGAAGTAAGTATCAGGGAGAAAGACAGCTACTTTAACCATATTGGCACAAGAACTTATTGCCATACACTTGTTAACAATGAATTTAAACTGAAAACTAGAAGAACCTTTCTATCAGAGCTGTAACACTCAGGAATATCCTCCCAGCAGGAACAGTGGGAACAAAGAATATGATCTGGTGTAGGTGGAGCCCGATTGCCTCATGAAGCATAGTCCCCCATTTGCAGGTGTAGCAGGTGATCATGCTGTGTGACTTTGGAGGTGTTTCAGTTCTGTAGCTGAGGTTCCTTCACCTCTATGAAAGCCCATTCAAATCAGTCAGCCACTTCTCAATCACTTAAATGCTATCTGGGTCAGACTCTGAAGTTTGTTCTCCTCCTTTCTTCATTTCTCTTTCACTAGCTTCTATTTTAAGACAGAAATAAATGGAGTAGTGTGGCAGTCCCTCGTAGAACAACATGAATGTCCACTCCTTTACTCATTAACATAGCAAACTGGTCTTCACAATATTCTGCTGCCTACAGGAAAAGTTGTGTCCAAAACCATTTTCCTGAGACATCCAGTCAAACAAGTCTACAGAAATGCAGAGAGTCATCAGTAAGTGTACAACTTCTGCCTGTGCAAGAGGAGAATATGGTTTGGCTGGGATGGCCTTCCTCAGCAGTGAGGAGGTCTCACCTTGCCTGTTAGTAGGTTGTGCACAACAGTGTTAACAGAGTCCCTAAGACAAAATGAGATTGGATTATGGAGAGCTGGGAAAGGGTCCTTCAGCTGTCCTGCAGTGGCTCGTTACATGACATGGCAAAGTGAGCATTCATAAAGCACGTGGGAGAGTAGCAGAAAGGGGGAAGTGAGGAGAGAGGCAAGAAGGAGGGTGGTAGCAACTCTTCTTTATGTGTCAGGTGGCAATAGCAATAGAGCTGAGGGGAGCACCTGATTTCCAGCAGGAAAAGGCAGCAGGACCCCAGAGAAGCGGAAAAAAGAGCAACTGATTCCCAGTGGAGAGAGAAAGCAAATAGCAGGGCTTGCCTGGCATAATGGCCAGGGCAGGGCAGCGCATTTCAGATGTATGGCTGAAGAAGGGAGGAAGCAATATGGGAAGCCACACAGTTCAGCAGGAGCGGTTTAACAGGGTGCTGTGCCAGCTCACCAGTACTTTCAGGGTCTGGTTTCTACTTTGAACCAAGGATAAGCTGTGCTTGTGGATCCCTGACCTTCTCCTGCAGCGACCACCCTCGCTTGGCACCAGCCAGGAGGCAGAGCTATGGGTAGACAAAGGCCCCACACAGCCCAGCAAGTTCAACCCCATAAACCCAGGAAGATCAACCCCATAAGAGAAGAACCCACAACTTTACTGCTTTCAGAGCTAGCCACAAAACTATCTACTCTGCCATGTAAAAGCTCCCCATCATTTATTTTCACAAACAGGCCTACAGGTTAAATGGTTGATTTCTGCTGCATCCTGTAAAGACATAATAAGAGGTTTTTTCCTGTTAATGATTGGGAAGTACTTAAGCACTATTAGGATGGCAGACAAAAGATTAAATAGGACTTTCTTTGGTGCCATTTTCACCCTTAAAGCAGCAGTGTTCTGTATGAAATTGTTCTTATATACACCTAAGCACACAAGGAAGATGGTAGCAGCGCTTTTCTGGATGTTTGAAACCCTGCCCCAGCTCCTGATCCCTGTCAATGGCTGAAAGCTACCATCAGTTGTGTCAGCTCTGCCTTGAGATAAAGAATAACAGAGACCAGATCTGGGGAGAGAGAGCAGAGGGAAGCTTGGAAAAAGAACAGCATATTTTCTCCAAGCCAAAACTTTTAAAATGTATTTACATACTGAGGAATTTTATGTTAGTTAATGCTCTTCTGCAAAAAGCGATGATTCACCAGAAATGTACAGGTTATCAATTAGTGCAAATGTTGGCCTATTTTCAGTTGGAAAAGCAATGTACCTTGCTGATTTACAGCTAATGTCTTAGATTTAAGCTTGGCCAGGCATGTATTTTAGCAACAGAGCTTGATTTTTGAAAAATACATTAAACAAACCCCCAAGTACCGAAATAGAATGAGTGGATTCAGAAGGAAGATTAAAAAAATGCAATTTATTGGCAAAGATCACATGACATTTTCTTAGCCATTAGGATGGAAAAAGAACAGACTGGAGGCCTGCCAGTCCTAGAAGTGTGGAAAATCAGATGCCATTTTGCACACAAATCAATACAGTAAGTGGGAAATCTCAGGTCTCCCAAACTGTCTGCAAATCTAGCTGCTAATTGACTCAATTAATCTCTGATCCTGTTTCCACAAAATTATATGCTTAGAATAAGGAAAGACTGGCAGTGTTTTGGATGATTAGAGAATATTGCTTTAATGAGCCTTGCTCAGCCATGAGCAGTTAACTGACCATTAATCTTCAGAAGGAAAGGGACAGGCTCTGCACTTACAGCGAGGGGAAGAAAAAATTTTGGCAACAAAGATGACTTTTAAAGAACTGCTAAAAATGTGATTAGATGCACTGATGATTATTATAACCATTATCCATCTGTGGTATGTGCTAACATTCCTTCACTGAAATCTACCTTCATTCCTTATGCAGGCCATGAATTCTGCACAGATTTGCTTTCTGAACGTATTAATGCTGCCTGACTCTTTTCTGAATATTTTGTACTTCAAATATGAGATCTGTCAATGGAGAATACTCTGAGCAACAGTTCAGTTGACAAAATGTAAAAATAGGTACAGCATAAAGAACTGTCACTGCACATACAAATTGTGAAACAACGGTGAAGATGAGGATAGTACTTATTTGCTTGGAAATGAACTATACACTAAAAGTGGATTGGGATTACTTCTGCTTTCTGTATACACAGACAAACTCTGGCATCTTACTGTATTTACCTATGGAGGTACAGAGGACACAGAGGAAACTACTACAGGAAAGCAAAGGACAGTTAAGGGTAATTGTAATAGGATTTCTATATATAGTAAGAATGTGAAGCCACTTTTAGCACTTACTCATTCTTTCCTGGTACAGGATGACAAACTGTCTGATGATTCTTCAAGAGCATTTTAGAAGAGAACCATTTTTAGGCTTTATTAGATTATTACTTTATTAAATGGCATGCATTAGATACTAGGCCATTAAAACAAACACAGATCATGGATATGAGGATGAATTTTAAAAGTTCAAGAAACAGAGCCTAAAAGAAGAGAGACAGAGGTAGAGGTAGAGGGGTAAAGCAAGATTTCTGTACTGATTATTTTTTCTATTACCTGAACCTGGAAATGAAATTATTTATGTATTCACTCTCAACTGCTTGAAATGTATCCTTCCACAAAGCTTATCCAGGTTATGGCCTGATCATTGGCTGTTAACTGTAATGAATGCCTAGGGGCAGATTATGATTTTTTAAAATTTAGCATGGAGAGTTTATGCTGTGCACCAGCTAGGGACTAGGTGATTTTTATTTATCATTTGTATAGCTCCAGGAATATGCATGGAGTTTTCCATGACAAAGGAAAAGGTCAACTGCTGATCTGAAGAGGCTAAAATTGTAATGAGGCATAGCACCTTAAAGCCATGATAGAGCACAGGAGAACAGAGCACAGGAGGACAAGAGTTTCATTGGTGTCACTGCAGAGTATATATAACTTACTGACTGCTTTTTTACACAAACACACACAAAAATGCATCAACTAATATGCTTGGGAATGCTACTCAGTGTTGGAGGGAACCATCAAAGGGACTACTCAAAAGACATGAGGGGTGGGAATTTATCACTGTATTATATTATAGAAGGTGATATTTCTGATTCTGTAAGATGTTAAAAACATAGCTTATCAGTTTGGCAACTAACTTCTTGATGCAGTTGTGCTTAGTGCAAGCCTGGAGGAAATGAAGTCTGATCCCAGCAAATGTACATGCTATTGAATGGTGAAGATATTCTGTGAAATTAAGTGTCTTATATTGACTGTGCATGTCTATCCTTTCCATGACAGTTTTTCAGGACTGTCACTATTACATTGTTTATTTGTGCTTTTGAATCGTAAACTATGTGACATAGGAAAATCCATTTGATTTGCGTAGGCTGTCAAAATAGAATATGCTTCTATCAGTTACACGTAAATCACACAAAATGCCTCTTTGGTGTGCGTAGTAATATACCATTCCAGTTTCTCTCTTCTGTGTTGTCATGGTTGTAGCCAGTCAAGCTTTAAGTTTGAGACCTTCACATTAAATGCCACCTGCCACTGTTTGGAGGTCCTCTTGCAGAACAGCTAGCTGCCACTGTAGGGGTGCAAGCCGTGTGTGTGCACTGCGGATGCATAGAGAGGCCTGATCATCAGGCAAAGGTGTAAGGATAAGTTCCCAATCGGGACTGCTCATTTTGGCTTGTAATCACAACTGACAACAGAATTTGAAAAAAAAAAAAAAAAAAAAAAAGGCAATTAATTTTGATTTGTTAACCCTCCAACCTAAATAAAATGTCAAATATTTCTGGCTTCCTGCTCTTGCTCCTGATCTCATCAGCAGTCTCACCAAGTCACCCAGACACACATACACACACACGCTGTCCCTTGCACCCTGTTCACTAATTGCCCAACATCATTTTCTCCCCCTCCCCTTCCTCTTTTCATAACTGTGTTCTTCTATGATGGCTTGATTATGGACCTGTATTTTTCAGAGGTTTTGAGTGATGTGGAGCTCTCATTTAATCAAAGCTACAAATTATTT
This sequence comes from Pelecanus crispus, assembly GCF_030463565.1. Lineage (NCBI taxonomy): Eukaryota > Metazoa > Chordata > Aves > Pelecaniformes > Pelecanidae > Pelecanus > Pelecanus crispus. The sequence goes on from NC_134644.1 coordinate 139,200,691, forward strand.
TGCAAATTATTGTGAGGGACCAAATTTTGCTTCTGTTAATATCCACAGCCTCTGTGCTGCAGCCTCCAGCATGACTGAGAGCAGAACCTGTGTCTGTGTGTCTGTACATAACAGCCTTACACAGCTGTATTCAAACTTTTAATGCTAGCAAGAAGGTTTTCTAAGCATGTCTCTTTTGGCAAATCTTAACAACATGCTTCAGATAATAGTCCAAACAGCTATCAAGCGTATGAGGAGGCTTTCTGATTAATTAGGGAATTTGTCGTTCAACTGAGAGAGAAAAAAATCTCATAGGTTTCAAAGCTTAGACTTGGCTTTCTTGCAGGCAATCCCTTGCAAAAAATACGATATCCTTTCTAATTATTCTACCACTCCCTTCCCATGGGGACTGACCTCTGCAGTGTATTGTCTTATGACATACTTCTCTTTCATATCTGAGATGTACTATCAGGCATGAACGTACCTCCTGTTCTTGAAAGAAGCAACCAAGAGGGGAAGGGTGAGGGTGTTTTCATTGAAGGATAAAGGTGTTTTCTCTGGGTTATGTGAAACAGAGCCAGAACCAGGCAGGACGAACGACAACTGTGACAAACCTATCTTCAGAACTTCTGATTGATTTGATGGGATTTCTCTAACACATGCCCTACTAAAGTCTGGAAATAGATGTGAGCATCATAATGACATAGACTTCAAAGTGAAGCACAGCATTATATTTTTTAAAGGTAATTTTTTAATGCTATTGACCGCCAAATTATGTCACTAAGAATTTCCTTTAAACCATCAACCTAAACATATGCATACAATGATGACAAATTAAATCTGCAACTGAAGGTGGAAGGGGCTTTCCTTTTGAAACTGAATTTATTGCTTTGGGAAGGCATTCGATTGATGGATCTTGAAGTGCTCTATTTATTCATAGAACAAGTGACAAGCTTCCCTTCATTGCAGCTTTCTTCATATTCTTACAAAGAGCAGTCCCACAAATCTACTTACAGCAATGATAAATATTTAAGACACAAGGTCAGAAATATACTGTAATTTGTCTGGTGACAATGTTCTATTCCAGTAACTTTATATCTTTCATATCAGATGATTAATGACCTTGGGGCTTTAGGTATGTGCTGTAGAGTGACAGTCCTACAATGTAAATATATTCAGAGGCTCAGAAAATGAAGTGTATGCTCCAACCAATGTCAAGCAACCTCATTTCTAAGTCCATATGCCATGGGGAAATATCATACTGCACCAATGACAGTTCAAAATGTCAGTTACTTATTTTTCTAACCAGAAGTTGCTAAAAGGAGGTGTTTAGTGAATACAGAGCTAAGCAAGTAGCTTTTACCCCTGCTTCAAATACCAGGTACTTTAATCAAGCCCCCAGTTTTTCTAACAGGTCCTTTTTGTCTGTATCTCAAAGAAAAATAGCATAGTGTTCTAAAAGACCCCATCTCTCTGCCCCAGCATATCTCTTCCTATTTTTTTTCTCTTTTGAGCCTTATCTGTTCCTGGCTAATACTCATCTCTGCCCTTCAGTGAACACAGTCAATCCCTCTGCTCATCCCAGGCTGCATTAATAGCTGTTATCTGCTGGCATTAACCACTGTTGCTGGACAGCAGGACTGAAAGGGAAAAGCTTTCTGTGACTCTGCAGAAGCCTAGCACCTGATTCTTTCCTTTCGTGCCTACCCACTCAGACAACCCCGCTGCGCAAGCACTGTGAGCACGGTTCCCCCGGATCCCTGACACAGGTCTGCATTCAGTTGATTTCCTTGTGACTTTCTAAGTATCCTTTTGGATATGGCCTCTAAATCTTTTTGAGGTTTGCCTATCAGTGATTTATTTCCACCATATCAATAAAACTTATGAAAAATGGGCATGCGAAAGTTTATTTTGGTGTGGTAGGATTCCGTTCTCTTGTTTAAACTTAGAAAAGCTCAAAACAAATGCTTGGGAAATATTTTTGGTAAAGAGACTTTTCATTGCATGATATAATATATCCTCCTTACCAGTTTTCAGGTAACAACAGTGAAAGAAACGTTTCTGTAAGAAAAAGAAAAATTTTGTTAGCAATCAGCCTAGCACAGCATGGAAAAGCTGTAAGAGAGTCTCAGGAAATTCCAAACAGTAGATATTTCCTGAGCAGTCTTTTTTACTATAATTGTGTTTCATTCTTATTTTCACCCTGGCCATTCTCAGTTCCAGGAAACCCTTTCAATAGTTATTCATCTTATCTGCTAAATTATTTCATTCCAAAGTGTGTTTGAATTTATTATCTGTATTACCACTTGACACACAAAAAAAGAAATGGTGGTCTTCAGATAGAATTTATAGTTATGATAATCTTGCTATGGCTTTTTACTTTCTGTGCTAAAATCAATTTCTGCCGTATCTAGCAAGTCAGAAGGTGTGACTTTCAGTACTTTGTGGTAACAAGATGTTCTTCTACATGGAACATAAAACTGGTCTTCAGAGTGGAAATTTTTCAGCAGTAAAATAAAACCAAAAATTATGGTAACTGCTTTCCACGTGTTATATTATTTGTTTATGAGCCACTCTCCTCCTTTTATTTTTTTATTGGGGGAATTCAGTAAAGTAGTAGAAGTTATTGTTGCATGTATAGAAATTGCTGGGTTTAATCTAGTTAGTTCAGAACTAATAGCACTGAAGATGTTGTAGCATGGGATTAGGTTTACCAAAGAACTAATCCTTCAAAGTTGCTGTATATCCTGAAGTTGATAGCCCCACATCTTCAGCACAATGCTTCAGAGTTCTACATGCAGATCACTGCTGGTAGGGAAAAATAAGGCTTTTCTGACTAATGGCTATAAAAAATGAGCCTAGAACTTAAATGGCAAGAAAAATTATTTCTAACCCATCTGCTACTAATGAAAGATTGTACAATTCACATTAGCAGTATTGAAGCTGCACCTTCAGCCAGCACAGAGGGTCTTTGTTGATAAAATCAACCATCAGCAATCCAAGATCTCTGAGAACCTCAGGAAAGTCTGGAGCAAGAAGCACTTACCCTCGGTGGAGGAGAATCGGTTTAAGGAACATTTAAACAAACTGGACGTACATAAGTCGATGGGAGCTGATGAGATGAATCCACAAGTGCTGGGGGGACCCAGGTGATGTCCATGAGGCCACTCACAATTATCTTCAAAAAGTTGTGGTGATCAGGAGAGGTTCTTGTGTACTGGAAGAAAGCAAACATCACTCTTATCTTCAAGAACGGCAAGAAGGAGAATATATAGACTGGTCAGCCTCACCTCAGTCCCTGGGAAGGTCATGGAGCAAATCATCCTGGAAGCTGTTCCCAACGATATTAAGGACATGAAGGTGACTGAGAGATGGATTTAGAAAGGGGAAATCGTGCTTAAGTAACCTGATAGCTTTCTACAGTGACATGACTATCTTGGTGGATGTGAGGAGATTAGTGGATGTTAATAGGGCTTTTGACACTGTCTACCATAACATCCTCGCTGACAAACTGATAAAATACAAGCTAGGTAAGTGGGCAGTGAGGTGGACTGAAAACTGGCTGAACTACCAGGCTCAAAGGATTGTAATCAGCAGCACAACGTCCAGCTGGAGGCCAGTCACAAGTGGTGTACCCCAGGGGTCAATACTGTGGCCAATACGGTTTGACATCTTCATTAATGACCTGGATGATGGGAAGGAGCGCACCCTCAGCAGGTTTGTGGATGATAAAAAATTGGGAGGGGTGGTTTATACACCAGAGGGTTGTGCTGCCATTCAGAGAGACCCTAACAGGCTGGAGAAATGAGCCAACAGAAACCTCATGAAGTTCAACAAAAGAAAAATGCAAATACCTGAACCTGGGGAGGAACAACCCCAGGCAGCAGTACCTGCTGGGGGCCAACTCCCTGGAAAGCAGCTTTGTAGAAAAGGAACTTGGGGTCCTGGTGGACACCAAGTTGAACATGTATCTTTGCAGCAAAGGTGGCCAACAGCATCTGGACTGTGTTAGGATGAGTGTTGCCAGCAGGTCGAGGGAGGTGATTCTTCTCCTCTACTCAGCACTGGTGAGACCACACCTGCAGTCATGTATCCAGTTCTGGGCTCCCCAGTGCATGAGAGACAGAGACAGACTGGAGCGAGTCCTTCAAAGGGCCACAAAGATGACTGACGGATTAAAGCATCTGTAATACAAGGAGAGGCTGAGAGCTGGGGCTGTTCATCCTGGAGAAGAGAAGGTTCAAGGGGAATCTTGTCAGTGTGTACAAGTACCTCCTAGGGGGATTGGATAAAGAAGATGGAGCCAGACTTTTCTCAGTGGTGGCCAGTGACAGGACAAGAAGCAATTAGCACTAGTTAAAAAATAGGACATTCCCTTTAAATATAAGAAAAAACTTTTTTACTGTGAGAGTGGTCAAACACTGGAACAGGTTGCCCAGAGAAATTGTGGAGTCTCTATCCTTGGAGACAGTCAAAACTGGACTGGACACAGGCTTGAGCAACCTGCCCTAGTTGACCATGACCTGCTTTGAGGGCGGGTGGTGGTGGTGGACTAGATGATAGCCAGGGGTCCTTTCCAACCTTAGTGATCCTCTGATTCTGTAAAATCCTGGTTCTGACATAGGTTGGCGAGTTTTGTTTTCAACTTTGTTTTGGGAAGGATTCAATAGTAGAAGCCAGTGCACATATCTAGCCTGAGGATACCCCACTGAATAATATGAAATTCCCTTGTAATTAAAAAAATGAATTGTACTCTTCCCATATAATCTACAAGCTACGAGAAGGTTAATATGCTGTGCTTATTATTTAATCTTAACTTTTTTTGTAGATCATATGCAAATTAGTGATTATATGAAGTATCAGGAAATGTCGTGAACATCAGAATTCAGATTCATTCCACCTAAACTTTACACCCTTAATTTTGATGAACTCATTTAAATGTGTTGTCACAATGGCATCCCCCTGAATTCAATGCAGAGGGAAGAAATTTGCTGTTTGAAATTTGTTTCAAAAACTTTTCCCTCTAAATTAAAATCTTCACATTTGGAATGGATATCTGAGATATTTGGTTTCTAAAAAATACTTTTTTTTTTACCATTGAAACAGAAGAAGAGGCATGGAGAAAATATTTATTTCATTTTCATTTCACTCAAAATTTTCCTCAGTAAATGGTTACCCATTTGTTCTAGGGATCAATATTTATGATACATCATGAACATTAAAGCACTAGTGAAGTACCTCCAGGCTTCATTCAATATTTTGTAGACACTCCTAATTTTGACATATCAATATTATGTGGATAACTGTTCTAATAAACAAGTCAGTCTTGAGACCCTTTTATTTTGCTTTTTCTGAAGAAAAGGTCTAGTGTGAGGTCTAGTAATAATTTTATTCTTTTCCTCTTTCTCTTGATTCTATTACTCCTTGGCCTTGCTAAATGGGTATAAATCACAGTACAATATTACATTAAAAACTTTTCTGTATAACTGAATTTGGAGCTGAACTGACTGTGTTAGAAGATCTCTATTCCATCTTCCTCACAATGAGAATTGTTGAAATGAGATCAGGTTGGTGGAGCGAATCAGGAAATACTCTGAATTGGTATTTTTGGAAAAATACAACAGAACCCCGGGGGCGGGGGGCATTTCATCATACTGAATGAACAAAGAATCACCCTGTATACATTTATTGTACAAGTATCTACCTGAAATCCTCAGAACCTGTGGATTTTTTACATGAAACATATGCATTTTCATTGTTATTTTTGAGCTTTTCTTTCTTGCCTTTCTCCCATAGGTGGGATTCTCGCAGAAATCAGTGGGGGCTGAAAACATTGACATAATGGGAATTGCAAGTCATGGGCAAAGCAGTATGCAGTAAAAAAGAAAGGAACCCAACATGACACAATGCAGAAAAGATGTGTAACAAAACTGTATTTTCCAGCAGAGTATTTCCAGCCCAGTTCAAATATCTCCTACCTGTATGCTCTTAATTACTTTAAAAAGCACTAGCAACCCAAATTAAGCTCCAGGAATATGATGTTTGACTCCGGCTTTCAGAGCTGACATAAATGCATTAAATCTTCCAAACCAATCTGCTTTGTTACTTTTGGCACATCTGCAATTTTTTGTATAATAAAACATTGCATAAAGTGCTTAGTAAATTGCATTTAGCACCGTGCCAGCAATGTAGCCCACAACTCTAAATGTTCCTAAACTAAGCCTTTGTGTTTCAGATTTGAAGATGTTTAACAGGGATCTCTGTATAAGTGAACATACATACATGTATATGTGTATGTGTGTATATTATATATACGAATGCTGACAGGTGCTGCATTTGAAATATAAGTGAAGATAAGCTTTACTTGTTTTTCAATTCAAAAACAATACAAAATGAAATGGAGAAAAAAAACTAACCTCATAACCACCTTCAGCTTTTGGAAATAATATTAAAATCATATTGGAAGGGTACTTATGAGGAGAGCAAAAAGAATTCATCCCACTGCATAGAACAGAAATGAGTTAGAAATGTATTTTCACCATCTGCTGCTCTCATGAAATCTAGGGATTTGTAAACTTTTGTGTAAGAGTAAATCTGAGATTTGGTGACTTTGCTGCAGAGTCTGTAATCTTGAGACAATGTTCTGCTGTTTTAGATGTACATTTTGTACATTTTAGATTACTCTAAGTATCTAAAAGACTGTGAGAGGTAACTAGTCTGAGCGGATATCTTTGTCCTCCTCATCTGTACAGCACACGAATATATGAACAGCTGTGGAGATCTGGAATGAAATCTTTAGAAGAGAGAGTTGAAATGGTAATTGTAGGTAGTCATAGCCAATACTCCAGTCTCTTGCTTGTGATTCAAATGATCCCTATCACTGCAAAATATTATCACTTACAGTTGTAAGCAGATGTCTTTTAAAACTAAGCTCACGGTGGGGGAATAATGTATTTTACTGTGCTACGAGAGGCTACCACAAAATCTGCTATGCTAAGTGGCTCGTTATAGGTAAAGTTCCCGCTTCTACAGTGCATAGCCTCCTGCATGTCTCCTGGAGCGATGCTGCCTATTGTTCTGAACTGCATATTTTTATCTGTTACAAAACATAAAGGCTTCTGGAAGTCCCCAACTTTATTTTTCTCATGTACCATCTCTATGGTAATGGTGGGAGCAACAGTTCCCAGTCATATTTCTGCTCCGAAGGAAGCTGTTGGCTTCCTAGGCGTTATTTATGCATCTTTCATGGCAGTTAAGTGTTATACAGTTTAAGAACCCCTGGACCAAGCAAAGTCGTTTTACTTCTATTCATGAACTAAGCATACTATTTTTACTGTTGTTTTATTCATAACCAAACAGCATATGTTTGCATCCAAGAACCATTTTTAAAGTAGGTTAAAAAATGTGCTAAACGGAAACTGATGCAAGTAATGCATGAACTTGAACTTCTGATCTAACCAGGACCTCTGATGGTCTGGAGCTGGTTTTATTCTTACCATGAAGTTTTGATTCTTACAGCCAGCAATCCCTGTTCTACAGCTACCTGGGAGCCCTTCCTGCTCCAAGTGAAAGTTAACTTCCACAGCTGTGGAGATTTAGAAGAAAGAAGGTTCTTCATGGAAGGGTCTGAGATACAACCTTCCCTAGACCTTGAAGTAGCATAGGCATATTTCATGGACTATAATGCAGCCCAGATAATTTGGGATTTGGTGACTGTTCCAGAGAGAAACTAGCAGAAGAAACGCACTTACGTGGCCATTAATCTTTAATAAACTTCATTCAAATGACATCTGTCAAGCAGATGAGCTTCATGGGCACCTGCTGTTGCCTCAGTTGGCATGCGGTTTGTTTTATGTATCTGAGATATGGATCAGATACCAATACTCTTGGTTCACTCTTCAACACTATAAATAGCCATGCATGCAAGCAATTGCTTAAGCTTTCAGCAGTAACATACATGACCCTGTAGATATTTGACCTCTTATCTCTCAGCATAATATCAGCTGTTCTCATATGTTTCAACTCAGCATTCGGCAGATCAGCTGTAAAAGCATTAATAAGGCATTTGTATTGAAAGGATTCAGAAGTTCCTTTCCTGACTGCATTCAGGTCATTAAGGTTTCTGCTTTTGTAGATGCTGTAGTTAAGATAGATAACCACACATAAATACATGCACAAGCAGATTATGTCTTCATACACATTTCTGAAGGTGAAGCTTATAAATTGGTAAACAGGGATTTTAATGAATTAACAAAATGTAGTGAAAAGATGCTCCAGTGAGAATAACTAATAATGTCAGTCTTCCAGCTTGGAATGCTAGTGGAGAGCAGAGGAAAAGGATGATTTTTTTTCCATTTCCAGTTTGTTAATAGGCTTTTCTTCAAATGGGATACTTACAGTTTCTTTCTGCCACGGAAGATGTATAAAATAAATACATTATTCATATTTTCATGGTTTTTGGCAGAACTTCTGCAAACAAGTGGCTTTCAGGAGGGAAGAGAAGGAAAAGCCAGATATTTGTTGGAAATATTATCTGATATTTGTTAGAGATGTGGGAGAAAGTGAACAGAATTAATATAAGCCACTCCAACCAATTGAGCTACACAAACCCTGGACCCCTTGTTGCGTCAAGGGAGGCTTTGGAAGATACCCAATTTATCGTTATAAGTCTGGTCGCATTCAGTGCACTGAACTATCACAATTATGGATTCACAAATAACGTAGGCACCTTTCGTCTAGTCGTGCTGCATGAACTATCATGGCCACACTTAAAGCGTCTGGTCGCGTTCAATGACCACTATCATGGCTAGACCAATAAATCAAAGCAATTTATTAAAGCAACAGACGCACAGGTTCTTTGGATTACCGGTGATAAATTCACTGACTGGAAGGCACATGCAAATACCAAAGCTTTGGACAATACAGATGCATCAAAAGACATAAAAGTGACTCTACAGGGGTTTCTAAGTTTCCCGGGGAGGCACTTGGTACAACCAAGTGTTAGATTCTTAGCCAAAGGTGTCCCATTGGGGGGAAGAGAGGCTCAGCCCATCGACTGATCCCAGAGGTCAGAGTAGTACATGGTGGTATCTTCCCTAACATCCCCTCGCTCTTTAGGCTAACTTATACTATTTTTTACCTTTCAAGTGGAGCTTGAGGGACTCTAGTCATACATACTTTGTTACGATTGGTGTAAAGTTTTCTCCCTTCGTTTTAAAGGTATGGGCTCAGAAAAATTCAGAGCGCAGGCTCAGTGAGGAGTGGTCTCACCTTGGAGGTGGGTAGGTTTTGGGATGGGAGTGTGTTCTAGTATTATAATGACATTATAATGAGTAAAGGTTACTAAAGGACAGCATTTTGCCAACATCATGATGGTTTGTTGCCTCCGGGTATCACTTATGCAGCTCATCAGTGCCATGATGCCCTCCAAGTACCCTTATCACAGGGCTTGGCCATGATGTCTCCACACCACTCCACCCCCTGGGCAGTTCCTCTTAGAATCAGCACACCAGGCTCCCCTGGGTTGCAACATCCAAGATTACAGGCTTGGGGAACTTCCTGTGGAATCAATTCCAGCTACATACCACCGGGATTGCTTCTTCAAATGTTGTGCCTTTCTTGAACTTGTAAATCTAAGTCTATTGTCCAAGTCACCTCCAGCAATTACTCCACACCCCTAGACCAGTTTACCCATCTCAAGCCTTGCCCTTATCTTTGAGGATTGTATTTATTTCACTGTGAGGAAATGAAAATGATTATTAATGTGATAACCCAATTCTCATTTAATCTAAGGGCACCTTATACCTTTCTTACTGTGGTAAAAAGGTCTTACAGATATAAATCATATGTAAAAATAATGATCATTTAAAATAATAAATTGTATTTTTTAACCATGTAAAGAGCATTTACTGCTACACAGTGCCCAGAATTCATAAAATCCCTCATTCCCTCTAAAGGCACTCACATAAAAACCATGTAAAGTAGATAATATGTAGTATTAAGCTTTGGCCAGTAAAGATGGCATCCCTATCTTCCTATCTTTCCATTTTATTTATTGTGTCCATTTTATTTATTGTGTTTATTCAGTATCAAGTTTAATCAAGTTCCAGACAAGAGTCAGCCAACTGTCTGTAAAGAGCCCACTTCAAAATGAACTACTTCCAGCAATGCAATGTAAATAGTAGCAAATAAGGAATTACAAAGAAAACAAGATATCCAATGCCACAAAATCATGTCATGCAAACCAGTACTTTGGAGAGGTAGCACAGTTGTGGTTAATGCTAACAGCTGGTCCAGTGTACTATCATTTCCAGAACCATTTAAAAGTTGATAGTAAGAATATCAATGCAAGTCCTTAGACTGTGGCCAGCACACCCCCGAGTGCCTGCATGGGAGGACATGAACAATAACCCCATCTTTCACTCCTGCTTAAGAAAGAGAGCCAGCCAGATTCCATGATTTAAATGGGAACTGATCTCTGAAAGTTTATCGAATGACAAACATAATTAATTGATCCTCATAAGACCAATGTAAAGTTGGCAGCTACTCTATAGTAGCTTTTATGTAGAAGTTTCATACAATAGGAAATTTATAGCTAAGAAAAGTGAGGCCATAGACATGATATTCCACAGCCTTCCGCAGAAGCTCTTTGCATTTGATTCTCTTGAAAATTAAACAGTTTGCATCTAGAAAGGCCACCTGGTTTCAATGTCAGGACCTTAACTGTAAGTTTGATAACCCACAGGTCATCAAAGCTTAAGGCAATAGTAATGCAGAACAACAAATTCCTTTCATAACTTTATTCCCATGAAATTTCTGACATGTTTAATAAATAATAGAAAATGTTCGCATTTTATATAAGGTATCATCTCTGTATATTTGTGGCTTCTTTTCTGACTTGCGATGTCTAAATACTACTTGAAGGAAAAATGGAACGATAACTGTTTAAGCCAGATATCTCACTGCAAAAAATTCGTTCAGTCACTGAATTTAAAATTGTACTGCTGCTACCATAATTCTACCAAGTCAATTTTTAAAGTTTTGTTTTTTAAGATTTTAGTTTAATGGGGCTCTTACAGCTAGGATTACTGTGGTGATCAAATTCTGAAGCATATCTTGATGTACAAATTATCAGAAAAGTATATATTATGCTGGTAATGTTACAGACACAGAAATATATTCTTGTTTTAGCTATTTTGGTCAATTCCAGCATTGTCAGCCAGCAAAAGGCATATTAATTTATGTGACATTATCAGAACAGTATTCTACATGCCTAGTAGGTCTTATCTATCTCTATCTTCTATGCTTCAGTGCATCTAAATAACTTGAAATTTACCACCTTGTGCAAAAAAGCAGTAATTGCTGTATAGGGTACAGAAAGAGAAAACTTAAGAAACCGCTACAGGCTCACTCTTTTGAGCTGGTTTAAGACACAACAAATTGAGGTAGGATTTTGATGCCTGACACCTGCTTTACATGGGCCTTTGGCTCATAGAATCATAGAATCATAGAATGCTTTGGGTTGGAAGGGACCTTTAGAGGTCATCTAGCCCAACTCCCCTGCAGTGAGCAGGGACAGCTTTAACCAGATCAGGTTGCTCAGAGCCCCATCCAACCTGACCTTCAATGTTGCCAGGGATGGGGCCTCCACTACCTCTCTGGGCAACCTGTGCCAGTGCTTCACCACCCTCGTTGTAAAAAATTTCTTTCTTATGTCTAGTCTAAATCTATTCTTCTTTAGTTTAAATCCATTATTCCTTGTCCTGTCACAACAGGCCTTGCTAAAAAGATTCTCCCCATCCTTCCTGTAGCCCCCCTTTAAGTACTGGAAGGTCGCAATAAGGTCTCCTCGCAGCCTTCTCTTCTCCAGGCTGAACAACCCCAACTCTCTCAGCCTGGCCTCATAGGAGAGGTGCTCCAGCCCTCGGATCATTTTGGTGGCCCTCCTCTGGACCCGCTCCAGCAGGGAGCTCCATGTCCTTCTTGTGCTGAGGGCCCCAGAGCTGGACACAGTACTCCAGATGAGGAATATTTTCTTATGAAGTTAGTGAGGATATTCCAACCAAGTTCTGTAAGCCTGGATAAGGATTTTTGCACTGCAGAAAATATTCTCATATCAGGAAGAGTGTGGCCAGCAGGAGCAGGGAGGTGATTGTGCCCCTGTACTCAGCGCTGGTGAGGCCGCACCTGGAATACTGTGTCCAGTTTTGGGCCCCTCACTACAAGAAAGACATTGAGGTGCTGGAGCGTGTCCAGAGAAGGGCAACAAAGCTGGTGAAGGGTCTGGAGCACAGGCCTTATGAGGAGCGGCTGAGGGAACTGGGATTGTTTAACCTAGAGAAGAGGAGGCTGAGGGGAGACCTTATCGCTCTCTGCAACTACCTGAAAGGAGGTTGTAGTGAGGTGGGTGTTGGTCTCTTCTCCCACGTAGTTAGCGATAGGACGAGAGGAAATGGGCTTAAGCTGCACCAGGGGAGGTTTAGGTTGGAAATTAGGAAAAACTTCTTTACGGAAAGAGTAGTCAAGCATTGGAACAGGCTGCCCAGAGAGGTGGTGGAGTCACCATCCGTGGAAGTCTTCAAAAAACGGGTAGATGTGGCACTTCAGGACATGGTTTAGCCTAGTCTACCCTTGATTGGTTTAGTGTGGACTTGGTAGTGTAGGTTAATGGATGGACTGGATGATCTTAAAGGTCTTTTCCAACCTAAATGATTCTGTGATTCTATGAGGTCTTACGAGAGCAGAGTAGAGAGGCAGAATCACCTCCCTTGACCTGCTGGCCACGTTTCTTTTGATGCAGCCCAGGATTTGGTTGGCTTTCTGGGCTGCAAGTGCACATTGCCGGCTCATGTCCAGCTTTTCATCTACCAGTACCGCCAAGTCCTTCTCTGCAGGGCTGCTCTCAGTCTCTTCATCCCCCAACCTGTACTGATATCAGGGGTTGCCCCGTCCCAGGTGCAGGACCTTGCACTTGGCCTTGTTGAACCTCATGAGGTTCACACAGGCCCACCTCTCCAGCTTGCCCAGGTCCCTCTGGATAACATCTCGTCCTCCTGGCGTGTCAACCGCACCACTCAGCTTGGTGTCGTCTGCACACTTGCTGAGGGTGCACTCAATCCCACTGTCTATGTCATTGATGAAGAACCTTTTCTGGTTGATATACCTGTAGAAGCCCTTCTTGTTATTCTTTACGTCCCTTGCCAAATTCAGCTCCATCCTCGCCTTGGCCTTCCTGACCTCCTCCCTATACAACCAGGCTGTTTCCCTGTATTCCCCCCAGGACACCTGTCCCTGCTTGCACTGCCTGTGCAGTTCCCTCTTACTCTTTAGTTTGACCAGCAGGTCTCGACTCAGCCATGCTGGTCTCTTCCCTTCCTTGCCTGATTTTTTACACTTGGGGACTGATAGCTCTTGTGCTTTATGGAAGGTGTCCTTAAAAACCTGCCAACTCTGCTCCACTCCCCTGTTCCTGAGGACCGTCTCCCAGGGGGTCCTTCTAACTAACTCCTTGAAGAGCTGGAAGTTTGCTTTCCTAAAATTTAGGGTCCTGACTGCACTCCTCGCTTTTCCCATGTCCCTCAGGGGTGTGAACTCCACCAATGCGTGATCACTGCAGCCCCAGCTGCCTCCAGTCTTGACATCACCAATGAGCTCAGTTGCATTGGTGACCATCAGATCCAGTATCGCGTCCCCTCGGGTAGGTGTGTCTATTACCTGGCTTAGGAAGTTGTCGTCTATGCATTCCAGGAATCTCCTGGATTGCCTACAGCTCGCCGTGTTGCTTTTCCAGCAAATGTCAGGGTGGTTGAAGTCCCCCAGCAGGACAAGAGTCTGCAAGCACGAAGCCTCCCTGAGCTGGAGGAAGGCTTCATCAGCAGGCTCCCCTTGATCAGGCGGCCTGTAGTGGACACCAACCACAAGGTTCCCTTTGTTGCCTCTGTCTCTGACTCTTACCCATAAGCTTTCGACCTGCTCGTGGCTATTCTTCAGGGACTCATGAAGTTAGTGAGGGTATTCCAACCAAGTTCTGTAAGTCTGGATAAGGATTTTTGCACTGCAGAAAATATATTTGACCAGGTATAGTAAATTCATTCACAACAGGCACAGAATGCTGCAGTTTAATCTCGTCACCAATAGGCCAGGGCTTAGATTGCTTAAATGCTAATATGCTAATCCCAGCTTCTGGTACCAAGAGGTTAATATGATGCCTCTGCTTTAGTAATTATCACTATGACTGACTTACACATTAATGGAAAATTGATGAAACTCTTTAGCAATTGTAACACCCTCTGGAAAAAATATACAATTCATTCCTAAACTAAATCTGATAAGCAAATAATTTAAGTAATTTGTCAAATTCAAAAGCAATTGGGAACTCAAAAATAAATATTGCTTTTCCTTCCAGCTACAGAGTTAGAAACTAAATGAATTTTAATAAAAGAACAATACTTTGTATTGGAGAGAGGACTGCGGCTTTTTCTGTTTGACAGGGTATTTCAGAGGAGACATGTTTTCCTTTGATGTGAAGAAAAAAACTTAATCCCTTTTATCCCAGCTTCCAGATTTGGTGTGCAGCTAGTGACCCTACTAACATTGCTGATGTTTAACACTTTCAATACATTTTTATTTGCATGTTTTCATGTTAGCAATGATGTTCATCATGTTGAAAGACTAACTGTAAGTGGAAGGATCAGACAATGAAAGTGCATCTGTTACTCACTTTCTCTACTGGCACCATTTTACTGTTTGGATCTCTGATTTCCACTGAGAGAGATTTGGAAACTGTGTTCCTCTTTTACAATTTCTCACGCCTTTAGGGGAATTTCTTACCCAAATCATGCTGCTCTGAAACAAGCCTCCTGCTGATAAAAATCCATAGAAATTGCTTTTTATCTTGTTGAGTTACATGTAGCATGCTTCCCCCAACAGATGCATTAAGTATGCACAGTAACATCACACAGTTGCTGTATGAGTGCTTTCTCTCATAAATCAGATTCGGTGTCAGATTGTAGCTATAATTTGTACATTTGAAAACATGTTTGTGACAGTGATGAAAATGTCTGTCCTGGCTCAGCCTGAGCACACAGATGAGTCACTCAACAGTCCCTCCCATTTTGGAAGTGTCAGTAGGGGCACCTACAGCAAAAGGGCCCTGTGCAGAGGTGGAGGTCATGGGCAAATCTGGTCTAAACATCCTTGTTCCTGCTTTTAGACTTCAATGTTCTGTCCATATTGCTCTCCTGGAGTATATTATCAAGAATATTGGTCTCATCTCAGAGGTGATTACCTGCCTTCAGAAAGAGCCTGGAACCAGGATTTGGAAAGGGAGCAGGGAGCTAATCATTTGAGCACAAATGTGTCCACAAATGGTGGTGTTAGGGCTGATGAAGGATGGTATATTTCCCTCCGTCACTGTGAGTTAATATAGTCCCGTATTTCTAAATAATCCCAGTCTCATGTCAAACTAGATTCCTTTTGAAATATTACCAATAAGACAGAAGATATGGGTTCTGTTAGAGGTAAATATAAACAGGAGTTCAAAGATGAGGAGTGTTCACAACTCAAGATCCCAAATTTTGAAAAGCATCTCAAATATTCCCGTGCTTGACTCCTTAATCTCCGTATCACATGCATTTCTGCATCTTGTATGAACAGAAAAAGCAGTATTGCCACTTGTTTGCTTTCAAACTAACATTAACTTTTCTGTCATAATGTCAAATGTATTGTACTGAAGGCAGCAAATCACCTCCCTCCCACTTCTTATCCTTTAAAGGAACATGGAACAATTATAGGAGCATGCACTTCCATGACTACTAAGATAAATCATTTTGCAAAAAAACCAAACCGCAGCCATGGTGCCGTTGCCATGTTTCTATTAATAGCAGTGAAATACATCAATGTCAGTTAGCTTATAGGTATAGTAAACCAGCTATTTTCCCATAAAAATGTGTTTGTCATTAGATTATTTACAGAAAACTAACTGGGCATGAAGGACCCAGAATAAAGCAGAAGCAATTATAATCTGCAAGATCAGTAATAAATAATCCTTTTGAAAAAACATAACTGTATGTTTACATCTCAGAGAAGAAACCATACATAACAATATCTAGTAATATTACATATATTCTTTATACACAGTGGTTCCAGTTTATTCCAGGTGTAACTGACTGGTGCCTGAATTATAGTGTCCTTTTCAAGTACGGCCATGATTCTCTGTAAACTAGTAGAAGTCACATGGTTTTGTCATACATATTCCACAGTAAAGGCTTTTTCAAAAAGATTGACTTTGTTTTGTTTAGCACTTTAGACTGAATAATAACACAAATTTTTGTCTTTATGACTTTCTCATGCAGTGCTATTTCTTATCACAAAGATCATGCAAAATAAAGAATCACATTGCTTGCCCTTACAGCAAATTTTTGGTTTTCTGGTGGTGGTGGGTTTTTTTATGTGGCTTTCAGGAAGTGGAAGTAGATGTAAGCAGTGTGTAGACAGAAGCAGTTGTAAATACCCCACAGCCTCCATTCCAAGTCTTTATTGTAAATTGCCAGGTGGTGGCAGTCAAAAGAAAAAAATATATGTATTATGAAATTGTCAGCTATGAAAGATAGTTCCTGAGGCATAGCCAGAGTATAATGTATTTGTTCCATGTTCAAGGGTTCTTTGAAGATGAATTTTATTGTCCATAACCTTGCTGCAAATAGCTGCATTATAGCTGTTCATACCTGACAAATTTATTTTCAGGTTTATTTCTTGTCTTAAGCTTGATTGAGCTGTAGAAACTCTGCTGTGTAGCTGCAGTCATGGAAACCTCTGGGGTTTCCGTGGCCTGGCCGTCAGCTTGGCAGTCAGGAAGATTTGACAGACAATTTGGTCCTTCTTTTGCAACTATTCAACACTGATTTCCCCTTCTACAGTTAACTCCTCATTGTCCATACATTTGGGGAACAGCTGTGTCTAATAATAAGTCGTTCCAGGGTAAGGCCTGATATTTCCTTCTACTACTTCATGTTCTGTGTGGCTCCTAGAAATGGGCACCCTCTGAGGAGGTGGAACCGGTGAGATGGGACTAATGACTCTTAGAGACTGGCCATCCATGCCTCTCATCACTGCATTGGGAGCATAAACGTGGACTAAAAAGTAGCTCACCTATGGCTCCACTTAACAGTAGGAGAAACAGCCACAACGTGTGGAAGTGTGAACACACAGGGGAACTCTGTAACACATAATTTGTCCCTGATGCAGTGCTCCCTCCAGCTGGAGAAGTTGTTTTTCCAACACAGACCTGGCTCTCAATGGCAGAAAAAAAGCTTTGGTTCATGTGGGCAGAGCTATCATCTAAACTAGGCAACATTTTTCTCCTCTAAGGTAATATGCTTATGAAATTTAATTAGTGTGAGGCACAACCATAAATCCTAACAGTTTCTGTAGGGATTTCTATCAAGGGAGCACCTGACCAGGATGGAACAACCTACAAACAAAAAACTCTGATGCAGCTGAGGGCTCAGTGCAGATCCAGTCTAGAGTTTTTTCTCTCTGATGAGCTAATCCTGGATTTCAAATATAAAGATTCCCAGGAAAAGAGCCAAAAAACTAGGTCCTGATATTAAATATATGGACTACTGCCTTAGGACAACAAGGGTAAAGCCAAGAAACAATTAATAGAAACCTATCACGTTCTTAGACAATTCTAAAATTCAAGAAGTTATAATTTCTGAAATTATATCTTATTTTATATGTATTTAAAATAATATCATTGAATATAATTTTAAAACTGCTGTTCTCTTCTGTCAAGATTTTAGTAAACCTAAATATGTATATACTATATGTTTTGCAAATGATGAGGGAAATACAAATGTCTGAATAGAATGGCATCACATTGATATTTTCAGTTAGGTGTGAATGTTTCAGATCATCTACATTATTACTCCTGATAGCTATTGATACAGAAATAATATTATCTCACACATTATGAAGCAGAGAAGATAATTCATCTATCACAACTTGGAATTTCCTGAGGCATTGTGTGGAAATCGAATAACCCATACTGTTCTGTAAGCTGCTTCAGAGAGCCTTCCCATGTGATAAAGCAAGCTGTACTAAATTTATTACATTTTTTAGATTAATGTCCATAGAATCTCACCACTTCCTGTTTTGTCCTTTTAAAATCCTACAGGACATTTCCATAAGGATGATTTTGAAAGTTGCTTAGCAGCCAGAGCTCTCACTAAAGCTTCCAGGGGCTTAGGTTGGTCAGAAAATCAGCAGTCTATGCCAAAAGCATTAAGATGGCATTTTTACATTCACATAAATTGATTCCATGGGAAACAAATGGTTTTTCACTAAATACGTGTTGTGACAGCAGGAATATTGTGACCTTGTCAACAACTGCATGATGAAACAGAGACATCTACTGGTTAAAATACGAAATAGGAAAAATATCAAAACATCTTTTGTGGAACACTAGACTAAGGCTGTCAGACTTCCTTTGCTTCCTCACTCCACTGCTGAGGGCCAAAACCTGCTCTTCTTTACATAGGCAGTCTTCTTCCCTTGGCGATCAGCACATTCCAAATAAAGCTTACCAAGATATTCAAACTCCACTTGTGCACTCTGGTTAAAGGCAGCAGCAAATTTCCATTTGATTTCCTGAGAACAAAACCAGGTATTGTGACACAGGTAGACAGTGAGTGTTTGAAGCGTAGTAGACATTTATATGTGACCGGCCAAAACCAGTCTTTTCTGTAGAGCAGGGAATATGCAGCCCTGCTTCTGGCCAATCCACAGTTTAGGAGAAAACAGACATTCCTTGAACAACCCATTCAGCACCTGCCCAAGTTATTCATGCTAAAAGTGGAGTCTAAAATACTAAATTGGAAGGTTCTCATAACTTACAGGCGTTTTGCTATCTGGTATGCTGTTAGTCTGAGCTCACAGCAGCATAAACAGTAACTTTTAATAATATTTTAATAATAGATAATATATTTTGTGCATCAGATCTTTATTCAATTACAATTTAACCTTTCTAAATACGATGTGAGGACGTTTATATATTTGTTTGAAGAGCATTGGTACTCTGTGGATGTGTTACAGAATACATCACACCTTAGTAAAGGCTTGAAACTGGAGTATTACAGATGAAGTTTCAAAAGTAATTCTGGAGGGACATCTAACATAAAGAAAAGTTTCTAACCCAAATTCTGGACATGAACTCTGTTGCTCAGCATCCAACCTGGCCAAAGAACTGTTCTCAATCTAATGCCTACCTGTGCAAATTTTGGCTGTGTAGCCACAGCAGGAGGTAAAACTCCTAGCAGCATAGCTTTCAAAGTCACTGGAGAAAACAAACATTCCTACCACACAAAAGACAACCTTGAAAAGGAGGGTAAGGAAGTCTACTCAAAATACATAGCTCTGTTCCCAGATCCATCCCATCGGCCTTCTCATGGTAGCTCTACCAGCAGTGTGGTGCTATGGGTTAAAAAAAGTCCAAAATAGGAGCACTCCAATAAAGGTTGGCTATCCTCTGCATCAGCTTTCAAAGAATCTGACTCCATCTTATCCTTAATATTTGGAATGTCAGGAGTTGCTGAAGTTGAAAGATTAGAAGTTAATAATCACTGGATTCACTACCAGTAATAGCAATAAGATCTGATTATATTACCTGCTTATATTATCTGATAGGGTCAGAATGTGCAGGATGAATATTTATTGCACCTTCAGAGGCTCTCTGAATCTGTGTCTAGTTTAGGCCTTTCTTAAAAGATCCTATTTTCCACCAAACTGCCTAATGCTCTGGAGTGCCATTTTAGCTATAAGTGGCAAAACCCATTCTTCCTGAACTACATAATTTCAAACAGAAACAAGATTAAGGCAAAAATGTTATAAAAGGTCCATCATCCAAATGATTTGTATTAGGCTAACTCTCACCCAACTAATTTAATCAGCTCTCCAGCTGCTTTGGATCATGGTAGGCGAAATCAGAGGTTGAGTTCCATGATTCAGCAGACTGCTTTCTGCTGAGTGTTACTCCAAACAGCCCTCACTTGAGTTCTCCATCTGATTTCTGAAGATGTTGATACTTAAGCTGCTTCAATATTTTATGTAAGAATCACAATTTCCATGCTGCAACCACTACAATGGCTTTGCTGTCCTTGATGATTTATTTAGAACTAGTCTAAATAGGGCTCCTCTCCACCTCAGTCTGCAGTGTAGACATAGCCTATGAACACTACCATTTACAGAAAATTTTGGCTTTACTAACTACTTAGTTTCTTCTCCTTTGGTTTCTCAAGTTGTCAGCTCCGCTTCTCAGTAACATGTCTTCATGGTACTGAAACTGGTGGAAATTTTTATAACACATCTACCTCTAACCAAATCAATTTTCTTTCTTTATTGATTGGATTAAGACTAGAATCTTATTTAAACTGCTGCACATTTTTTTCATCCCCTAGAATTAACCTTCCCTAACAATGTATTTAACTTTTAAGGTTTTATTTAAGAAAAGAGATTCTAAAATTTCAAAGTTAATCAAGAGCAATATGCAGTGAACTATGCACAGAAAAAATACTTTAAAATAGCAGTAGGAGACTGAACAATTAAGCAGTTCCCTTCTTTCATAGGGAAGTTATGAATGGATTATCAAGTGATCATCATAATATTTGATGACTCTGCTATCAGTATGTTTTGGTAGGATTGTTGTGTAGTTAGAATAATTAAACTTACTGTAAAAGAAATTAATGTATATTAACTATCTCCTTAATAAAACATACAGAAAAGAGAAAATATTAGTTATGGGGAATTGAATATTGTTTAATGATTTATAACAAGATAGTCACAAAATAAAAATATTATATTTCAGGACTTGACTCTAAAGTTAAATCAGTGTTATTTTTTAGATATATTTATAGTAAATTTTATTAATTCAAGGAGCTGAAAACCCCAGAGAGTTAAGTCCTTTAGGTTGTGAATGGAAAATGTATAGATGTAATTTCTCCCAATGGGATAGGATTAATTCCCTCCAAGAAATGCAGAAAACTAAAGGCTAGTAAACAGGTTCGTCTATTTTCTTAAGCTTGATCTCTCTCTTTTTTTTTTTTCTTTTTTTTTTTTTAATTTATATTAAGTAAGTCCATAGTCCCCATGGTTATGGGCATAATCTTTGAAGCATGAAATGAGTGTAACTAATAAATCAATGTCTGCTAGAATTTGATAGCATCCTAAAACATGTGATACGATATGAAAGGTTCCTATATTTCTGTTGAAGCTATAGTTAATATTTTAGATATCATAAATGTGAGCCTATGTAGTTAGGAGAAAAAGTATCATATTGTGTATATTTTCAGCGGAAGTCTAAAATGGTTATAGGGAAAAGGGAGAAAGAAAGGAAAGTTGCCTTACAGTTAGTGAAAAAGATGACACTCAAGATATGCAGGCCTTTAACTACACATGACTGTATTGCAAAAGAGGAAACAACAGACTGGATTCATTTTCCTAACAATTTCTCTGATTCCGCAAGTGTGGGAAATACTGGCATAAGCTTTATATAAACCTATAGATTGATGTAGACATTTTATATAGAGCTGCAGTTCTGAAATATGTATAGAAATTGACACGAAGCCAAGACAGAAAAATTATTTTAAAAGTGTGAGTAAAGATTATGTCTGAATTTCGTGCTTGTCATAATTTCAAGTAAGGCTGAGTAGCAAAACTCTTTGATAGATAACAGCAGTCTTCAGGTGGGAGGTCACCCTTACTCACTGTATTATATTACTAAGAGACAGCCTCAGTCAATGGTAAAAAGATGATAGAATGAGAATTGTTTAAACAATAATCTTAATAAGGTTATCAGCAAATTAGACTCAAGTGTACAGTCCTGGTTAATAACCTGAGGTCTCAGCTGTAAACCAACTCCATTGAAACTAAATGGCAGATACAAACATTGAGAACCAAGAAACTTAACTTCCAGTTTCCAAAGCATTTCCTTTTGAAATCAGTTACATCCAGCTTTCTGTTTTAAGTTGAATATTAATATCAAAGTGTCTAGCGTCAGAATAAATCTGTACGTCAGGTGTGTTGATTCTCCCCATTACATCCATTCAACAGCCTATATTAGAACTTCTCAGAACTCAACAATTGGCCGGTGATTTTTCATTCCCCCTGCTTGCTTAGCTCCACCATGTTTCGCCAGGTGTTTTCAGTAACTTTTTTAATGGCGACATTTCCCAGCCTACTTCAACGGTATTTTGTCTGAGAAACAAATATTGTGCCAGCATTATCTTTATTTTGCCAGTATTGTGTTTATAAGTTGTACACGTCCCATACCTTCACGTTTTGAAGGGGACAGGACAAAGGCTCCCGCAGGGACCGTGGCTGCACCCGGGCAGCGCGGCGCCGGGCCCGCATTCAGCACCGGGGCGGGGGACAGCTCCCGCGCCCGCCCCGCCCCGCTGGGTCCTATCGCCCCCCCCCCAGCCCCGCCTCCTTTGCGTCCCACCGGCAGCCCCGCCGCTTGCTGGACACAACCTTGTTGTTTGCGTTCGGGGGCGGGGTTGTTTGGTTTTGTTTTGGGGGTTTTTTTTTGGTTTTTTTTTGAAGCGTCCCACCGGCAGCCCCGCCGCTTGCTGGACGCAACCTCCTTGTTTGCGTTCGGAGGCGGGGTTACTTGGTTTTGTTTTGGTTTTGTTTGGTTTTGGTTTTTTTTTAAATGAAATTCCTGGTAATGAAGCCAATGTTTTGTGCATGCAAGGAGCACAGAACAGACCTTGATTATGGTCTGCCATGCAAAAGAGTTGGAAACTGCAAGCTCTTTTGTCATGACTTAGATGGAAAGTTTGAAGATTCTAGTACATCCGCCTAAGTAATAATAATCAGCTTTCACCACTGACCAAAAATTAGACCGCTAATACGAAACATAACCTAAACATAAGAAACATTCCAGCTGTGATCATCAAAAGGTTTAGAAAGTTTCTTATTGAGGACAGGCAGGGACTTTAATAAAGACATCTCATTCATTTTTGATAAATTTATCTAACTTTTCTTACACACATAGGCAAATTGTTTCATCTAAAAACACTATTTAGGGAGCTCAAAAAGCTCTGCAGACACAAAACTATTTTATAAATAAAACCTTTAACATTACTCTGGAAGTTAGGTTTTTTTGTGTTACAAATTACATCTGTAATGGGGAGTTAAATCTCTCCCATTCTAATAGAGCAAAGAAAGCTTTAGCTAGATATACATTTTATTTTCACTGTAGCCTACATTACATTAAATGATTTAACTGATTAAACCAGTTACACTATAATTTCCAGGTACCAGCTCCACTTCTGTCAATAATATGACAGACAAATTCATGGGCTTATCCAATTCCTAGTGAAAAAAATACAGCAATTCCCACTTACTTACTCCGGATCTGCCATTTCTCCTACATTAAGTCCTAGTGGGCAGTTTCCTATTTATCATGAAATAATTGATTTCATGTTTCCAGCTGAGATAGCCTTTTGCTGTTCAACAAAAAAAATAATAGAACTGACTTGATATGGATTTTAATCTGGTAACAAGCCTAAAGTAATGCTCATTAGCTTTGTGCTAAATAAATAGTATTCAGGGTTCTCTCCACTGATGCTGAACTGGATACACGTGCCTCTTCCCAAATTATGAAGACTGCCTTCATCTGTGACTACTTAAGGTCTCCATCTTTGCCAGTCTAACAGATCCCCCCAGTATTATCCTCTACTTTTGCTCATAATTATTTACAGCAGGTTTCCTCAGGGCTGTGCTGAAGACCCAGCTAATAGTCCCACTTGCAATCCATTGCCTATTACTTGTACCTAGTGCAGTTTCTCTGGTCTCCAAGATCTCTGCCACCAGTTTTTGGTCACAATATTTAGTAAATACACCCTGCAAATTTTAGACATTTTGTACTTAATTTTCTACTATGTAGCTAATGTGCCACCACTGTTCTAATAGACCTTAATGGCCCCTGTGTTCAGATTCATGGAGATTCAGTCCACATTCCCCGGGTTCTCATTTTCCCCTATTATCCACTGGAAGATTGCCTTATACCAAGCCATCTCCACATTCAGCCATAATCTGCTCAAACCCACATTTTACTAAATCCTGATGCTGAAATTCTAGGTGGTGCAAACCCCAAGGTCATCCTTCCCTAAAGCAATAATCAAGTCATTAAGTAAATTCAGTTTGCCCACCACAGAGTGCAGGAGGGATGTATTCTATTACTGTTATTCTAATAGCATAAATACAAAACCCAGTAATTTACCTGTAACAGAATGCAGGAGAGATGTGTTTTATTACTATTAATTTAAACCAGAAGTATACCAGGCTGCTCTCAAAGAACACAGGATCCTTTCTTAAGCAGATTTATTCCCTCTGAGAGTCTAGGTATTCTAAGGCAAATATTACTCTCTGGAATGGGAAGGTCAGCACAAAGTAGAAGAGGGATAGATACGGAACGGCTTTGTGAAAAAAATGGAGTTCACGCAGGGCTCTCAAGGAGGAAGGATATCAGCTACACAGAAAGGCTTGATGACTGAACTTCTGAAGTGAAGGACATGCCAAGACAGTAGTAGTTTCTCAGGTCAGGTAAACCTACCAGAGCCAGTTTCAAAATACCTTGCTTAGAAATAGCTGTGCTTGAAGAACTTCGAGTGACCTAGTGGTAAAATCTCAGCTTTAACTACCTGTTATTACCCCTCACACTAGACTTACCATCATTATGATCATGCTGATGTTATCATCATTAGTCTCCCATGCATACTGGAATTGGTATGCAGCAAACTACTACCTCCCTTGAGCCTCCTCAGACACAGACCTGAAGGACACCGCGTTACAGAAGCAAAGGCAGTCCCTTCGACTGCCTGCCCTCAGCTTCACTACTACACACGTTGGCTCCCAGTCTGGGTGATCTTGATAGTACAGCACATCCCTGGACATATGCCACTTAAGAAATGACTACTTAGGTAGAGTCACCACGGAACTTCATGGAACCATGAATAAACGTCTAGAAGTACTTGAGTTCACTAGCTTAATGGGAACTTGGGTGTCAAGCTGAACTGCAGACACAGCAACGGCTGCTCATCTACTGATGAACTAGTAGCCACTTCTCATATATAAAGATATGATAGGGAGTGTCTGTGGAGCTAGTCATAAAATCTTTAGTGAAAACCTCCTAAACTAGCATTTCTAGACTAAGCTTTTAAGGTGACAGTCATCCCAGTACAAAGAGACAAAAAGAAAAAACTGTGCATCACTTAGGCACCAGATAAGTACGACACTAAGAGCTTAACCTTCATATATGGAGGTTAATGTCAGGCTTAATGAATATCCCTGAAAGATCAACGAAGAACATTCAAATTGAGTCCTTAAAAATATTAATAATAATGATCTAGGAAAAAGTGGAAATGAAAGGTCAGAATTCTAAATAATGTCATCAAGGAAGGAGATCAAAAGCAGCAGAGAGAAGCTGTTCAGTGATTACACATGCTGTCAGAGCCATTATCAGAAGTGTTCCTGAAAGGGCAACTGTGATAGAGCTGTAAGCTGAACTAAATTTATGTTATTCTGTTAAATTATTACCCTCTCCTCCATCTTATTTTTCAAAAATTAAACACTGTATTCTATGTGGAACTGTTAGACCTGTGCCAGGACTCTGCAATCAGAGGTTATTCTAGAGAGGTAAAAAGAGATGAAAGGTGTACTCTGAAAGGGTAGATGTGCATAAACAGTGGCAATTTTCCACTTGTAATGATGGTTTGCATGCCCTGTAGGATAACTACAAAGGATGTCTGTTTTGAGACTTTATGGCAGAATCATATAAACTTCTTTCTTACTATATCATGAAATTCTGTCTTCATTCTTGCAAGTACTGACTCAGCTTTAATAATGACAAAGCGGAGGCTGAGGTCAGAGTACCTGACCCAACTGGAGGTTGATGTCTTATTTATTTCTCAGTAATAGTTTTAGGATAATTTTCAATTGGTACCTATATCTAGTTTTAGTAACTGGCAATGAATTATTCCATGACTTAAGACAGGGAGTATTTGCAAACATATACAATACATCTATTCTTACATAATTTTCAGTGTTTCAGAACTATTAAGATTGGCTAGAATTGGCATGCTTAAGGCTTGCCATAACTCTGTGGCATTCCAGTTTGGACCAAAACCAAGTAGGGTTTGTCCCTATTTGTCTCCTTTTTCATGTCTCCTGGACAAGGACCTTATGTTAATAAAGAGCACTAGCCAGTAAGGGCCATACCCTGTTATCAGTAGCAAAATGTCTTGCCTCTGAACTTTTTCAGTGTGGCCTGTTGAAACTTCGGATTCAAAGTAACAGACTTCTAAGTCTGCCAGACTATTCATGATGTGAGCTGTGACACACAGGTACACATTTTGAGTGCAGAATTGCCAGCAGGCAGGTGTGAGCTGAATACAGTCCTCTCTGCAGAGCAGCACAATGTAGTATCATCAACCAGAAGCAAGAGGTGATGCTTGTAGCTGGGAAGTCGCAGGGACACAATGAAGGGAGACCATGAAGAGACCAGAGACAGAGATGCTGTCTCATGACCTTGTTCTGCAGTGTCTAGCAAGGAACAGCGGTGGCAGCTGCTGAAGACAGTGACATGATGCTGTAGTGATAAGTGCTATTATTAGGTGGTAAAATATCCTTGTACTTACCCAGTTTGTACAAACGTAAGAATGTGCTTCTCCTTTGCATTGCCAAAGGGAAGTTTAATGGCCCCTTCCCCTAACTATCTACAGACTAATGTCCTGACTATTCTTGAAATTCCTCATGAGATAATGCTTACAGTTGTAAGGCAGCTCAATTTGTAGTGTTGTCTTTGCTGCTCCAATGAGCATGTTGTTTGGACGGTCCCAGGTGTCAAGAACAGGAGACACACGGATTTAGGCTGATGTTCAAGACTGTGCTCCTACTGAGCAAAAGTTTTTGTTCCATTCAGTTACAAACTCAATATCACAATCTGAAGACTGTTGACACTACAGGATGCTGCTGATTTAAACTGATTTCCATAAACTTCCCATCAAGCCTACAAATATGTCTTCCACTTTCATGGGCTTACTCCCTCAGAGAAATGAAAACCTCCATGATCTGACTTTCTGCTTCTGCCAGTGTGGCTGTGAGTTGGTGGATTGTCTGGGTGCAAGCTGGGAGCTCTGTGCTACAGGCTAAGGACACGTTTATGCAAGATACAGCACGGCCTGCTGGCTACAGCACTTGGTAACTCTCAGGTTTCTCTGAAGAACCTAGACCAACTTCAGCTATCTATCTGCCCAAATCTAGATCTAGACACCTCTTTCCCAAGAGCAGATGCTTCTGAGAATATATGAGCTAAGTGCCCAAGAAACTTGATACAGTTCTCCAGAAACTGTTATCAGAAGTCTTTCAAAAGCTGAACGATGACTATTTTTTCTGAGTTTTTTTTAAAGCCAGAGCTAAAGATACTGCCAGAGCACTTTATTTGAAGATAATATCATACCTTTGAATGCAGAAAGATAATAATATGTAACAGTCTGATAAATTTCAGTGCCTATGGAGGCTAGAGGTTTGACAAGTAATGAGACTGTATTGCTGTCTGTTATTTAAATGGTCTAGATCCTACCCTAGAACCCACCCTAGAACAAAAATGAAGGAAACAACATTGCTAACACAGTTTTACCTATTGAAACCTATTTTAATCAAATATACTGCACTGGCTTTTAGATATGGCTCAACTGAACTTTCCCTGAGCAGCTATACTTTAGTGTGAACCTAATATATACTTTTTCTCTGCTTTATATAGCAATAACACTGGCATGTCAGTCAGGTCAGGATCAGTTGTTGCAGAACTGCAAGGACCAATTTGAAGCCTGTTCCATTACATCTTTCTTTTCTACCTCAGTTTGTATGTTCATTCTATACAGAAATCCTCACAGTGCTGGCAATAATGAGTAGTGAGATGAATGCACTGGAAAAAAAAAGCCAGTTTT
Source organism: Pelecanus crispus (assembly GCF_030463565.1). Lineage (NCBI taxonomy): Eukaryota > Metazoa > Chordata > Aves > Pelecaniformes > Pelecanidae > Pelecanus > Pelecanus crispus. Next base: position 139,228,677 of record NC_134644.1, read on the forward strand.
TACTGGCAATTTAATACTGGGAAACCACTGCATTTTCAGATTGCTACCAGTTCTTGCCCCCACAAAAATCAGAAAGAACAGTATCTGGAGTAGCCTGTTAAGAATGCATCGGTAAATCAAGGAATGTTTTACTATTCATTGCACCAGCAGCACGTTCAAATGTCTCATATCCAGCCCGTAAGAAAGGAATTTAAATATGTCCATTCTTTTAGAAGCATTTTGCAATTTATAAGGAAATATTTTTGAAGTTTAATAAGAGTTGGATTTTTATGTGTTTTTGTAGAACGATAGCTGAATTACATAAACTGCCAGAATCTCTCATTTAAACAGAATATTGTTTATATTCTGAAATGCAGATTAAATATAGTATGCCAAGAATTATATAGCTAAGCTGTGGTCATAGACTGATTACCTGGAGTACGCAAAATTTTCCAGGCATTTCAGTCCAGAATACAGTTCCAGAAACATGCCCAGAGCACAGGAAGTTTTGCTGGTAAAGATTCAGTGAGCAGAGGTTTTATTTACTCTTCTGTATCAGCACAGCATAGATAGACAAGCAGATTGCAACAGGCCTTTCTTATAAACTCAGTGTCTCCGTTAATATAAGCTATATCTGGTCTATGAGGATTTACCAGCGTAACACTATCTGCAAAGTGTTTTTTATGTGGACTCAGAATAGGGAGTCCCTTTTTTTTCCTTCTTCTTTTTCTCGTAGTTGCTAGTGTTCTTCCTAGTGATCCCCTGCCATTCTTTGCCTAATGAGTTGTAAAATCTAATCAATTGCAATAATTAAAACATACTGTGTGTGGAATGATGCACAACTTTAATTACACAACAAAGTCCCAAACAAACAAAAGCTTGAGATTCTTACATTAGAAGAAAGCAAAATAGTTTCTTTTGCTGTAAATTTTTTTCACCAGGAACAGACTCATGCTTATAGATGATATGTATAAAACACTAAAAATCCCAGGCCTGCAGTTCTGTAGATTTTATTAAAATAGCTGGCAGAGTTTAGGCTTGTGTGTTACCAGCATGTGAATGAATGGCTGGAACAAACAGATAGATGGTTGTTGTCAGGAAAACACCCTGGGAGGCAACTCTGAACAGGAAAGTTTTGTATTCAAGACCTATAAAATGCATGGAGTTATAGCATTGTCACACAGTGTAAGAAGGGGTGCTATATATTGACTCACCTCTTTTCAAGGATCTTTTGTATGCTGGTGAACATTTAGGCATAAAATAAATTCCCTATGGCAGACTGAAACGCCAGAGTTTCCTAATTAAAACCAGTTTGATGACAATCAGGCAGATACATTCTCATGATTTTATTTTTTTAAGAACAACGCATGTCACGTAATTGCGTCCTTGTATTGTACAACTTTTTCCTATGCTGTTATTTACATTGTGATACCGGCCCCAACGAGGAAACAATGAGTTTGACAGAAACTGCAAGCTCAGTAATTCAGATCTGTCCCATGTTTATTTGTTCTTTGAATTCTCAAGTATAATTATGTTACTGAGTCTGGTGGAGAACTCGAGCATGCATTAGCTATTTCACAGTAATTTCAGTGAAGTGGAGAACCTAGTATACTTTATTTAAGCTTCAAACTTTTTCACAGTGAAATCTGATACAGGCAACTTGCACAGTTTGAAAGGTAGTTATTGCTCTCCAATAGCATTGCCTTTTCTTTGACCCTGTCCTAGCTACAGAACCTCACCAATTTCATTATTCAGTCCTGCCTAGGTATGCAGTGTTATTGCCTTGATTCTTTGCTAAGATTGGCTTCTTTTGCTGTTGTTTTGAAGGGAGGTATAGCCCTTCTAAATCAGATAGATTAACCGGCGTATGTTTTCTGAATGGGCTGTATGAAGGATGAAGACAGGTGGTTCACAACCTACTTGGCAGGAGAAATAAATGGATCTTATTCCTCCAACAAATATGGCTGAAAGAAAAAAAAAAAAAGGCAGAAGCAGCGCTGGTAGGGATAGATACAAATCTGGTTGGAATACTTCAAAATATGAGAGGTGCTACCTGTTCTGTACTATTATTAGCTGAAGAAGGCCAAAGATAGCACATAAGTACAAGATGATGCCAAATACGGACCCTCACACCATGAGCAATTTCAGGTTGTGCTTAAAGAGCTGAAATTGTGCTTAGTAACCCCTAGCTGAAACAGGCTTACTGCTATTTTTCTCAAAGTTACAGTGAGGTGGCCTTTTCATCTCTGGAGCTGTTACCACCACTGTGACCAATCTCTCCCCATATACTCATCACACCTGCATTCTGCTTAGCTGCTTTTCCCTCTTCTTGGGTGTTACAGCAATTTTGTCAGACTTAGTGTGTCCTTGGAAGTACACCAGACATCACCAAATGGATTTAACAGCACTCTGAGAAATGAGAGCAAATGCTTTTATGAACGAGCTTAAACTGAGCTTTAAGACAGAAAACAATTTATTTTAGTATTTCTAATAGAAAACTGGATTTACTTAAGACTTCTAACCAAAACAATGTATTTTTTCCAAATAAAGTGTTGTAACGATTTTTGCATCACTTCAACACTTCGCACACTATCTTAAAGCTGCCCGTATTCCTTTCAGTATAAATAACTACATTTTGTAGTAAAACCATTAGGTTCTTTGATATATTCATTTCTTTTCTCATAATATTGGTTCTGTAAATGAGAATGACCAGCTATTCCAGGCAAAATGGAAGGCTGTGAGGTATGGAGGTGCCTGAACTTTATCAAAATGAATGACAAAATATTTCAGAAAACCTATCTCCTGAGACAGAAATTGAAACATTATTTCTAGGAAGCATTCATCTACTTACACATTTTAATCACAATGAGAAACTGGGTTCACCTTCATACTACTGTTTACTTTTCAACGTCTTGCTCTCAACCTAATTCAGGGCAAATACCTTCAGTTCTTGTAGCACCTGAAGTTTGTCTAGACATGACAGTTTGGCAGGACTAGTCTCCTGAACAATGCTTCTTGTTTATTTTTCTTAACTTTGACTTTTGGCTCATAAATTTACACATGGCTAGGAAGGTGTGCACTATGTAGTACTAAATTGACAGCTTACACGTGGTATTTAGCAATTACTTCTCCACACTGTGTAAAGTTTTACATAATTGCACTTAATGTAGAAAATTAATAATGTTCTGCACATTAGCAGAACTTTATATCCTTCACTTGGTAACTTGCAATAATAAATATCACCTCCCATTGTAATTTAAAAATGGTGAGACCAGTCATGGCTTGCTTTCTGAAATGAATTTGCTTACTGCAGGCAGTAAAACCATCAGGTTTTGACAGTGTCTAAGATGATTCTAATGTTTTCTCTCGGTGCAAAAATCACAACATTAAACCAAAACAATGAATGCAGCAGCCAAAGCAGCTTCTACCATTCTGAGTTTATTTGACACATGCACATTTGAAAGGATTTAAGCAAGCCCTGACAAATACACTTGTATCAGTCTAACCAAAACATTGTTTATTTTGTTTTACAGATTTTGGCCATTGTGTCCATTCTGTTCATCGTACTGTCCACTATTGCTTTGTCTCTTAACACACTGCCAGAGCTTCAAGAAATAGATGAATTCGGGCAGCCAAATGACAACCCTCAGCTAGCACATGTTGAAGCTGTGTGTATTGCTTGGTTTACCATGGAGTACCTTTTGCGTTTTCTGTCCTCACCAAATAAGTGGAAGTTCTTCAAAGGCCCATTAAATGTCATTGACTTACTGGCTATCTTGCCATACTATGTCACCATCTTCCTCACGGAGTCTAATAAAAGTGTCCTGCAGTTCCAAAATGTCAGACGTGTGGTTCAGATATTTCGCATTATGAGGATCCTAAGGATTCTTAAGCTCGCCAGACATTCAACAGGCCTTCAGTCTTTAGGTTTTACGCTCAGGAGGAGTTACAATGAATTGGGCTTGTTGATATTATTTTTAGCCATGGGAATAATGATATTTTCGAGTCTTGTATTCTTTGCTGAAAAGGATGAGGATGCTACAAAATTTACCAGTATCCCCGCATCATTCTGGTGGGCAACAATCACTATGACTACTGTAGGATACGGTGACATTTATCCTAAGACGTTATTAGGTAAAATAGTTGGAGGACTTTGCTGTATCGCTGGAGTGCTGGTCATAGCCCTGCCCATACCAATTATTGTGAACAATTTCTCAGAGTTTTATAAGGAGCAGAAAAGACAGGAGAAGGCAATTAAGAGGAGAGAAGCACTTGAACGAGCTAAAAGAAATGGCAGTATTGTCTCCATGAACCTGAAAGATGCCTTTGCTCGCAGTATGGAAATGATAGATGTAGCAGTAGATTCAGGTAAGCCTGGAGAAGCAGCCAACCCAAAGGAGACACCTGAGGACAACCACCTGTCCCCAAGCCGGTGGAAATGGGCCAGAAGAACAATGTCCGAAACAAGCTCAAACAAGTCTTATGAGAACAAATACCAAGAAGTTAGTCAACAAGACTCCCACGAGCAATTAAACAATGCCGCAGCATCCTCCAGCCCACAGCACCTCAGTGCCCAAAAACTGGAGATGTTGTATAATGAAATTACTAAAACTCAGTCTCAGCCTATTCTTAATGCTGGTTACCAAGACCAGTCAGCAAAGCCACCTGTGTATGAAGAAGAAATAGAAATGGAAGAAGTTACAGGTCAGAGAGATCCGTTGCCAAGTGGACCTACAGACATCATAACAGACATGAGAAGCACATCCAGTATCGACAGTTTTGCCAGTTGTGCGACCGACTTCACGGAAACGGAGAGGTCTCCCCTTTCTCTGTTTCCTGGCTCTCACTTGCAAATGAGATTTCCAGCTGATGCTGTTAACCTGGAAGACAACCAAAGAGTAAGGAGTTCTCAGTTTATACCGTTCACAAAAGACAGAATGTTTTCTCCAACTGATGTCACCTTTGACTACAATCCAATCGACAGAGCTGTTATCAGTGATGGCAGTGGATCCCAAACTGTTTTGCGTGGTCATTTGCATTTAGACACTGCCACGGAAAGCCCCAAAAGTTCCCTGAAAGGTAGCAACCCATTAAAATCCAGATCCCTTAAAGTTAATTTTAAAGACAATAGAGGTGGTGCTCCACAAACTCCACCGAGCACTGCAAGGCCGCTGCCAGTAACGGCAGGAGCAGACTTCACACAGGCCACCCCTCAGCACATCAGCACCATTCTCCTCGAAGAAAATTCACCCCAAGGTGAACGACCTTTACTTGGTGCTGACGCATCAGCACTTTGTCAGGGACCCGTTAAAAAATCATCCCCTCTCTTTCCCAAACAAAAGATTTTCACTTTCCCTTCAAAAGAGAGGAGGAGCTTTACTGAAATAGACACTGGAGAAGAAGAAGAGTTTATGGAGTCACATGGTATAAAACATGAAGAGCAACAGGATAACAAGACACATTGCTGCGGGGATAAACACAGTGATGGCAACCATTTAACAGAGGAGCCACAGGTCAGCTCTTCACCCAAAAGCATGAGCCACAACTGTACCCAAGACATTTACCATGCTGTGGGTGAGGTAAAGAAAGACAGTAACCAAGAAGGTCACAAAATGGAAAACCATTTATTTGCCCCAGAAATTCATTCAAGTCCAGGAGAAACTGGTTACTGTCCCACACGTGAAACTAGCATGTGACTAGTTATAAAAGCAATAAAAATACCTTTTCTTAAACACAGTTAGTAATGCCTATGAACTAAAACATGGAAAGCCTCAAAAAAAAGTGCATAAAATGTTATTTTTGCATGGCATGAAGAGTTGTTTAGTTTAAATACTGTTTAATTTAAAAAAAAAAAAAAAGACTGCTTTTTGTAACAAACTGAAAAAAATGGGGAAAAAAATGACTCAAGAACAGTAAATAAAATAAAGAGAGCTCTGTTAGGAGCCAGTGTTCTGCAACATCTGACATTTTTGATCCTTTCACTTATGATTGTAGACAGATTTTGAACTCTTTTTACTTTTTTTGTTTTCTTGGTTACAATGAATTTTAGAATTTGCACATGAAAGGATGAAATGTCAATGCATGCATTCATAAAGATGTGAAACAAGGTGCTTTGAGCTTGCAAAATGCATATATTTGTAAATAGTTTGGGGCTGGGGGAAAAGCTACTGTTAACAAGGATTTATGGAAAAAGCATTTCCTGGAACACAGGTACTTCCTTCACAGCGTGCTGCCTGGAGGTTTTGTACAGACTTATGTTGCAAAATTGCAACTTCTACTTAAAGCATCTCACGTATCTTGCTTTCTGTTATAAAGCTCATCTGTTAGTTAAGGACTACAGTGTTTTAGTTTATCTGTGCTGTAAATCATGAATTTTTTTTAGTTGCATAACTTTAGTTATTGCATTTGTCAGTTTAATTAATGATCCTATGAGGAAAAGCAAAGATTTAATGACCAGAACTTGAAGCATTTGATATTTTTATAGAAAACTGCCAACATTTCATAACTAAGAAAAAAAATTTCCGTTTTAAAATAAAAAAAGAGTTATTTCTGTGGCAATAAATAGTGCCAAATGGCTATATAGACATATCCAAAAGTTTTCAATCTCTTAGAATACTTCTTTTAACTTGGTATTAAGAAAAATATTACCTACATTCTTTTTTTCCATTGATCTAACAATATTTGCTTCTACATGACCTTTGAGCTCTCTTTCCCTTTTCTTTACATGCAGTGCCCATACTTCAATAATGGCAGTGTTGTTGAGGCTGTTATGGTGTAAGAACATAAGAGACAAGCTTTGTAGGGGGAAGTAGTACCTTTTATTATCACAAATCATATAGCTGGAATAAACAGGCTTCAAGTTCATGTCACTTGCCCCAGGTCTTCCATGCCTGAAGCTTGTCTGTGTTTTTCAGTTCACTCATTTGGACTGACAGAAGATATCACCCGATCACCAACTTTGCCTCTACCCATACGCCTGTGGCTGTTCCAAAAGCGGAGTATAGTCTTTCCCCTATACTTCAATAAAGGGAAATGTCAATCCTGCCAAAGAATCTTTGGTTTCTCTGATATTCTCCAGCTTTGTAAAAGAAAGATGCTGAACCAAAGCCTTCATTACAAAGTACCCATCTAACCACTGTCTGAAAAAAGTTATTAATTTTTTATCCAGCACCAATAGCTTCCTATGCTGTAATATACAAAAAACCTATAGATAGCTTTAATTCCCTAAATCATAAATAGTTTAGTCAATTAATTAATCCTAATCATAAGCAAAAGCATGCCACTACACAGGCCCATCCTACAAAATGGTTTTTTTTTTTTTTTTTTTAGGAAAACAGAACACAGGTATTCTTTTGCTGTCCTCTGATTTGCTGCTGATGTTGGATACTCCCTTACAACAGTCCAGCCTCACAGCTAATAGACAGAGGGTCCAGCAGTTAAAAGTCTAAAGAAGTGTTTAGAAATTCAAGCATCAGTTCCCCACTGCTCCACGGGCTTGTTGCCAGAGATCAGTCCTCTCACTTCCCTGTGCGCAGAAAGGAGCGAATGCTTCTTCCAGGTTAGCAGTGTAACAGCAAGCATTGCAAAGACACTGAGACAGCAAGAATGGAAGCCTTAAAAAGCACTTTAGGCCAGCCAACGTGGACCTAGGTTGATTTTTACTTATGTGTCATTTTCTGTCACTTAAAAGTCAGGCACCTAACGCATTTAATGTAAAAGAGCAAGCGTTTTTGTTGCAACATTGCCCTCTGCTTGAAATGGTGGGGCTGATGCCACAGACCTCACTCAAGCCTGGCCTATGGAAAAGAGACAAGTTTGGAAAGCCCCAAAATACGGATTCTAGTGGTTTAGCCAAACAATGAGCACAGCACAATCCTTCAGCTTAAAAAGAAGTTTTCTGTATTTCAAAAGTTCTCCAATTTCCATAAGAAGATAACACTGAGGTGTCTCTTCAGTCATTTGAGAAACTGGGAATATAATGTTATTTTTTCTGAACAATGTCTGGTCATTAATTCTCAAAATAAAAATAAATCTTTTTGTCCTTAGATGCAATTCATTGCAACTTGTTGCTGCATTCAGTTTTACCTATGTATATGGCATTCTGCTTAACATTTTTCAATCATGTCATGTCTCACTGTTCCAAAACTTAGCTCTTGAGTATTTTATAGTCATTAATCTTCTATATTTATTTTTATTTTTTTCTGCCTAGATATTTTCAGTGACTAAAACTAAATGCCAGTCAATTTTTATATGCCTAAAGTGTTGGTCTGTACTTTCTATGTGCAGTTTTATGAAATCACATGGACCTGTTTGATCTGCCTTTACATCCTAGTGAACTAATGAAGACCAAATTAAGTCCAAATGGGATCCGATCCCATGCTCTGGATCCACAGAAAAATCCCATTCAAGAGAATGATGTTGTTCTGGCAAGACTGAGGTCTGTGTTGTGTTCCTACCATGTGCTTTTTCTCCCAGGTGACCCTTATGCTTTGGAAAAGCCCCCTCAGATCTGTGCCACTTGGTGGAAAGGGACAAGTCCAGCCGTAGGGGAACGTATGGCAGGAGCAGAGATTCGATTCCTTAAGTTAAACTTTATGCAAACCTGATTCTGCCCTATTCAATAACAGTGAAATCACAGCCTCAATCCTTGTGCAGATGAATTTCCTCTGAAACCAATGGGAGTCTGACAGAAAAAGGGACTGACTGAAATATAAATGAGGATGGCAAGAGTCTCTCTTTCTTGATTAAAATCAACAGGAGCTTTAACTATATAAATCAGATGAGAAGACCAGGCCCTTATTGACTGCCATATTTTAAATGTTTTCAGAGAAGCACATTTATTTTGAAATTGTACAAGCAAAGGAAATGCAATTCTCTTTATTAACAGATGTATTTTTTTGAAATCTTGGAAGCAAAAGGATCAAGCTTTAGAAGTGCTTTTGGTATAGTTTCATTACATACTTTTGACTATGCTGAATATTATTTCCAGAAGCACAGGTTTAGACATTCGGTTTTTCCAGTCTTGACTGCATACATGGGATCCACTCCTGAATACCTAGGTCATGTAAAATTCCTGATCAAAACATTTACTTGAGCAGTTGCAGGACTGGACCTAGCTTTCATTCCAGTACAGTGTGTGGAAGAAGTGCAGTCCAGGATCACTTCATTCATCATGAATTGCTATGTAGCAAATTATGCAAAATTACCCAAGTATATTTTTCTGTTTTTCTAAAACTTTGAAGCCATTTCAGACTTATTAGCCATTCACCACAGAAAGGGGAGGGTTGTTTTTGAGTTCTGGAGTCAGTCTCCAACAGTTGTGGAATTTCAAAAAAACTTAAGGAGTCTTAAGATGAAGTTACTCCCCTGTGCACCTGAAAGGGGTCTGACTCTCCGTATCACTGGAAAATGAAGATTGTTCAGGGAGATAGCTTTGCAATCAGTCTATTTTTTATATTTTATACTAACTGCAGAATTCTGAATCAAAGTTTTAATTCCTTTTCAGTGATGAAACCAAATGTACACATTTAAAAGATGTTCACAGAGTAATCAGAACCATTTTTGAGTAAACAGTCACAATAATCCAAATCTAGGGTCGGGGGGAATAATATATCGCACAAACTGCTAAGGAAGTTCGTACAGGAAAGCTGTTTACAGGTGAAGCACATAACGTAAAGAATGTAACATGGTGTGGGAAGTTATTGCACTACAGAATTTATATAAAATACACTTTTTTAAATGAAAACACAAAAGGCCTTTTAATGCTTCATTGTATAGAACATAGGAGCCTCTGTGCTAATGCAGCAATCCAATGCACTGTGTCCTCACTTCAAAATTGGTCTCAAAATTCAAACATTAGTGATGTTAGAGAGGTGATATCTGATCTAACACTAGAGCAACTGACTTGAAGAGCTTTTTAGCACAATATTACGTAACCAAAACTGTGTACAGAAAATTGTATTTTTGCCTATAACATACATAAATCAAAATGACAGTTGGTTTCTGGAGTCTTTTCCTGACAGGTAACACTGGGCAACATATTTTTATTCCTTGAAAAACAGCTAGTTCTTTTGAAAGTAGGTCTCTTCCCCAGCATGTAGACTGAGCTTCTGTTTCCTTAGGTCTCTTTGAAACAAGGTTTACCTTCAATTATTTAATTAACTACTTCAACCTCATCTCTAAACCACAGTCCAGTTGTCTTTTTCAAGCCCTATTGCAAATACAGTCAACCTGGTAAAACTGTCCAGGGCCTACCTGACTGGGGTTTTTTTTATTCAAATAATTTTTGAATCATTTGGATAGAGAATAAAGTTTAACATTTTGATCATGCAAAAAAATATTTTAAAAGCAAAAAAATGCAAGAAATATGTTTTTCTCAAAGTAGCCAGCACAGACCAAGCAAGAAACACAAATGCAGCAAAGGGGGAAGAAAGGCAGAAAACTGTAAGTAAACAAGGCATGTTTTAATATACTATATAAACAAGAGATATAATAAAGCATATATAAAATAGTCCATGTTCACACTTAATGAGGTAAAAATGCCAGTAGCAAAAGATTTAATTCCAGTCCTACCCCATCTTAATTTTTATCCAAGAACCAACAGGTCTCTACTGAGATTTTCAGTAATGTTATTACTCACCTGCTACATGAACATCTGATCTGTAATCGTTTTTCAGAAGACTCTCCTGAAAAAGAAGATAACTGTGTGTTCTTATCTTTGTTGATCTTTGGATCTCTTCCCATTGCCCTCCAAACACCAACCTTCTCTTCTTCTTGGGAGCAGTCAGAAGGCAACCCACCAAACGAGATGATAGGTGTGTCTTGCTTATCAGGAAAGCATTTTGGTAGTCTGGTGCAAATGGCCAGATGGACTCTATTGCATTTGAACCAAGGAGCAAGAAGAATTGAGTGTCATTTCTCTCTGCTATTGTTGCAGCCATACCATCTCACAGCTTCACATGTTTTCTAGTTTTAAAATGGTCTGACTCCACCAGTGTCCCCCTCAACCTGCAACTCATTTCAATGCGTTTGTTCAGTGCTTTTGCAAGAGCTTGTGTAAAAGCAGTTGACTGCTAAATGCTATTAAGAAAGCCATCAGTATAAGTGAGTATTTGTCTCTCGTCCAATACGTCTTTATTACTTAGTGGTACTCAGTTTAAACTCCAGCTGAAATGCTTTCATATTCTAAAACAGATCAGGTGTTATGTGAGCCAAACCCTTCGTGGCTACTCCATCGGTTTCCTTAATGAAGAAAGGTTAGGTGACTGGCAGGCAGAGACAAAACTGTTTGCATCGTGTGATGGTTTCTTGTTCAGTAATCATACACTGCGTGACATCTGCAGGTGTAGTAACATACTTGTCTTAGTATTTGTTCTGTTGCAGGTTTAAATACTATTTTTTTTAAATGCTGTGTTATGATATTTAAGAAATATTACCCTTTAGTGCAATGGAGATTTCTTCCAAAACAGCAGTGATACGTTATAGTCCTATATTATTATTGCTATTTAATTTTCTTTTATGACACCTAACACAGACCCAGATGGATCCCATTGTAGAACAAGGAAGTAGCACACAAATATTATTGCTCTTTTTAATTAAAAGTAGCTAAAGAACATGCTATTAGCTAACATTTAATTTAAAAAGATAAGACTATCCTAATTATACCTACAAACCAAACAGAACGGTGACATGTCATTACCTTAGACATTGACTGTAGTCCTGTGGTTAATGTAAACCCTGAATCTAAGAGCAGTCTGGGTAATTAATTTCAATATATTAAATTTTTACCTCAAATAAGTATTTAAATACATATTTAACATCAGCAGGAGCAATGTACACTTCTAAATCTGGAAGTCTATGGCTATGTTTACACTGGCATCTTAGTGGAAATCGGGAGAGCTCTCTTACCATGAGAGAGAGCTATCCCTGCTTCTCGTGCTTTGGTTCACATCACAGAGCAATCTTGGACCATGCAAACTGGATTACTTTTAGATGAAGCTGAACCAGAAAACTTGTTCCATGAGGGCACCTCCTATGCTGCAACCAGTACAAAGCACTCAGGCCTTGGTACCAGACTAGAGCCAGTCCACAATAGTACCCCTGATACACATAGCATAAATTGTCAGCACAAACTGTTTTCTCAACAAATCTGCTTCTGTTGTGTTGTACTACTTGCTAATGTAGACATAGACTATCTCTACCATGGTTGTCACCTCTAGTCCATGTAGTCTTGGCTAAATCCCTTACTCAAGGAAATTTTGCCATTGTCATCAGTGGTATTGCATAAGAAGAGCAATATATAGCCAAAGATGAAATTGTCCCCAGTGTGCTCTCGAACTCAATCCAGGTGGAATCATCTAAACAGTAAGTTCTTGATAACTCTTGGATAGTTGCTGTTTGCAGTTCAGACCACACTCTTAAATACTGCGTATTTCTATAGTCAATTTAGGTTGGTGTTATGCTTAATGAAGACAGTACAGACAGCCCTACATCGACTCTCACTCCAAGATCGTTAATTCAGTGGAATATTAAGCTGACTGCAAGTAGCCCTGTTTCACTTAACAGCAACTCTTAGTTTATACTGGTATGAATAAAAGCAAATGGCAGTGCAAATGGCTAAGCAGTGATGGAGGATTAGAAGCCCAGCTTGAGTATTTTGTGCCGATCTACCATGCCTAGATCTCTTTCTACTTGGATCATCAGTTTAAATTTATTTAAATTGGGGGGCTATTAGAGTTTTGATCATGTGCTTAGTTACTCTGATGCCTAGGACATATCTTGTAAAAGGTTACGCAAGAAACAAAAAGCCTATTCCTTATCTTACTTTTTTAACAATTGCAAGGTGAAGGACATATGTCTTATACTGATATTTTTGCTCTAAGTTTTGCTCAGATAGCATCTCTCAGTGGAGATTCAGAATACAAAACATTTATGCCTGTTCTTGAAGTCCTTAAGCAGAAAGCCAATGGGAATTCTGCCTGTATAAAACTGAAGGATGGAGCAATATATTATAGCTTTAGGGAAAAGGAACAGTTTCTAACACATATTACAAAATGAAAAAAAGAAAAAAACACTGTTGGAGACAATCATGGGTACTTCTGCTAGGATGCAGAGTTCTGGATTTATACCTCTAAATTTTCAGAGAGTTATGCAGAGTTTTACCTATGTAACTCTTTCAGAAGTCAAAGGAGCCATGCTGATAAACTGAAACATGGAGGGATTAGCGTACAAAAAAACCTGAAAGTTGAATACCTAGCCTATTGCTTTAAGATCACTGTAAATATCAACTAAAAATATGTACTAATTCATGTTTATAAGTTATTACTGTGTTAGTTTCATAGATACGGTAGCATGACTATTATTAGTTTTATTGAGTTTAATGAACTTTACTTTGTATTCCTCTGTGAATGCTCTGAATGCTGCAAACAAAAAAAGCACAACAGTATTTTTTCAAGTTCTCTTGGCGCGATAGCAGTGTCTTCACTATTGTTCAATTTTACAGAATTAGCAACGTTTCATCATACAATGCTATATTAACAACATACCTTTCTTTAAAGAACTGTCACTAGGAGATAAAAGCATATGTGATAAGTCTTGTCTAATCTCATTCATCTGCCTTTACAAAATGCCCCAGACATTTTGTGGGAGAATATGCTGCTTTTGCTTCATGCATTGTTTGTATTTGGGGGTGGGGCAGGGGAATAATAGGGCATTTTGCAATGGTAATTGCATCAAACATGCTTTTTTTCATTATTATTGTATTTGTTAGAAACATTTTGATTTCATTTCTTTTTGTAGATAAGACTGTTTGACAATAGCTTTCTTTTTTCAGCTAACCATCTGATTCCATTAGACTAATAACTTCTCACATTTAGTGGTATTCGTATCAATGTCTCCATATCAGCTGTATTTTAACTTCATAAAAAAGGAAATGTGATTATTATTTTTGTCATACTAGATTTTGCTGATCAACTAAATATTTCTGCACCAATCTACATATTAATATGCATGTTGTAGTCTGTACAAATGTTCAACATCAAAATATCTGTTTAATTTATGTCAAATGTCTGTAAAATAAATGCATTGTTCTCCATTTCAGTCTGATAGAATAAGCAGAATAGTAAATAAATGTGTAAATGAATCATCTGTGTCTCATTTCAGTTCTCTGCATGAAACCACTTTACATTGAACATTGCATATATAGCAAAACAATAATCCATAGTGTCTTTAGATTTCATTACTTGACAATATTATACAGGGATCTCTGGCAGACAATGTGTACAGAAATAAATCATTTGGCTATGCAAATAAAGTCAGAATCCATTATTTTTTAAAAAATTGAAATACAGTGCTTCTAAGCCTTTTTTTTTCCTCTCTGTTCAGCATTACTGCTAATTACTACTCGCACTGTCATAGATACAAGACCTCAAATGACTTTACAAGGGTGAGTAAACATTATTGCCTGCAGGATGGAAAGCTGAAGCATGGAAAGATTTAGCAGCCTTTTTTTGGATAGTCAAGCCTAAGTACTTCAGCCTAATATTCAGAGGTGGTAGATAAATCAACCTCTTGTTCAACCTACTCATAAACAACAACCTAGCTTGGACCCCAGCACCTTGTTGCCTAACATGGACCAATTTTTTTATAGCCCCAAAACTGAAAGAAAATATAAGCTGTACTGGGAATTATTTTTTCTCTTCAAGATGAGTCATAGAAATAACCAACTTTTTTTTTTACGGGCAAAGTTTTGCTGCACCTATAATAGAGCATCTCTAGCATTCAGAAAATAAGGAATATGATTTCTTTATCTTCAAAATAAAAAGCTGGTTTTTAATTTCTACATCTGAACTGTATTGCAATGAAATAAAAATACAGGACCAATTTCTGCCCTTTGGTGAGCATGCTGATTATAGTGATTATGAGAGAGGCATGCTTTAGCTTCACAAGCGCATTATGCTATACATACCTCAAGACCCAGTTCATTGCACTGCAGAACTTTTCCCCTTTCTGCTTTTAATCTAAGGGTTCCCCTCTGAATGTGTAGTACTGCACATAAATCTAAATTTGTTCCATCTTCCTGTTCTCTTTCAAACACATTCCCAGCCTCCTTCTTCCTTAAAAACAAACCCCACACTGTTGTTATTGCTTCTCCCAGACTCTTCTTCTTGGCGTTGATTTGAATAATTGCATTTGAAAGAAAAGATATTGAGTTTTATATATTATTCAATAACCAAGCAGTCTGCAGCCCACACATCTATCCGTGGTACCCGAAAGTATCTCCAAAACTGCAGTTCTAGGTGCACATTCCAGCTGCCCCATGGTTCCACCTGCAGCAAGACCCGGGTCTTGTGGAAGTCCTCTGACCCTCCAAATTTTGACTGCACAGGAAGGAAACTAAGCCACACAGAATAAACAGAGTGGGAGCATTTTCCAATAATCTCTGAGTCTGGATAATCAAGGGACCAGGATACACCCCTGTAGTTCAGACACAGCTAAAAATCTCTTTGATCATGCTGTGAGATTAGGAGGTCTTTCTGTTCTAGCTATTTCATCTTTTTCCATCTCTTCCTCTCCCTCTATTCTTTCTTGTGGAGCTCATTAAAAAAAAAAATCTAGCACCCCAGCGTCTCATCCCAACTCCACAGCAGCCTAAGAAAGGAATGGACTTGATGCTAGCAAGAAAATAAAAATTCAGAAAATCTCCACTATTTTATTGGTGCAATCTGACCTGTGGCAGAACACAAATGCAGCTAGAAAGTGGACAAACTATTTTATGCAAAGCTGCAAATGTGATATGTGGTTGGGATGAGGTCCTAAACAAAAGGAATATTCTTGGCAGACCAGGAATAGAGCAGGTCACAGAGATCATACTGACAAAGTACTGAGATGCCAGTAGGTTAGCATAGAAGTGCCCCTCTCTAATCTATTCAGAGGAAAACTTCAAGCATTTCTAATATAAATATTAGGAAAGAAAACAACCTAAATAGTCAGGATATCATTATGTTAAACCCTAATTTGCTGTATAGGCTTAAATCATGTTTCTGCCGACTCTCTGAATGCAAATTTTCATCGAGAGTAGAAAAAACTAAATCAAAAGTTGAGTAAAATTTGTTCAGACATTTTTTTGGTCTCTAGAAGCCCATGTCCATTCTTCTATCTTAAAGACAGAAATTAGGGGGGAAAAATTGGACTATATTGTATTATGTAGTGGGTTGAGGGTTTTTTTAAAGGTTTCAGAGTACCTCACAGACCACAGGCCTCAATTGCCTGCATAAGCAAATGGTGAAAGTGTCTACAAAAAAATTAATTACTTACCTGTGGTGAAAGCAAGTCAGTTTCCAGGCCCTGGTCTTCTGAAAAGAGTTTGCATACTTAACTCTCTAAACTGTGGCTTTCTCCAAATGAAATATCAACTTTTAATGGATATATTAAAGACTGGTTGATAATAGAGCTGACTCATGTTTAGACTGTCAGCCAATACACTTTCTCCCAGTAAAATAACTCAAATTACCTTTCAAACAGCACTTTTAGTACTTACAGGTTTTCATCCAAGCACTGAAATACCAGCAGACTTAATCTATGGGCACCACAGAATCCACAGCTGAAATTACCTTCATAAATAGGCATCGAATTTTCAAATCAGTTTCATGTAAGCAAGCAGCCACTTTTCAATATTTCAGCACTATTTTCTCCTCAGCCATACACTGAAATGATACAAGAATTGCAAAATGTGAAATTAGTTTCTCTTCATCAGTTTATGATAAAAACACTAATCAGAATCATAACTGCATCTAGCAAGAAACACAGAGGTTTTGACTCATATTTTTGTTCTGCACTAGAACAAAAAATGGCAACTTTGACATTGTCACTGCAAGAAATGGCAACTTTGACATTGTCACTGCAAGCCCATTGATCAGGCATCAAAGGCTATCCTCGATTAATGTCATTCCTTCAAGGACTTACCTGGCTGTTGGCTGGGGTTGGAAGGGACCAAGGCTATTCTTTTGTCGTCTTGGATTACCTAAGGGGACATGGCCCTCACTTGGGTCCTGTAACTAGAAATCTGCAGCATGGTGCCTCACCAAAAGGGAAGCACAGCCTGACATCCAGCACAGACCTGGCATTTGGGCATTGTCAATGCTTGCTTTTAAAACCAGACTGAATACTACTCAGTCCTCCCAAAGCCATCATCTATAGATAACCAACATTATACAAGAAGCCCTGATCGACCTGAAATCCAATAATAAGGACTGGATCAATATCTATGAAAATGAGAGCTGCCTTATCCACCCCAGGACTTTTTATATTTTGTCATTATGTGTTAATAAAATCCTACTACTGAAAAAGGCACTATGAGCCAATGAAGACTGAGAACCTGCTTTAATAGAAGTTTTGAGTACCTAAACAATTCAAAGTTGAACTCTACATTTACAAAATTGTTTCTTTTCAGCTTTTTGGGAAAAAGTACTGCACAAACAAGAAGGCTACATACTCCCTGTGAAAATACAAAATAATTGCATTATTGGCTCATGGTAACTAATTTATCAGAGGACTTTCGCTGTTTAGTGAAACCCAAAGTTACTGATGCTTGATACAATGAAAAATAGACACTATTAATCAGATGATGAGAAAAACAGTCTGCAGTTTTGTTAGCCAACAACATCAGAGGGCCCAGAGGGAACAAGAGTTTACTCAAAGCTACTAACTTGGCTTGAAACTACAAACTTTGTCTTAATGAGGATTTTATCTGGTATTAGTTGCTACAGGTAAACTAAGATGTAGTTAAACACATATTTTCTCTTCCCCAATGAAGACATGACCACAAGGAGCAAGGCCAGAGAGACAAAAATATTTATTAATCACCAGTGTGCCTTCAAATGCATTAATCTGTATCTTAAAAAGGATTTAAACATGTTGAACTGCTATAACGATAAAATACATCTTATTTGCAGAAAGTAAAGACAAACCAAACATGAACAGTGCAAAAGGAATAAATTTTAAAATTAAAATAAATAAGCATGATTTGTTTTGTTATTTCTCACTCTTCATCCTCATGTTTTCTACAGATTATCATCCTTCCCACACTGGAAATCAGCACAGCAACGATTTATTGCTAATCTCTACTAAATTGCCATTTAGGTATTCCTACTGAAAAAAAATCAGGTTGAGTTATGTTATCACTCACTGTTATTTAAACTACTAATGAAACTATTGTTTTACTTCACAAATCTATTTTTATGATTTGCTGTCTTACATTACAGTTTTCTTTCCTTTAGAAAGAAGTTTTTTACAATGAGGGTGGTCAAGCACTGGCACAGGTTGCCCAGAGAGGTGGTAGAGGCCCCATCCCTGGCAACATTGAAGGTCAGGTTGGACGGGGCTCTGAGCACCCTGGTCTGGTTAAAGCTGTCCCTGCTCACTGCAGGGGGGTTGGGCTAGATGACCTCTAAAGGTCCCTTCCAACCCAAAGCATTCTATGATTCTATGAAATGGCAATTTGCAGTAATTCTTCATAATCTCTCCCCATGTCAATTTGTTTCTACTAGATGGCAAGAGACAAGCTGTTGACTGTGAAGTATCAGTACAGTATCCATATCCATGCTCTTAAAGTTAAAAAACCTTTTTAAGAGATTGTTACAACTTAGTGAATTCATTAAGGAAAAGTGTTCAAAGTGAGCTTTACTCCAATTAGACTTTGGATAATCCACAGTGAGAAGAGCCATTATAAATGCCTCAACTGCAGGAAATGTTTCTACCTTATTAAAGACTAAGGCATCCAACCACAAAACACAGATCCATAAAGAAGTAGAATTCATTAGCTCAGCCACTCAGGGAACTACTTGTATTTACCACCTTTTCAATTTTAATCTTTTAATGTTGTTGGTTTAATGATTTCATTAAAATATATACAGAAGCAGGCATAATTGTACTATTCTCAGAAACGAACGGTGCCTTCAGTTCTCCAGTCCCTCAACAGGATGCTACATGATAGAAACATGTTATATTTGTGACTCGTCTTCCAGCAGCAAGACTGATGACCACTTGAGCAAGTGACTCCACACCCACACACGTACACACACCCACACACGCACACACAGCATGTGTGGCATTTGGCACTGTCTTAGCACAGCAGTCTGCAAACCAAAACTTTGCAATACCTCGCCTAAGTGTTACGATATAGCTGCAATCTAAAGAGATTTCTCAGTTCACCAATGCACAGCAGATAGGAGGACCTCACAGTTCTCACAGCTCTAATTCATAGTCGAACCAAAAGAAGTTGTATACCAGGACATCATTTTCCATGCACACAGAAAAATGAAAGTGTAACACCTGCACATCACTACAATTGCAATGAGGCTTGTATACCAGGCTGTCCTGGTTTTGACACAGGCATATGTAGACCAGAGTAACTTCATTCTGCCATGAAATGTTACATCTCCAAAACAAGAAGTTCTTTATGGCAGCAACAGTAGAACTACTGCTTTAATTATTCCCCACTATTGCTTGCCTGACCTCTCTTCTCATCAGGACCGTAAAAACAAGCCCTGTTTAATCACTTTGAACAAGTTGCACCAGTATGTTTACCTTGTAAGGACTGGAGAAAAGCTCTAAATTTTCTATGAAGTATTTCAAAACTAAATCGGAAGTTACGCCCATTTCTTGGGGAGGACAAAATAAGACTCCCAGTAATCAAAAGAAATAAAGAGCTTAGTACATACAAAAAAAAATCCATTCTATAGTATTAAATAGTAACAGAAAACAGTAGCTACTGTTTTTCACATCTGAGCACCCATTCTCGCCCAGGAAAACAAACAAAGAAGAAACAAATTTACAGAGCCACCACTGCATAAATATGCAGCTACCTCTGCTTTCTGTGAGAAAAGTTTCATTTCAGTATTTCCCCACAGTTAACACTGAAAGTGATTTTTGGATAATCAGCATGTCTTGTTCTCCTTGAAATTTCTAATCATGCCTTCTGCAGAATTAAATTGCAGGGACTGTCAGCAATGTATCCAGATCTCTGAATGAGTAAAACTGTAATTCCAGGAGTGTATTAATGTTGCAAATTAATTTGACATTCATTGTGATATGTCTGATCAGGGCAAACTATTTTGTTATCGTGCATATGTTCAGAAGCATTGCCTGTCACAATAGCTATTTAAAACAGAGTGTTACAAATCAGATGAAGTCTACCTACCTCCCACTTTTAAATTTTAAACAACAGTAAATGATTCCCCTTTCATTTGGAAGCTTCGGTTGATAACAGCACCAGATTCAGCTTCACCCACTCAACTGAATCTCAAATTTTCTGGTTTTCTGGTATTAACTATAACTCATCTTCTCTGTCACTTTTACGGATATACAGGTAAATATGTATCTTTTTAATATTTTCACAATATTTAAAGTTGTCGCAAGTCCATTCTCTTTCTCCCAGTCTGCTAAACACATATAATGTTCAGCTAATCAGTAGAGCCAGAGAATCATATTTCCAAGGCCTTATTTTCACACTGGGAACAGTTTCAAAGCTGTTAGTTCCTAGTGCCTGGCACACTAAGCAAAATAGACATACATATAAATAAATAGTGACTTCTAAACAAGCAAAGTTTCTGAGAGGTCTCTAACAATCATTTCATGGAAATATAGTTATCTAAGCTGAAATTGTGTATCTCAGGGATAATTCCACAGAAAACAGCGCCAAATGTCAGTCATTACTCAATATACCAGAGATATCAGTATCTGGCCAGTAACTCAGGGACTCATTCTGTTTATCAGGCAATCTTCATTTATATAAAATGTAATCCACAAAGACCATTTAAATTCATTAAAGCATGTAAACACCATGGATTTGTTTAATTGATTTAAATGCCTTGATCTTAGCCAAGGAGAATTCCATCTAACTTCATCAGGAGTTTGGCATATGGGCTATAAGAGCACATCTCTGGGTAAAACAAGAGACATCTAGTAAAGTCAAAACGTGGTTAAGTATTCGCTCTGCTAGTAAGATGGACGATGATCAGTGCTATACAGCATGCCGTTACCATTTTTCTTGCTAAGGGGAGTCTTAGGCACTGTGGTAAAACATTGGTTTCGCACTCAGTGATGCTGGTATGGCTGGTGATAATGTAGTCAGCTACATTGTCTTTAATTCTGTTTGAGTCTTTCAGGTAAGCTCTTCAGCTGAGGCAGAATAAAACACCTATCAATTCCTTTTCTGTGTGTGAATTAATCTCGGCAAAGGGGAGGAGACCCTGCTCAGTTCATTATATTGAATACTATAACACGTTTGTCTCTAAAACTGCATTACATTAACTGAGAATAACGCAACCTTTATTCTTTCATACATATATTAGCTTAACGAGCCATTAAGAAGTCCAGTATTTAAAGCATACAATAAGGAGATCTATAGTTTACGCTTCAGAAATCACCCAAATATCCCACAAGTGCTAATAGTGCTCTGAACAGGAGAAATCTAGCCTTTCGTTTATTTTTAAATTCCCCTTTCATTCTATCCATAAAAAACATTTCTTTATAAAGAAACCAGGAGAAAACTATAATACCAAATCAAGTAATCTAAGTTAGGAAAGGCAAAATGGGAACATATATGTTGGATAATACCCTGCTCCTGATCAGATCCCAGGAAATTCCACTCATTTTCTCTCACACTTTCTCTAGCTTATTAATCAGAAAATTCTTCCTTTCCCACTGATCAGAGTCCCATAAGGACTCGGAAGCAACAGTATCCACCCACAAAGGGGCCATGTGCTTTCGCAGTGACTTCCAGATCTCCTGAACAGGCTCTCATACAGAAATGTTGGTTTGGGACCTCACCATGGGAATTCTCCAGCACTCATGTGGCCCATGACTATAGACAGGGGACTCATTGGTTCAGCCTTTCCACTTTTGCCTGCAGAGCCTAAACCATTTGAAACCCCAGCAGACACATGCCCAGAGGATCAAGGAAAGACAGAACACAGCTGCAGAGCTATACCAAATTTCTATTGCAGACCAACTTCACCCACTGTATTTTTCTCCTCTCAGAAATGTCCTGCATCTAATTGCTTCTGTATGATTGGCTTAGGAACAGTACCCATAAATCTGTGAAATGTCTATATGAAATTATGCTTGCATAGTCTTGGCATACTCATAAATAAAATCCTTCACTGAATGGAAAGTTACTGTCAGTAATTTCTAGACAGATGCGGTTTTTCAAGATCTGTTATTTTTGACAGTATTCTGTCAGAACTCTGGTCTGATCCTTTATTTCTATATACGATGAATAACTTCAGTAATATTCTTTCAACAGAACTTTTGAGGCTCTGTTACTTTGATTTTTCCATCAATCTATACTGCATAACTACTACCACTGAACTAATTTAATAAGGTATATTAGAGTAGAGCAGCATTTTGGCTGATTAAATGTGTATCAAGAGTATTAAACCATCTCTTTCACCTTTGTTCCAAAGTGACTGCATATAATACCATATAATCACTATTATAACTAAATGTATGTTTCATGGTTGTGAGGATTTTAATATATCTCATTCTAAAGTCTACTAGTTCAATCAGTCTCTTGGCTCAGCACTGCTAGTAAGAAAAAGAAAGAACCTATGCTTTAACACTCAGGAGAAATTACAGTTTGTGAGCCAAGCAGCAGCTTTGTCATGCAACAAAAGACTGTAGTACAACACGCCTGGAAAAGCTCAGCAGCTCTGAAAGTGTACCTTTTAGGCAGAAAAGACAGGTAAAAGGATAAACTAACACCACAAAAACTTCTGTAAGTGAAAGGGACCTTGGATTTTTCAGTGCACAACTTCTTTTTTCCACCTCACTAGCTTCTCTGATAAATATTTTTTAATATGATTCTTGATCTGTTTGAGGCAAGTTGAAAATAATAGACCAATTCAGGCAGAGATCTAAAAGGAAGGCCTTCAGAACAAGGAAACGGCTGCATTTTGTATTATCTGTGGAAAAAGCAATGGAGAATGTTTTGGGGGGACTCTAAAACTGCTGAAGTGCTAGAATGTATTCCAAAATGCTACATTTGGAGTAACAGCATAAAATATTGGTTAGTGAGGCAAATAGTAGTAAGAAATGCCACTGGATCTCAGCGTATTTTCCAAGAAATGAAAAAAATACTTAATCTAACACTGTTGCAGTTTATAAACTTTGACCAACCTGTCACGCCAGCTCAAGAACTTTTGCATTCCAGGGAATTCTGTCAGGCCCATTTAAAATAAAGTTCAGGCTACCCATGTCCTATTCTCACATGCTTCTTTTCCCCATATTTGTTTTGTTATAAAATCCAGAAAATAACTGTAAAAAATACATTTATGCAATGTTAAGAGTTAATGTTGTTTATAAACATGCAAAAGTTGTATTCTCAGTAGGCACATGCACACCGAGCACATCTATACACCACATCTATACATATATACACACACATGTATATACATAGCTGGCCACACAGATCACAGAGAGACACTCAGAAAACTTACACAAATACTGATGACAGTACCAATGGCCTCATCCTGCTCCCTTCTCTGGCTGAGCAGGACGGAGGTCCACTGGGCTCAGACACACAGACATAGACACAGAATCCTTGCCCAGGAAAGAGTTAGAAATTAATTTAATAAGAAGATAGGACAGACTGCACTGATCAGGCACAGACAAGCATATCAAGCAGCCATTATTTTCATGCAACCTTTTTATCCCCTTGCCCCCCTATTTTCCCACACTTGTCCCTCTTCTGTTGTCACCTAATCCCTCCCTTTTCCTGCCTTTGGCTCCTCCCCTAATAAATCCTATAATAAGTCCTGTGAAATCCAAAAATGCACTTCCCCTGCATCCCATGATGGGTTTCACAGGGCACCGAGACTCCTGGGGCATCCCTGGGAAGGGCCCAGATATGGTGTTCACTCCTGGGACTCTGCAGTTTGGGTTCCCACCTGCCGTTGCTTCCTGTGCTCCTCTGGGCTTGTGGAGATGATCCTGTGATGGGCCTGGGAGTATCCAGGGTGGGGGATTATTTGGGGTGTCCCTCCCCCATCATTATCTCTTGGCGCTCCTTTGTGAGTGTGCAGACAAGCTGTCACACATAACTTAACACAGAGTACCATAAAACAACAGAAGGGCACAAGCTGCAGGAAGGAGTTTGAAAATTACATTAAATTTGTACTTTCCTAGCTGAAAAGTTAATTGTATTAGAACCATCTTCACACATTGTTTTCAGATTGAAGAGACAACCTAGTTTTTTAAACACTGTCCTCTGATGCTGCCCACAATGCAGGCAGAAATGATGTAGTACTGTTGTAAGGTGCACCGGTCTCTTGAACTTTCCAGGTCTTAGGGGTGGAGATAATCGAAATACAAAAATCCACCCATAAATAAAGATGGTAACTAAAGGAAAATCAGATGACGCTTAAGCGTTCATCACAGAATGTAATGTAGAGATACTGCACTGGTTGTGGTATATTTGCCGAGGTGATTACTGTGGCTTCACAAAGTACATTTTGAAGAAACTATCTTCTCTCCATTTGAACCACTGCAGTCAGAATCCTCTGAAGGTCCTCCAAAGAGGACCAGAACAGGATTGCTGCCAAAAAGCCAACAGTTTGCAGGTTTGCGTCTGCTGTTGTTTGATCATGGTAATTTTGAGCTTTGATATACCCTCCTGCCACAGTTTCTATTAGCAAACCCCCCCAAATGCATGCTCAGTTAAAGATTAATGCATAATGATCTCATTTTTATGTCTAACTGGTTCATGTCAAACACCTTGAGAATTTTGATTCCTAAGATTACCAGCAGCCTGATAAGGCTTGTCACAGTTTCGGACATGCCATTATCCTGAAGTTCTATCAAGCAATATGGCAAAGAACAGCAAATTTGCCCAGTCTAAAGAATTCATGTCCTTGAAGTTGTTACTGTAGATACAAGTGCAAACATGCATCTGAAAACTTACTACAACATAAGCTTACAACTATTGCCAAGCACTAAGTCTCTTTCAAAGTTCAAATTTAAATCTTATATTCTATTAATAAAGATGTCCAAACAGATGATTTTTTTAAGTTAAATTATGTATTTTCTTCTCTGTTTGATCTCAATTTATTTATGCCACAGCAAGACTGCTATAGGTGCATTTAATGTGACCACAGGAGTCCCAGGCAGCAATAGCCAACCAGTTCATTCATTCTGCTCTCTGACATCACGGTGTTCATCCCAGGAGTAAAGTAAAGCTCCAATTAAAGCCTTTCACCAGACCTACCAAAAGACTATTCCACCCTCCGTGAAGCCTCAGAGAGAAAAACTGTTTTGTCCTTCAGCACTTGCCTTAAATTCACCTCTTTGTAGACTACCTTCTTCCTCCTTAGGTTTTACATTTTAACATACACAAAGGATTGTCTTCTCAGATGGGTGCACTCCACGCTCCGACTGATTCAGTCGCTCTTTACATTCCATCCCGGGCTTCACTGCCAAGTCAAGGCTCCCACTTTTCAGTTTCCAGGCCCTGCAACACTGACCCGTTCTCCCTCCTCCCTCCAGCAGCCTTCTCTCTCCAGAACCCGCACGAAGACGTGCTAACGTGAAGCCCTTCGTACCACGCATGCACAAAACACCCCTGTTTTGCCTTTCAGTCTCCCAGAAACCACGGGATGGGGCAGGCCTCATGGCCACCCACTCCAAGCAGGACACTCCTTTAACTTTTCAGCCTCTGACACCAAAAGACGTCTGCATTCACGTCGCTGCACCGCACTTTCTCAAGACGCAGCAACAGCAGAGCAAAGCTCTCAAATCACCACTGGCCAGCCGGGGCGCGGCCCCAGGCCTTCCAGAACATTCCTGTCAGGGTGCCGTCAGCCGCTCACGCCGCGTGGACCGCCTCACGTCGCTTATTCAGTTGGAGGTGAAGGGGAAAGCCCTGCAGAGGGGCTCCGGCCGGCCGGCGGGCGGCCGGTCCGACCCACAGGCCCACGGCCGCGCCCAGCCCAGGCCCCGCCTCTCGCCCGCCTCCGGGCCCTGGCGGGCGCGGCCCCGCCCAGCGGCAGGAGGCGGCCGCGCTGAATGGCTGCCGCGCGGGAAGGGGCGGGGCCGGGGGGAGCGCGAGCCGGACCGTTGGCGGGGGCGGGGCCGGCGGCCGTTGGCGCGCGGGTTGAAGATGGCCGGGGCGGCGGGGAGCTCGCCGGGAGGGGCGGGCGGGAGCGGCGGCCGGGCCTCTTCGCCCCCGCCGGCCGAGGTGGAAGTCGTGGCCGCGGACTGGATGCTGGAGTTCGCCTGCTGCTGCCTGTGCCGGCACTTCGGGGAGGAGTGCGCGGCCGAGTTCTGGCGGTGGAGGGACGTGGCGCAGGGTGAGGGGCGGCGGCGGCGGCGGTTGCCGGGGTCCTGCGGGTGCGGGCAGCTGCGGCGCTCCGGAGGCGGCGTGTCCCCGCGAGGTGCGGGGGGCAGCTGTCCAGCACACGGGAAGTGCTTCTGCGCTTATGTCTTGTTCCGTGTAGGCACGTTTTATACGTGCGTTTTGCTTTCTAATGCTCGTGGTCGCTGGCGCTGGGGGCGGTTTCAGGGCTTTTGAGGGCTTCAGAAGATTCCTAGAATGATAAGAGTGTAGTCTGTTGAGGCGATTTAACAGTATCACCAGCGTTTGCACATGGTGGAAATAAAACAGAGCAGGCTGATTTTTTTGTTTTTTTTTTTTTTTTTTTATCCACTGATGTTCGAGTTTAGCATGCGATAGCACTGATAATCACAGTTTTGGGGAATTTTGCTAGTTTAGTTAAATGAGACCAGGGAGGGAAGAAAACTGAACTGTTAGTGGTTACTGAGGGGTTGGGGTGAGGTCTTTTAGATGATGAGGTGAACACGAGCATTCGCATTAATCTATTGCCTTGATTCTATGAAGCTTGAATCTGTAATATGGCTGCCTATATACCACCAGCAGTTACTGAAGCTGAGGCCTCAGATGATGAGAGTTGAAGGCTGCTGAAAACTTGAAGAGGATTTAGTGAAGAGGTGCAAATGTGGTAAAAACCAGAGCTGAATTACTTAAATACACTGAGTTCCTTGAGTTTATATTCAGGGTTATGGTAGAAGACTAGAAGTATTTCAAGGAACTATAGTCTAGCAGACAAAGGTGGAATGAAGTCTGGTGACTGGATTTTGAATGGAAAAACATGTATTTAAAATGTGAAATATTTAAGAGTGGGAGTAGTTAACAGCTGGAAGCAAATGTTTAGATCCCAGATAAATTTGATGATTTATGATGGTTTCTCTGTTAGAAATAATTTTCCTGAAGATACCAGGCTAGAGCTTTTGGGGATTTTTGTGTGTGCGTTCTTGACTGAAGTAAATGTGATAGCATGACTTGTTTAAACTGTTGCAAGGAATGGAATACAATGGCATGCAGTAAGATTAGTAAGGAGATTGATATGAGAAATTGCAAGAGGCAAGAAATCTAAAGATAATGTATGAAGTACATTGAATGGGCGTCTGCTAGATCAAATTAATGGCGCTACTCTGCGTTTGGCCTTGGGACTGTGGCTCAGTGGGAGAATTGTACTGAAATGTCATGAAGACGTAGGCGGGAAGCAGAGACGCTGTCAACACAGAAGCAGACTGGATTGTTTCCTGAGAAGAACAGGAAGAATTTTGAGGACCATATTAGTAGAAACGATTAATTAAATTGTACAGAGTGCAAGGTCATGTGGAACTGGGAGCTGATAGCAAATTTGGAATTTGTTCCTGCTCCTGCTGTGTTCAGCAACAGTTGAAAGAGAGTTGGGCATATTGGTGCTATAAGATTACAAAGTCTATGGAAATCTAAGCACAGTTGTAAGATTACATTAGAAAAGTGGGTGTGGTTTTTTATATAATACAGAACTATTACTCTTGCATATGTCGAAGTGAGACCCTCCTACTGAAATAATGTTTGGTTGTCAGCAAGAAGGTCAATTCAAACTGAAGCAAGTGCAGAAAGGTAGGAAGACTGAGGGAACAAGACGAGCTATTTTATGAGGAGATAAATAATATTTCTGTGTAGCTCAGTACGCTGCCAAGTAGAAATAGCTAGGTTACCTGGGATTAAGGATTTAAAGACAGCATGGCAAGGTTACATGCCTTGCCTACCTTATCCTGCCTTGACAGGATATTATGGTCTGTATACCTGAACTAGCTTGTGTAGGTATCTGCATGGCACGGAAGAGGATTTCTAGAATTACTAATGAAAGGCTAAGATGAGAAATACATTTGAGTGGCCATAGGGAGGAATTCATGATTGAGGGCACTATTAACGGACAAATTAATAGAGAAACTGCCTTGGGGTGGGGAGGGAGAACAGTCTAGAAAAGATCGTGAAGGCTTTCTGTTTATCTGCATTACTTGTGAGTAATTGCTGCAGTTACACGGTAATCACTTCGAAGTTTTTTTTTCTTTGGAATAGCTCTAGAGGAATTCAATTTGTGTACTCAGAATGCTCCATTGTCCAAACTAAGCACAGGAAGTTTGCTTTAAAAATCTACTCCTGCTTTGAATTAAAGCACTAATGTAGGTGCACCTTAAAAGAACAGAGAAAGCTGAAAGATCTCAAGCTACTTGCCAAGATGACCCTGTAGAATCGTTCTGTAGAATCATTCAGCTACAGTATTCTGTCTACTTCCAAAATTTCCAAGCTCTGGCTCCATCTTCAGGGCATGATGATGGTGCTTATCTCTCATTGAACTAATCCGAACTCTTTCTGAAATTGAACTCTATTGTCTGCTATGAAACATGCATGAATTTGTGATTAGAACGAGTGCCACTTTACTGTTGTTCTAAGCAGTGTTCCTTTTTTACTTCCTATTTTGGCTATAGGAACTAAAAGCTCTTGTATCACTTGTCCTCACTGAAGCAGTTGTAAATGTGTTCTTCCAAGCCCAAATGACAGTGTCGTGCTTGATGTTAGCTTAGGTAATTATTCGGGGCTATTTAATTACTTTGTAATTTCATGCTTATCTATTCTTCATAGGAGATGATCATACATGATAATAAGATGTTCGTACATGATAATAAGCAAGTAGACTGAGTACTTCCAAGTAAAACAATGTTATGTACTCTAGTTGTGTCATTGCAAAACGTGGGGGTTCCATGTTCCAGAATCCTGGCTTTTGCTAGGCTGGCACTGAAATGTGTACATAAACGCTTCCTGAGCTCAGGTCTGCAGCTTAGGCAAGTCACTTGACTCATTCTTAACTTTTCATTTTGAATGTTTCTGTATTATGCTGTGAAGACTAATTACTATATCCAGCACATTAAAATATGAAGTTCACAGTAAACAGCATGATGTAAATAATCTCATTTTAGCTCCCGTTCTAAAATATGTAATAATCCTCGTGACCTTCCAACCTTGCGAGGAGGATTTCCCTTGTAGGTTTATGTTCCTGACTAAGCTCTCCTTGTACCTTTTACTGCTTTTGGTCTGTCGGTTGCTATAGCAACATGTCAATGTTACCAGTCTGCACGTGGCTCATGTTTTGTGGGCATTCCACAGAAATGTTCTCTGGAGCAGACAGTTGTCTTTTGTGGTAAGCTACTGAGGAGGAAAAAAAAAAACCAACCTTCATTTATTTATGTAAGGTACTATGGTCTTCTAATTTGATGACTACAAGGCCGTGATGCATTTTACCACTCCTAGGCTACTGTTGTGAACTGCAAGAGGGATAGGTTTTCCTGGTCAAATTCTTGAATATGGTTTAAGTTCTTTTAACATGGAGGAATATTAACTAAATGTGCTTCATCAATTTCCTAATGAATTAGAAATTTAGTAGATTATTAAAGTCTGATAACATGGTGTCTAGTATATTTCTAGCCACACTGTGGCAGTGCTGGAGCAAGACTGACTTAACTTTTCTTTTCCAGCTCTTATTAATGGCCTCTCCAAAATACCTACACATCAGAAAAAAACGGTGTATCTCTGTCAGCTTTTGATAAGAACTGCAAAAGGAAAAAACCTTGGTAAATACTCTGATTCTTTTTTCACTTGTTTAAATAGATTTGCATGAACTTGCACAGAGGTGCATTAGGTATGCTTTCACATAGCCTTTGCTGTAATCATATATATAAAAAAAAAATGACTGGACTCTACCTTTTGGAGTGTCTGTATTCTACATGTGACTGAGCTGTATGCAGGACCAGTGTTATTCTGTGCTGACTGATTTAGCTGCTTTGAGTTTGACTATATGCTTCTTAAATTATAGGTCTTTTTTGTTAGAGTACCATCAACAAAAGAAATATACTGGAAAAGATTGACTAGCTCTTAGTGAGCAATATTTGCAAGTTTAAAGCACAGAATATGCATTTCTTCCTGCACATGTAACTCTAGAGGTTAAAGTAGGACAGACAGTAGGTATAAGAATATGGATGAAAAGGATGACTGCTCTTGTTTCTTGCAGAAAGCTTTCAGCTGGCAGCAGGTCCTTGGGACTCTTATTCACTACCGTGTCTCCTGTTTGGCTGTATTCACAACTTACTGGTTTAGCCAAGCTGATTTTGCTTCCATGCTCAAGTTTCTGGAAGGCTTAACTTTTTTGCTGCAGCAAGTTTTCACTGGTTGATAAAACTCATTGGAATTTAAGGACTTCAAAAGCAGTCTTGCCAGCGAAAGCATGGAAGAAAAAAAGTGTATTCTGGCCTAGCAGTGCCACAAAGGCTTGTTTTTATAAAATTAAATTTCTTATATTGCTTGTCAGGTAATAACACTCTTCTTGATTTAGTTCAACTTGAGAATCAAATTCTAATATTTAAAATAGTTCATCATGTACAAATTATGAAACTTTTCTGATAATGCTTTAAAACTATATTATTGTATATAACACTTGGGAATATGACTTCAATGTGTGTTTGTATCTGAGTGTATAGAATGACCTGTGTGATGAGGAAGATTGCATGTGCTTACATCAGATGTAGTTGCACAATGTACAGGGAAAGCTTGTATGTTGTATGGTAGCTCTCCTAATTCTTTTCCAATTATTAAAATATTTAATCTGTACTGAGCCTTAAAACAGAGTAGGCTGTTTCAGGTGTTAGCTCTTTAAGAGTTAAACACTTTGTTTTTATACTATTAAACTAAACTTAATATGGAGTGTCATATTACTTGATTCAAACAATAATTAGAGAAACACAGATGTGTTACTTTTTTAATGTGTATATATACATATAATGCTATTTAAATTTTCAGTGTTTGTCTTCTACTGTAGTGGGTATCAAATATTTTTTAATTTTTTCAGTATTGCTTCAATTGTTTACCTTCTGTCTGAAAAATACTTACTGTAAGGAATAAGAAGATATTGAGAGAGATTCTGCTATGATGTCATATAAAATGAAGGACCAAGTGAGGCTGTAGTTCAGTGAACATCTTGAGCTAAGCTGGCAGCACCATGGGGGGAAAAAAGCAGTCTTGTGCACCTGCCAGCTCCTACTGCATCTGTTCTGTTGGCACATTCGCTTGTGCCAGATGTGCAATGACCAGACTGGGAAACTGCTTCTAGAGTGTTGAGGGGATGGTTATTTGGCTGGGCTAGATGTCTGCCAGAACTGTTTGCTGTGAGTTTGCACAAACCTTGGTGTTGGCGCAGCAGTACAATGACATGGGAGATTGCTTCTGCTTTTTCAGTGACACTCCTGTGTTAAGCTTTTTGAATTTCCCTCTTGGTTTAACCCCTTCAAATGTAAGAAAAAGTTAAGACATGGAAATATAGAGATAGGCTCAGGAAAAAAGCTTAGGATAATGGTTATATTACAAAATTAACAGTATCAATACCAAATGTTTTGATATCTGATGCCAAGCTTAATGCAAGAGTATTACTAATGCCAGCCCAAATACATGATGCTAAACTTGGCACTATTGCAATTGGCACTTTAAGTTAACAATAATTAGCAGACACATAATCTCCCTTAAAAATGCAGCAGTAATGTTATTAGCAAGGGTAGGAAAAAACAGTCTCTCTGAAAAGAAGGCAGATACTTCAGGTCTCTTAAACACACCTGAAGAGAGAGACTAAAAATTATTTGAGGAAAAAGGAATTTATATTATGTATAATACATATTACTTTATTGTGTATAAATAATGTAATATATTTAGCTTTATCCTTTAAGTTTTTAAATACTTTTTTCTTCCCTCCCTCCTCCCCCCTTCCCCCTCCTCCCCCCCCCCCCCCCAGAATGCCATTTTGAAAATGATCAAAGAATTTCACCTTTGGAATCTGCTCTGTCTTTCTGGACTTTACTTGAAAGGGAAGAAATTAAACTGGAAAAGCTTCATGAAGATATTCGTCGATTGATTCAAATTCAGGTCTGTGTGACATTCAAAAGGCTTCAGGATGCTACCTATTCATTCTGCTAAAACGGGGCTCCTTTCACAAAAAGCTTCGGCTATTAGCAGGCTGAACTGAATTTTCTAAGTTTGAAGTATTTTCAAGTAAAGAGTAAATAGATCTGTACAGAGGACCTTTTCCTATCTCAATTGCTTCCTGTTTGTCCCAGTTCAAAATTGTTTCAAAAGCTGCTAATCTGAAAAAAATGAGATGTCAATTGAGATCAATTTCAGAACACTAGTATCTTGAGCTTTAAAATATATTATGAATAGCCTTTTTTTTTTTTGCTTAAAATAATTCTTTGTATTGGAAAACTTTTGATTTCAAAGAGAAACATGTAAAAACATGTTGACAGCTACTGGGACTGTGAAAGTCTTTCAGGGAAAGATGAAAGCAATACTTAGTAAAT
The DNA here is from genome assembly GCF_030463565.1 of Pelecanus crispus. NCBI lineage: Eukaryota > Metazoa > Chordata > Aves > Pelecaniformes > Pelecanidae > Pelecanus > Pelecanus crispus. The sequence continues at coordinate 139,261,398 of NC_134644.1, forward strand.
ATGGGATATTTTGCATCAGTGAGGGTCCTTTTAAACACCTGATGGAGAGGTTTTAGGCATTTATACATTTATATTATTATATTATTTATATTTATATACATTTATACTTCAGAACTAACTTGTAACTAGATAATTGTTGGTAAAAAAATAATCTTCTAATATATAATCTTTTTAAATATAATCTTCTGGATTTTGGAAGTCTTACAAAACTGTGAAAGCATGACTTCTCTTGTTTTTTCTAATCTTGGGTGAAATGTATTTCAGCATATCTTGTAATTATATTTGTTGTAGATTGTAGCAGTCCATATGGAAAACGGATATTTCAAGGAGGCTGCTGAAGTTCTTGAAAGGCTATTTACAGACTCCGAATCAGATAAGGTAGTAACTTGCTTAACTTGCATTAAGCTCTCTCATTGTCAGAGGAGAAGAGGGGAAGGGGTTTCCAAAGCTGCGTATCTTAGTCCTAATTACTGCCTATGCAGTCACTTACGTGCCATGGCACTTGTAAATGAAAAAGGAAATCTGTGGCTAGGGGAATTGATAGACATAATGGGTCATCTGGGGGAGTAAAATGCTTCTAGCAGCAGTTGTTCTTCACTGTGGGCAGCATCAGTCTGAAACTCATCCCCTTTCCCACTTCATATGAAGAGTGGTGTCACTACAGATTCTGGGTATTTGATATTGCTGTTTTCTCAGAGTAAAGACAGCATAAACATGCTGGTAGAGACATAGTAACTCCCTAATAATCAGTCTGCTGACTTTTTTTGAGCCATTGCAGTGCACTCTGTTGTCTCTGATTAGTGTTCTACACACTGAAGCATCACAGGGAAGGAAAGCTCATTAGCATCTGTAGTATAGAGTGGATATTATGCCTCTCTCTGGAAAAGATAACGTATGTGGGTTGGGCCGCCTCCTGGTTTGATGTTGACTGCATCATTCAGAAAGATGCAAGTTTGAGTGCATCTCTCTGTTTAAAATAATAGCTAGTGTACACACCTGAATTTGCTGGGGTGGAGAAAAGAGCAAGAGGAGGACTGCAGGCAAAAAGAAAAAAAGGCAAAAATGCTGCCTCTATCTTCCTCTGGTATATTAGACACTTGTTCTATGTAAACAGTAGCATGTGTATAACTTATTCTTCAGATATACTCTTCATTCAGAGGATTCAGATGTTCAGAAAGTGTAGGCTGTGGTAATAGTATTCAAATTCATAAATAAGAATACAACCGGTACACAGAAGTTAATTCTTGGCTGTATTGGTCTCTGTAAGATTTGGAGTGGTTGGTAGACAAAATGTGAGGTTGTGATTATCAGTATCAATGTGTCCTTAATGCTACTGTACTAAATAGTGCTTTTCCTAAACACTGTAAACCCCTTTTAAGAGCAGTCTTCTTGAGGCAGCAAATGAGAAAAGAGAACCCAGTAATGACTGGCTTTTTCTGGGTGTTTTTGCTCCGTTGACAACCCTGCTTTCAGTGTTATTCATAAAGGGAATGAAAATGAGAACCTCTGGAAAGTTACACTTAACTATTTACTGAGCACATAAAGTAAACTCCTGGTATTATGCCTAGTTAACTTTAGAACCCTTTCAGACTGTAGCATGAAGTTGTATAGGCATATTCAGAAAACTATATAACTGTCATGTTTACCTTTGTGTATGTCCTGTTTAGTGTAGATGCCAAGTTTACCGCAGGATATATTTCTGTGTTGTATAAAGCTGTGCTTTTCTTAGCCTTTAAGGGTGAAGCTGACAACCATAATTAAAAGCAAGGATCCATATGTTCCCCTTCTCCAAAGCTTCAGTTACAATCTTTTGATAAGTAAAATCAAGTCTTACATTGAACTTTACATGAAAGAAAACGAAACTAACTTCTTGATACAGGTATGTCAAAACTATTTTCAAAACTTATTTCAGAAAAGGTACCTGTTAAGATTAAATAGATTTATACTTTCAAGGGAGTTGTTTAGATGATACTCAGTTGTTGTATTAGATGAAAAGGAAGCTTTGTCTTCCTTTGGATTGTCTTATTCAACTTTTTTTTTTTTTAAAATTAATATATGCTTAGGAAAAAGTTAGTAGGACTCCTTTAAAATATGTTTTGTGAATGTTTTTTCCACAACTGTTTTGCTTAGAAAAATAGTTAGGAAAAAAGCATAATTAAAACGAGGTCTGTCATTAGTGTATGTTTAAGAGAAGCAATTCTGATCTGAGACTCTTTAAAAGATAATGTAACTGTATATTTAATGTTTATTTTAAGTCTATATGACTTCTCATACTTAAGCTAAAAGATGAAGACCTGTTAATTTGGCTAAAAGCCTTAGGAATGTCAGAGGAGTTAGGGGATAGAAAACTTTTATTGCTGTTTTCCTGTAAATAAAATAGCTCCTTACAAACCACGTTGCTCAAAAGTGATTTAAAATTGGCAAGAACAACATTCCTGCTGCAGTTCATCTTCTGGAGGATTGTAAAGAATTTCTCTTATGTTTACTTCCTATAAAAGAATATTGGATTACTTGATTACAAAAGCACGAGCATCTAAAGGTAATAAGAATTTTTTTATAAATAAAAAATATTTATTTTAAATAAACAAACCTGAAGCTCCTCTGGGGTTTTCATTTTCTTACCAGAAAGAGAGACTAGAGAAGTTACTAAAAGACATTCAAAGTATAATACAATATCTTTGAATGGTTTCACTTGGCTGTAAGTTTTCAAGTTTATTTTCCAAGGTTATTTCTTTGAACCTAAGAGGAGATAGAGGTTTGGAGGTGTCAAAGAACGCCTGGAACTCCAAAATGGCATACTTAGGCCCTCTGTGTTGCACCCCCACTGCCTGCACATCCGTCCTACTGCCTGCACCAATGTTGCAAATATTGCTTCTGAAATCTTTGCTTTGGACTGAGTTACTCTGGGACATGGAGGAGGCAACTTTGTGATGAGTTCACACTTCTGCTGTGCAATACATGTAACTGTTTCCCAGCAGCGTACCCTGCATTCTCTACAGAAAAATACTCTAGCTTTAACTGTTAATCTCTCTTCTCTTTCTTCTGGTGCCATATGTAGAAGCAGAATCACAGAATAGTTTGGGCTGGAAGGGACCTTTAAAGGTCATCTAGTCCAACCCCCCTGCAACAAATAGGGACATCTTCAACTAGATCTGGTTGCTCAGAGCCCTGTCCAACCTGACCTTGAATGTTTCCAGGGATGGGGCATCTACCACCTCTCTGGGCAACCTGGTCCAGTGTTTCACCACCCTCACTGTAAAAAAATTTCTTCCTTAGATCTCTTCTGAATCTACCCTCTTTCAGTTTAAAACCATTACCCTTTGTCCTATTGCAACAGGTCCAGCTAAAAAATTTGTCCCCATCTTTCTTATAGGCCCCCTTGAAGTATTGAAAGGCTGCAATAAGGTCTCCCTGGAGCCAGGCTGAACGACCCCAACTCCCTCAGCCTTTCTTCATAGGAGAGGTGCTCCATCCCTCAGATCATTTTTGTGGTCCTCCTCTGGACCTGCTCCAACAGGTCCATGTCTTTCCTGTGCTGAGGGCTCCAGAGCTGGACACAGTACTCCAGGTGGGATCTCAGCAGAGCAGAGTGGAGTGGGTGAATCGCCTCCCTTGACCTGCTGGCTACGCTTCTTTTGATGCAGCCCAGGATACAGTTGGCTTTTTGGGCTGCGAGTGCATATTGTTGGCTCATGTCCAGCTTTTCATCCAACATAAGGTGGTCTACATTGCTAGACTTTCGTAGGCTCCTTTTTCTAGGTTATTGTCAAGCTTGGAATCTACTGTTAATGAAGTTCTTGTGCTTCAAGGAACTCTTATAGGTTAGCTGCTCTAAGAACAGTCTGCAGATAATGTATTACAAGGAAAAAGGACCTATACAAAGAAAACATTGATCTGAATAATTTTTCTTTATAACTTTCATTTCCCTTTCAAAAGAATGATTTGGGGGTGGGGAGAGGGGAGACAAGTACAATTTGAAAGCTACTGTTAACTTTTAAAATACAATATCGTGGATTTAAACTTTTTTTTAACTAAATCCTTTCTACCCATTTATCTGTATGGAAACATGTCCTCACTTTCATATGTGTTTTGCTACCATCAACCACTGTAAAAGAGCCAGTATTTTGAAAACTTACAGCTGAAAGATGTGGTAGTTTGGGTAGCTATGAAATTTCTGAGTGAAACGTTTTCTTCTGTGATTGGAAGTATTCTGTGACCAGAATATCTTCCAGTATTTTCATGGATGAATGAGTAAAATAGAGAATTTTTTTGTATTTTTCTGACTCTCATAAATGCTGAGAGATTCTGCAAGCTGTGAGGACGGGTTAAGATTTCAAAACTGAAAATTGGATGGATGGCAGAAACAGGAGGCAAAAGCAAGCCCTGAAAGAAGAAATAGATGAAAAGTGGGAGCAACTGGCTAAGCAGAAAAGTAATTAATATTGGGCCTGTAGTGAATCTGTAGTGAATCTGTCACCTTTGAGTCATTTTGAGTGTTGCAAAACAGATCACCTTTTGAGATGTATAGACAGTGTTGGATGGAAGATGGTTGGCTCTGCTTAGTAATGATGGTGCACAACCAGGTTTTTTTTATGGTTTGGGCAGTAAGTATACCTTAAGATGCTAGAGAAGAAAGTTGATAGCAAAGTGGCAAGAATGACCTCATGTGGACTAAGTGATTTTTTTTTTTTTTTAAAAAGATGTTATTTATTATAGCAAGTAAGTGGGAGAAATCTAGGGAAAAATACACATCTTACGATCCTCTGGACGTTCTATAAAGAGTAATGAACCATTCCCTCCTCCTTTTGGGAATGGAGGAGAACTAATCTTAGTTTGTGGCTAAAAGTTTAGGCAGGATGTTATAAAGTTCTTTTGCTAATACAGGTAAAGGTTACATTACAAGCCTAAAGTCTGATTAGACATGAAGTCTAAAAAAGACATTAGTCTTTTGAAATTGTTAAGATATGCTTGATCCTGCCATGTGCTACAGAACTAGATGAACTTGTGAGGTCTGTCATTTTTCATTTCTATATTCATTTCTAATCTAGTTATAAAAATCCGACTTTGCAAATATTATCAAAGTACTCCAGTCTTAGTTAATCTCTGCAATGTATTTCACATATCTATATGTTCACTTATTATGCAAGTATTCATTGTATTTCTGTGTGTTCATATAAATATCACTTTCAGATATGACTAAAACTTCTGAGTTATTAGCTGATAAAGGTCTTGATGGATTTCAACTTAACACACTACAGTTGTTTTGAAGCTACTTATTTTAATGGTAATACCTCTGGAGGGTCTGTGAAACAAGCACTGTTAGTCCTAATAGAAAGTACACATATTAATCTTAGTGTAAACTACTAGCTAGGTACTGGCTGGCTTTAAAATTAAAGTATTGATTTGATTTCTCACAGGCAGCCACAAAGCAGGTAGAGTCTAAAGGATTGGGAGCAGCAGCATTGCAAAACAAAACTGTGAATGTCAATGAAAACAACCAAAGGAATTTGGAAACAAAACGAAGGTTTGTATTAAGCACAGCCAAGGGACATGCTTGGACAGCAGCTTGAAACTTGTAGAACCAAGAGTAGGTAGAAGGAAGGATGTTAAATTCCAAACTGCTGTCCAATAGAAAATTAACTACAAGCGCATTCTCTATTTTTAAGTTTTGGCTTTTCTATGATTGTTACTTTTGGCATTTACATCAAATAGCTTGGCATTAAGTTTAAGTATTGTTGAAGATGCACATTTTTCAGTGTAAACAGCTGTCAGTCTTGTATAACAATAAAAACATAGAAATACGTAACTTTCTTTTGTTTTTTTTTCCTTTATGCTTGATTGAGCTCCTCTTAGTCCTGCCCTCCTAGTTTAAGGCAATGGGTTGTCTGGAGAAGAAATAGGATAAGGAAAGGGAATTAGTCTATTACTTTTTCCTTACAGCTAAACACAAGATGCTCTTACTTAGTGATACTAGTATGATGGGAAATAGTTATATTGCTTCATGATTCTGGCAATGTGAACCCTCAAAACAATTACATGCTTTTTTTAAGAAATGCTGGGGGAACTTGAAGCCCAGCATTTTCCCCCTTCCTTTGAATTTATTTTGAAAAATACTAATACTCTAGATTTATCACCAATTTTTTTCATGGAGAATAAATCTAGTCTTTCGCTGGGATAGAGCTTCTATTTCTGGAGTTTTATACTTGGAATACTTGGCATCATTTAGTTAAAGAAATTGACTGATGCAGATAGAACGTACCGGAAGAGAAGCCGTAAGATTTTTTTTTTTTTTTAGAAGGACAGCTCCTGACACAATTATGTCTGAGAGGTATGATGAAAGACTTGATCACAAAAACCTATGGAAATAATTCCTAGATTGTGAAGAAGGTATGAAAAAATACATGGGCAAAATACTTCATGTCTTCAACTAAATGTGTAAAGTCTTGTGTATTTCTCCTCCAGTATTAGGGAGGCAGTGTTAAGAGGGTTAGTGGATTGAAGGAGTTAGTGTTTGTATGCCACTGTTTCTATAGAGAAATCTTGGTATTTTCTTTCATTCAAATATTGTTGAATCACATAGGAATCGCATGCTGCCTAGGAAATTATTTTTTTGGCTTTTTTTTAAAGATCAACGAAAGAGCAACACCGTATTACAAATCAGTCACCTGGAGACATAAAAAAACCCACAATAAGGTAAAAATTTTTTTTGTTCTTGCTCTTGGTCATAAATGTTTCATGAAGTTCTGAGTATTTTTACTTCAGTTCTGTGTTCCTTGCAGGCCTCATTCAGGACGGAAACACAGAGTGAGAAGTGTTCTTCAGAGTGAGTATTAGCTTATTTTTTACACTTTCAAAGCAAAATCATGTTAAACACTTTCCCCCCCACCCTGCAATAAATGGGTTGGTTGTTTGATAACTGCTATCCAATGTCACTGGATTAATAGAAAAATTATTATGGTGAAAAAAACCCTCCCAACCGTTGTGTATGGTTTCTGCCCAAATGCAAATTTGGTGCTTGCAACATTTAGGAAACTATGAAATGGCTTAAGGTTCTCTGGCAACTTGTTTCACAATATCATTCACTATTTTCTGGTTCACTTGGGGTTTTGTTTCACTGGGATTTACGGTATTCTATGCAAAAGAAAGCTGACAGAGGAGTACTGAACCTAACCTAGGTTAGAAGTCAGAGACAACTGTGGGGTGAAGGAACTAAAGAGGTTGGCTGATTGGAAAAACAAATTGTAGTGTAAAATGCACAAAGTTAGGATGTTCATCCATCTTCCTGGTATTACTTTTTTAAAACTTACAACATGGGTTATATAATATTTATAAGTAGATTCTGAAAACCATTAGCACCCTCTTACCACAAAGATGACATTTATAGCGTCTGCATGTGGTCACGTTGTACTTGGAAGGACAAACTCTTAAGATGCCTTGGATGCTTGCCACAGTTAGAACCTGACGTGTTCTGTGGAAGTGATGGGACCTGTATACAAAGTATCATAGCCCTGCTGGTTAGTTTCCGTTCTCTCTATGTAAAATGAGAGCAGTATGTATAGTAAAAACATTTCATGTTGGTTTTACCAACAATGTTTCATTATTGTGTACCAATTTTTACCTAATTGTTTAAAATGCAATTCTTCTGTGAGCTCTATTGCATAGAAAATATAGTGACTCTTTTGAACAGGCTATTTTTGAAGTCCTTGGACTAAGATGAGATTCATGTGTATGCATATATAAAGGTATATTCAATATAAACAGACACTGAAATGTTCGCAGTCTGTCAAAGCATATCAAAATAATGTACATTGTTGTCTCATGTAAATGGTAGAATGCAAAACTGCTGCCTTAATGTTGACTCCTCATCGGTCTGGATGTATATTAACTGTCTTCTAGGTCTGAACAGCTTACAAAATGTGGAAAAACATGGAGATGCTCTGGCTTGTGGTCGAAGAAGACAGGTTTGTACCCATTCTCTAATCTAAATGGAGATAAAACTAATCTTCACTGCATAGAATTTTTTTTTTCCCAACTTAATTTGATTCTGTCTCCAAAATGCCTGGGTTTAAGATTCTCCACATTACCCAAGCTGTGCTACAGCTCCTGAAACTGTTTTTTAAGTTCTAATTCCTGCCCTTAAAAAAGAAGAGGACTTTTTTTTTGTGCAGTCTCAAATATCGGTGCTAATGCTTATGAGCCTTTAATTTGGTGAAATACACTGTTACTAAAACTTAGTCTGAGTCTTCTTAAAACATGTGAAAAAATAAAAAATTCTTTCCACTTTCTGGGTTAAAGAATTCAGGATGTCATTTGTCCATGAGAGTTTTGGACAAACATCAAATACTTCTTGCTTTCCCACTTAGAAGGTTAAAGATTTAGCAATATTATAATTCAATACTTCATTCATGTGAGGTGAAAACATATATTTACTTGGGAAACTATTCTAGTTTTTATAAAGCAAATAATAGGGTCTTTTTATAATACTACATTTCATATAGTCCTTTGCATTCTCTTCATGGGTAAGCCTACTTCATTGAATTACTTAAAAATAATTATACTGTGTTCACTAATGCTAGAATTCCCTATTGGTGGGAAGTACAGAAGCGTATGCCTTAATAGAAGGGAATTTGAAGTTGATTTGATGTTGGGGTGAAATGTTACAAACTGATTTTTGCATGTAGCCGATTTTCTTCAGTTACGATAAAATGATAAACACTTCTCAATGAAATTAATATTAAATAAATGTATTCCCACTGTTGAACTCCTCTTGAGAATATTTCTTAGGAAGCAATATGGAGTCTTTCTGTTTAGATAACAGTGCAAGTTATCAACATACATCCATTTTGGTGTGAGCTGTTTCATCTTTCTGATGTTCATTTTGACACTTCATTTTTCACATAACAGGGAAGGACAAACCTGCATATGTGGGGTTGGTTTGTTTTTTTTTTTTTTCAGACTGTCCTTGAGGAGAGTTGTACTTATTCCTAGTCCTTTAAGTATTTTTATTGAAGTACTGGTTAGATCTTCAGTTACATGCTGTCCTCAAACTGGTTGAGGTCCTAATGAGAGCTCATCTATTCTTGGAGGTTAAACCCCCTGCTACATAAAAACAGTTTTTCACTTTCTCACAAATCTCAGGAATAGTTAAATCACTGAGAGCCTCCTTAAAAGCTGCAAATACAGCCAGTTCCCTAAAAACCAAAATACTGGTGCTTACTGGATTTGCTTGTTACTTTATTCCAATTTATACTTGGATAGGTACCTTGTCAGCCAGTTGCTGGTAAGCATGCACACTTCCATCAGTCTTTTTTTTCAACATCAAGTTTTAAACTAATTGGACCACAAATGACTGGGAGCTAATGACAGCTTTATATTCACCTATTCTTATGTTGAGGTAGTTTGTTATGGGGTCAGCTGCAAGCACTATATCCTGGTCTAGGTCTTGTGCACAGATCTCGCTAGAAAAAAAATAGATGTCACGTGCTTAATTCTGTTGTTATAGTTCAACCTTAATTGAAATGTACAGACTAAATTTATAGAAAACTATATCTGATAGTAGTGAAGAACTCATTGAAAATTCTATAAAAGCTTGAAATTAAAATTCAGAACTATGTTTCTTTAAACACTTAGAAAATTAGGCATTTGCTGTCTGCCTGAAATTTATGCCACACTCCCTGCCAGTGAGACCTTGCATAAATACTGTATAGAAAGCAATGATATTGGCCTTTTAAACAATAGATCTGCTCCTCTGCTTAATTATCTGGGTTATAAAATTGTCTGTATGCATGAAAGAATGCAGTGAATGTCAGAGCTGTTGACTTCTCTAGAACTTCCTTTTCCATGTAGTCCCTCTTTCAATGTTGGCATTGTTTGCTCTTGTTTTGTAAATGGCATTTCACTGCAATGGTTCAGTGCCTGTTTTCAGCCTTTCATTGCTGTGTTTTCAGTTAGCTGCATACAACAGTCTGCAGTGCTATTGAAAGGAAGTGTACTTTATTTTCTCATTCCTAAATTAGGCGACACAAGTGTCACAGATTTTAGGGAACTGTTTGTACTCAACTTCATGTCCTGTGTGTGTATGGCCTGTGAGTTGTCTAAAATATGACTGACACTTTGCTTAAATTAAAGAATGTGTCTGAAAATCTGGGTTTTCAGAATTTAGTCAGACCTGTATGGAAAAAAAAACCCCATATGTTTAAACTCAGGGGGGTGGGGAGGAAATCAGAAGAGTCCCAGAATGCATAATCCAAAGGAAGACAAGTTACTAGAGCAGAACTGCCTCTAAGGAATAACAAGATCTTTAGATATGTGAGGGTATGTTACACAGTCTGTCTGGCAAACTTAAGCTTGCTCTGCCAGCATTCTGAGCTAGCCAAATGTCACATTGCTGTGGAGTAGGCGCTGTGATTATGTTAGCTCAAGCATAGTGCTGCATTATGTCTGGTCTCTCAACCAGTCTTGCCAGCCTGTAACAGTGCGATGCTAAAGTCTATGTAACTGCCATCCCAGAGGGCACTGGCAGTTTGTTAGCGTGTGTGTGTGTGGAGGCAAGTTACTGCTCTGTGTAGTTCTTCAGTGAAAAGAAAAAAATGAGTCGGACTGTGGTTTACCTATAAGGCAGGCTCCTTGTTTATATGTTAAATTGAAGAAATCTATTTTTTAAAAAGCTCAATGTAAGCAATTGAAAAGCAAAACAAGCAAAAAAACAACCCTTTTAACAGCAAATGTAATGATTAATTACAAGTAACAAGGGTTGTGATTGTTGCTGGAAGTATTTGAATTATCTGGTGCTGTAGGTCAAGCATAACTCTGTTACTTGAATAAAGATTTTATTTAGGAAAGTTTTCTGGCATGCTCTGAAATGAGATGAACTAGATGGTTCCAATGGAATCTCTGGTCTTTTAATAATAGTAAAAAAAAAATCCACCATTCACTGCTAATGTTGCCAAAGTTCTGTGGAAGAGGAAGTATTGGAAAAAGGAAGCCTTCTTGATAAAAGGTAGACTACTTTAGAGAAGTTTTAGGTTTCTAACTGTTTAGAAACACATCTGAACTGCTACCACTCTTAATTCTTTCACTGGTTAGTGAGGTTTATCAGCGATCGTAGTTTCTTCAAGAGGCACCAATAGTTGCATTAAGCTGGAATAAGTCCAACTTTCAGATGTGAAGTTTGATCTTCACATACCTCAGCTTGCACTTTGTGTAGATGCCAAACCTTTGCTTGTTGCAGAATAACCAGAATACAGTTTTGATCAGGCTGAATGTTACCTAAGCTCCTTCCCCCCAAGAGACACCCGCTGCCTTTCACCTCGGAGTGCTGCTGCCACTTTTAGCAGCTTAAATTCGAGAGAGGGGGGGAACCATGCAGAATGGCACTCAAAGTTGCCACCTGGCCCATCCCCTGTGCCTGAATTGTTGTTGCTCTTAAGAGCAGAATCTTTTAAGGATCCCCAGAAGGGTTCCAGCTCATTAGGAGAGAAGAAATAAATAAATAATAATAATAAAAACCAAAAACACCCTCTCATCCATGGAGATTAAAATTTTTTTATCTGAGCATCCTTGGACACATGGACCTCTTGTGCCACTGACAGTCATACTGGCTGGCCCTGGATTGTCCTGCCCAGCCACGTCTTGTGCACAAGCAGGATGGTATGCATTTGTCTAATGACAGCAGCCATGAGATTTACATTTCCACTGGGTACATTATTTGCAGAGTTAAGTGATGTTTGTTCCTCTGTAATTCACAGATTTCCTCTGTACTTACACAGTTCTGCTAGTTGGCTTTATCAAGTTTAAATTTGTGTAAGCTGAGGCTATTCCTTTGCAACTGCATTTTCCCTTTCTACCCAGTTCTTCACAATTTTGAAAGTTCCAATTGTAAAGGTCATAGCCTGATTCTCTCAGGTTCTCTCCTGCTTTATAGCCAACACAATTTATCCATTTGATAGTTGGAAGTGATCTGCTACTTACAGGAGGAGGTCTTGTACATACTCTAGGAAACCTCTCTTTTCATCCCCCAAACTACAAATTCTAGGCCCTCAGCTTCAGCCATTTACACCTCCTATTGGTCTTCTAATGTTCTATAAACATTTTTTTTTCTTTCCAATCCAGTTGTTCCAATTAACCTGAGGATTTATTAGCACAGATCCCCTTTGGGAATCCCCATAAGTCTCTACAGGTTTGGTTACAAATTTATCATTGTAGGTGCATTAGCAAAGGATTGGTCCCCCATTGCATAAGGATTATATAAATTTAATCTTGGGAATAGTCATAACTTGACTGGATCCTGCTGGCTACAAAACTGTTAAGGGATGTTAGGAGCCGCCACCTCATCCAGCAGCCCCAGCCCAGGACACTCCTGTACGGCTGCTGGAGCCCAGACCAGCGCCTGGCATCTCTGCCCAGGCTGGGGGATGTGGCTGCTGCTTTCCTGTTTGCAGGTTTGCCTGGTAGCAAAGCTGAGCACAAGTCCCAGAGACACACAGACACAGGACACACACAAAGAGGGCACTGACACAGCTGGTCACATAGACTGCTATGGACAAGGTGCTGCCCTCAACAGCATCCACATGTGGTACCCATGTAACATGCAAACACAGGCAGCCAAGTCCCCTCCTCTTCTCTGGTAGAGGTGTAAGTTCACTGGTGAAAGCACACACATGCCTCTCTAGGTTCACAGGCACACAAATGTTTGCAGATGCCCAGGTATAGGTGCAGCCACTCTGTCTGCCTGGTACCCCTGCTGACATCATGGCCCTTCCACCTGCTTTACAGGTCCTTTACTTGCTGGCTGGTGCAGCTAGATTCACCAAACACAAGCACTCACACACTTATCTAATGGTGGTGTGGTTTAACCACAGCCAGTAACTAAGCACTACACAGCTGCTTGCTCACCCTTCCCCCCAATGGGATGGGGGAGAGAAGCAGAAGGGCAAAAGTAACTCCAACTTGTGGGTTGAGATAACTGAAATAAAATAATCATAATAATAAATTGTAGTGAAAAGGAAAACAATGAAAAGAGGAACAAAACCCAGGAAAAACAAGTGATGCAACTGCTTACCACCCACTGACTGATGTGCAGCCCATCCCCAAGCAGCGATTGCTGCCCCCCAGCCCACTCCCCCCAGTTTATATACTGAGCATGACACCATATGGTATGGAATATCCCTTTGCTCAGTTTGGGTCAGCTGTCCTGGTTGTGCCCCCTCCCAGCTTCTCGTAGACCTGGCAGAGTATGGGAAGCTGAAAAAGTCCTTGACTAGTATAAACACTACTTAGCAACAGCTCAGACATCAGCGCGTTACCAACATTGTTCTCATACTAAACCCAAAACACAGCACTATGCCAGCTACTAGGAAGAAAATGAACTCTATCCCAGCTGAAACCAGGACACATTGGCACTCTGTGTTCCAGTTGTGCTCCAGTGTACACTTGCAAGATGTCTCCCTTTCAGGCAAAAGGTGAAATTTTCACTCATTCAAGAAGACGAAGAAAAGGCAGAAGGGGCCTGTGCTGCCTGGGTGTCAGCTCACAGCCACCACTGCTGGGCTGACCCTCCAGCCTGACAATAACTAGAGACTTGAAGGAAAAAGCTACAAGACACACAAGGGCTCCTCCTGGGCGCCATGTCTGTCCTGAGCCCACTGTGCTGCTCAAGACTGTTAACATCAGGTCCCAAGGAAGCTTGTACTGGAGCTGGAGACAGGGAAAGGGAGGGGATAACTGGCAATCCAGGACCAAACCTGCACCCCTCGCCCTTGCAGCCAAGTTAATGCCAATCCCTGCCAGGGTGGCTGCATGTGGCTTCAGCCCTGTCCTGAACCCAGCTTGTTCATTCCACATTCATGCCATGTTGATAGCTGAAACCAACCCACCCTTTCCCGACCAACATCTCCTAAATTTTGCCAGATACCAGAAGTACCTTTACCAGACTTACCTTGACCAGACCAGAATTACAATTACCTTTCCTATTTTTAGCTGACAGTGGGGCGCTCAACTGACCGGTATTTAAAGCTGGAATTCAGCAGCCCCCACATGCCGCAGGAGCCTACAGATGACCCTCAGCTGAAGCCCCAGCAGGACTTCAAAAGGTCCTGTACCTTTCCAAGCAGTGGCAGAGAGCCCACGGTCCTCCTGAGCGATGCAGGACATGTGAATCCCATTCACAGTAGCAGATGCTGTCGTGGAAATAACCCAGATGGCAATTTAGATCAGGTCAGAGCTTGAGTGGTTTATTGCTATGGCCATAGGAGAGGACAGGGAGCAGCAGAGCGACAGCCTCTGCTGATGTGAACTCTACCCAGCTGGGGCAGCTACAGAGTTCCCATAACTTTTACAACCTGTTTTTCACCAAAACTCTGTCAGAGAAGGAGCATGTGGTACATAACAACAGCAAATGAAACTCATCAAACAAGGAGGCTCTAGACAGTACATCCTTTTACAAATAGTTCGCTCCTTTGTCAATAAAATCGTTCTGACTGGGAAGACCGTCAGCTGCAAATGCTTCTTGACTACTGAGGCCTGCAAAGGCCTATAAGACATTAACTATTTTGCTTTCACATGCTGAACATGAGTAAGTAATTGCAGTGCTTTTGATCACTTGCCTATGTGAATTTCATAGTGCTCTTAGGAACAAAAACACTGACTTTTTTGCTATTTCAGAGCAACTCCAAAGTAAGTAAATTACAGGCAATGGTTAAATGCAGAAATAAAAGAGCTTCTCGGCTGGATTTTGAGAAGTCATTTGCTCATGACCTGCACATAAACACATGCAGATTTTGTAAAAGTGCAGTAACTGATGTTTTTTAATATGGAATCTGCTGATGCTCACAGAAATGCCCACATGACACAAGTGAAAATTGACCATTTGTCTCCTTTCATAATGATGGTCCATGAGACCATCAGGAGCAGCAGGACAACTCCAATGCAAGAAGCAGAAGTGAACACAGATAAATTAAATGGGACAGCTGCACGATACAAGTCTCTGTACATCTCAATCTCATTAACATTTTTAAGTTTACATTTTTTCTATAAGTCTTTACATTTCAGATTTTGGGGAATAAATGCAGAAGGAACTTGCTATCAAACTGCAGTTTGAAATAGAAATTGATACTTACTTCTTAGAAACAGTTTTCCCGCACAGTTGTTTCAACGAGGATCCTGTCCTGTATTTGCATAGATGACATGCAATTCAGTTTGCCTAAGGAGGTGTGCTGATCATAGATCAGTACGATTAGTTGTGTATTAAGCAAGCAAGGATTTGAAGACTTGCGGAGGATCAGATTCTAGCAGAATAAGTTGTTTTAAAATAATTTCCTATTAAAGTTGCTAATTGCTATTCCAGACTGAAAAAATTACTGTATGTAATACACCTATATTAAAAATGCAGTGGTTAAAAATAGGCAAGATAGGATATCTAGTATTTAAACTTTTATATATATATATATGTGTGTGTATTTCTATAAAGCTACCACAAAAGAAAGCTGATACTCAGTTCTCCTTCACACTTTACTGTAAAGATAAGTTTTCAAAAATCAAATATTTAATTTTTAAAAAAATCAGTTTTCTTTCACTCTGTGTGCAGTCTGAAAATTGTTTGTATTGAGATATTTGTATCGAGAAGCAACTAAGGAAGAACTGATACACTGGAGTACTTCATTGGAAGGGATTGCTTACAGATGTATAAATGCGAGTAATTTTCTCTCCTTTTATGAGAGAAAAGTCATCCTCTAAAGATTAAAAAGCTTGTAGGTCATGACTTAAGTAGTGGGCTCAACAAATGGCCAAAAACAAATGCATAGCTGTTACCTGAGGATATGGCTGATGTCACTTTCCAGTGCAATATGTATCATTTTGCTTCTATCAGCATTTTAATTGTTGGGATTAGTTTTTCCTGAGCACACTAAAATTCCTTTGTTGTTGGTAGATGGTGTCTTGATTCTCAGTCCCTAGGTTAATGTGTCACAAAATGCTTTCTCTTTTGTGATGCATCCTGGGATCAATCAAGGTTTGTCTTGGCTCAATTAGCTAATAAAGTGCGATTTTGGAAAGCATGTTTTGAATGAAGCAAAACTTTGCCCAATGTCTTTTTTTCTTTTTCCTCCTGTAACTTTTGAACATTGAAGCATGTGTTTCTCATTCTAGGTGACGTCTGCTACTGTGTTGTAACACTTGACTTGGTAACCTTTGTTGTTGTATTTAGTGTCAAGTTATGGTGCTCAAAAGAAATCAAAATGACCCTACTGACCCTCAGACATCTGTACTCTGTAATAACTAGAGAGCTGTATAAAAACCTACTTTCTTATTTGCTATAAGCTTAGCTCTTACATTAATACCTTTCTCTGATCATATATCTGCTATTTTTCTCTGTTCTTCCCCTAGCGATGGACTTACAAAGAAGACTTGGAACTGAAATCAGGAATAAGGGAGTTTGGAGTGGGTAACTGGGCTAAAATTTTGGTCCATGGTGACTTCAACAACCGAACTAGTGTCATGTTAAAAGACCGGTGGAGAACACTGTGCAGGATTGAACAAGGCTAATTTGGACTACAGGGATCAACTCTTCTTGACCTTTCCCTACATAAGGACCTAGTCTAGCTTTTCAGAATAATAACTTATTTTAGTCTCAGTGTCCAGCAGTGTTGCTGTCCTAAAACATGAAACGGAATAGTAATAGGTATAAAATGTTCATGTGAGCTCACTCACGTAATGATGACTTAAATGTAAAGCCTCGCCTTTTATCTACATGCAACAGATGACCTAATTTCTGAAATGTGAAAATGCTTGCAGTGATTTAAGAAAGGTCAGTTATGTACACAGGGGTGTTAAATGACTGGCAACATGTCTAGTTTGATAGAGGCTAATGCAGAGTCAAGTGTTGTGTATTTTTAAAGGGTTGTATCTCTAGTCAGATTGAGCTTTTTATCATTTTACTTCATGCCATATAACCCATTCTAATCTGATTTGCTTCACTTTGAAATTTTGGTCAGACTTGTCATCTCTGTCTGTAAGTTACACCAAAAAGTATGTATGTATTGGTATTGCTAATTTTACAAACGGATTCCTTTTTTTGCAGTTAAAAATGTGATACTCCATGTAATTTTATATTTGTAACTAGTAAAGGTGCTGCTTTTTTTTTTAAAAGAATTAAGCTTAAGTTTTGGTGGAAGATTTTTTTTTAACTTATGTCTATTGGCATAATAGCACTTTTTATCTCACAGAAGAGATGGAAAACATATGGAAAGTAACGGTGTGATACTAGCTCTTAAAATCTCTTGATTATGTTGTGCCAGCTACCTTGTCTTGAGGAGTGGCTTCTTCTAGACCAGCAGGAAAGGGAAAGCTCAAAAACAAATGGCCAAAATGGGGCTTAGTAACAAGTCTGTACTGACACTGATAGCGCAGCTCATGAGATGTATTTCATCTATGCTCTCCGCTGTCTCTGTCTGCAGTGATAGCAAGCAAAGATACGCTCTGATGGGGTAACTATCAAGGTGTCAGTTGGTCACTGTAAATGTCCTGCTCATGAGAGACTGTAACAGATGGATGATGGTACTACACTGTCTCTCTTGATTCAGATTGTGTGGATAAGAGTTCCACAACCTCAGAAAACCCATACTTTCCACTGTCATACTGGTGTGAATCTAGTGACTTGAACTAATACATCACAGCATTCTTTTAAAAGTGAAATCTCTTCAATTCAGATGTTTTCTGTACCTTTGTCCTTGGGTAAGGTTTTTATTTTACAAGAACCTGAGAGGGAAAAGCATCTGTCCAAACTGGTCATAATAAAATAAACCTCTCTGAGATATTTTTCCTGGCAACAAAGGAAAAGGAAAAGATATATTCTTCAAGGCTGAAATGTTCCGGAAGTATTAAGATAATCTCTCTGCTTTCTGTTTTGGAGGCCTGCTTCCATTAAGATAAAATGGTAAAGTACAGTTACAAAGGTTTGTTTCATACTCTTATTGTGGACAGGACCTCAGCCAGATCACCTTCCTCATTCTTGCCACTAGACGCTACAGTTTCTTCTTGCAGCTGCTAGAAACAGCAGCAAGCGGTAGTCTTTAGGTTCCACAAAGATGCTGCATGTCTTAACAATAAATTTTCTCAACTTTAGGGCATAATTTCTTTTCAGCAAACATTGTGAATATCAGGATCTTGATAAAATACAGGCTTTGTCCTTCAGCAAGGAATGCTAGAGTGGCTGTAAGCCAACAATTTAAAAAGACATAGCAGGTACAGGACAAGTGAGAAAGTGCAGTATGCAGCCTTTTTAATGCTGTAACAGTAATTCAAGGTAATTAATAGGTAACAAAACAAGGATCTGAGCTACCTGCATAGCAGTCTTGCCAGTGCTCTAATATTGCAGGTTTCTATGTTAATCATTGTACGTGAGCAGTTTTAACTAGTAATAAGTTGGGTTTTTTTTAATGTTAGCCAAGGCTTTAGTCATGAAGTCTTGTTAGGTTGGTCTGCCATAAAGTTCACACTGTGTATTAGTGACATGAGGTTCTGAGCAAGACTACTTCCTTAACAACGCTGACTGGTCATATGTCTTTATGAAGGTGGCTGAACATGAAAACTGCGATGTAGAGGAAGAATACTTATCCACTTGTATAAACAACTGTCTAGATGATGTTGGGAAGGAACAAAGGATCTAAACTGAAATTTGGTTTTAGCTTTCAAACTTTCATTTTTATTCACCCTTGCTATTTAGTGGTGACAGTAACTATTCTCAGACTTGAGAAGATTTGGCTGGCTCACTACTGAGTAGGAGCAGTGCCTGTAGACAGGACTGTGGCCATTAAAGAACGAGAACTTTAGGAAAAGCAGCTACTACAGTTAGAAACGTTAGCTCTTTAATTACAAAAAAGAAACATGGAAACATGCTTCTAGTGTTCTAATACAAAGACTGGTCTTAGCAGTTTGTACTAAGGCAGAGAGTTTCCCAAAATGCTTCTTCTGAAGTTCTGACTCCTTTAAAGATTGTTTAGGCTCCAGAAAATGCAGCAGAAGGATGTAGGTTTCTTGGCACTGGTGTTAATTTTCTTAATGTTTTTGTTGTTGCTGTTTTAAAGGTCTTTCAAACTTTTATGTAAAAATAAAGCTATGCACAAGGGGACATGAACAGTGCTCCAGCTGCCGAATCTTCTTCCAGGTTCCTCGGCACTGAGAGTTGCCAACTGCTTCCCAGTGTAAGATTTTACTTCTGAAATGTGACAATAAATGAGGAATTAAAACACTGAAAACTGTATTTCATGTTACTAGGTTTCATTGTGTAACATATCAGAAGATTAGATCTGCTTAATAATGTAGGACTTTAATTAGCTCATCAGCTCTTAAAATGCTTTCTGGACTATGCAGGATGGTGGATTGAGTAGCTAGTTGTACAGGTATTAAGTAGCATGCATGTTAATAAATGTACAGATCAAATAAAAATCTGTTCTGAATATTAAATGTCTACTTTCAGAATTACTGTTCTAGAAACCAGGTGTATAGGTTTGAGAGGAGTACTGATCCACCACTGTTAAACCTGAAATCAGGTTTGGGATTATGGCAGGAAATACTGGTTTTAAGTAAAAGTGCCTGTAGCTGCAAAAAGACCTCTTGCACTATAGAAGTTGTATCATCCCTTCACAATAGTAAATAAAGCATTCAAAACACTGAACTTGTACTGACTACTGAAATTATTTCCCAATTTTATCTAGGTTTTAAAAGCAATTTCTGTGAGAACTGAAAGGGTAAATCTTGGTAGCTCTACAAGTGATAAGAGCTGTTTGATTTTTTAGGTATAATAAATGCAGCTTTTAATGAGACCTTGAGAAGTCAACTTCTGTACTGGGTTTTGCTACAGAAAAGGCAGCAGAAAAATGGCTTTCTTTACCCATCTGCACTACGGCCGTCTCCAGAACAACGATGTGTGTCAGTATTCATAGCTGGAGGCTGGCAAGCTACACACACAGTATGTCCTTCTCGTAGGTACTGCATCCACCGAGCGTACGGCCGATTCTCCAAAGCACAGTGGTGTGAAAGCGATTCTGTTTTAAATTCCACACAATATCTGCTCAGAAGGAAAAGTACTGATTTAGTTCTGATAGACAAAGCACAAGCTAGGTATGCACTTTAAATGTACTTACGTACTGTATGTGAAGTGCAAGTTAGACACCATGATTGCTGACAAGTCTGTTTCTGACCCTAACCTAATTAATGGATTCTTAAAAACATTACCCAAACTCTCTCATTCCATGCCCCACTCCAATGCTTTATGTATAATCTCACTTTCTGGTTGTGTTCTGTAATCTTAAATTATGTTGAAAAACAGGTCTCAGTAACCCATATTTTTTTCTTCTATGCTGCTAAAAGAGAAAATGGAAAAGAGTTTTTAAGAACACCGAATAGGTTATTGTTCTGGGGAAAGTAGCATAGGGCAAAGCGTTACGAGCATTACAGACCCAGTAATAACCTAATTTAAACTTCATAACCATCTCTACTGGTAACCAAACAGAATTTTTTACTGCTTGTGTCAATTAATTTTAAAAAAAAGGTCTCTTCAGGCCGATCACATTCAGCCCATTTTGTTTGTTCAGAGACCTACGTCTAATTTCTCAGACTTATGGATACATTCCCCTTTGGTTTAGCACTAGTTACTGTTTGCTTTCAAAAGCAGCTATCCTCAGATTTGCCATGACCCCAATGCCTAATTCAGGACAATTAGCAAGTAATAAAAAACAACATCAAGAAGATGCAAATGAACTACAGGAGAGAAAAACAGTACAAGCTATAGCCTATTGTTTAATCATTACAAATTTAATTACATTTTTCTCTGTAGCCAGCTATTTTCTATTGAACAAGATGACCCACATGCATACGATAAATAGATTACCCGGCTTCTTCTTTGTCTGAAGGCCAGAGAGAAGATGCTGCTCGTCGTTTTCTTTCTTTACCGTATTCAGAGGTAGTTATGAAAGCAGGGACTGAGGAAGAAAACAGTTACAGTAAGGCAGCAAGACACAGCTGAGTCATATTTCAATTACTGTAACAGTGGGTGAATGAATCAGGAGCTTGTGGATGGTGATGCTGACTGACTTTATTGAAAAAGTGGTAAAATGTTGGCAACATCAGACCTCAACCCCATTCCATACAGCTAAGATCTTTTCTTATTCAGAAGAAATATATCTAGGAATGCATGCTCTCTAGTCTGTGAGGAAATAGGATGTGCTGGAATCTTCCAGGGAGCTCTGTTTCCTGTTTCCTACTGAATTTGTGTTCTAACTTTGCATGGAGATAATTTGATACTTACTGAGGGGCTTAAATCAAGAAACTGAAGGAAAGCATGCAGCTCAGTTGTTTGCTTAATAGAAATTAAGAAAAGCCTGAGTAGGAAAAAAATATAAGAATAGAATAAAGAGCAATATGACAGTAGAAAGTAAGATTTTAAATTGTATTTTTAACCAGCTAGCTGCAGATAGATTTTTTTTTTTTTCCTGTTCATTGACATCAGTAAAATTTGTGAAGGCTCCGATAGGCGTAACGTACAGATAAATCAAAGAGAGAATACCATGTTCATGGCCGCAGTCCTGTCCCTGGTAAGTCAGGTATTCCAGGCAGCCAGCCTTCTCCTCTAGAGCAGGACAAGGTTCCCCACCATTTTTAGGTTCCTGTTGTACATAGCGCCTACGTATCCGCAGATTGGGTTGACATTGTTCTGCACAGCCACTCCAATGACTCCACTCCCCTACAATGCATGGAAGAGCTGCAAAGCAGTATTAAAACATTACTAGTAGTCAAGACTTCTCTTTTATCCTAATTGCTCTCAAAAGCTTGTGTAATAAGGCTGTGTCTGTTTTTTTCTTTCTTATGTACTTTTATTTGTAGGGTTTTAAATGCTCTTCTAGGAGTTTGCATCTTTCCATTTAACATTCAAACCTGCCTGCAGTGCTTGGCTCCCTGTTCCATCCCTTGTCCAGAAAGAAACATCTCCTCATGGAAACCTTTCACTACAGCTGTGGGGTTCTTCTGTACCCTCTTCTGAAGCATACGGCTTTAGCCCCGAAGAAGACCAGCTCATGGATTATCTAGACCAGCGAGTGGTCTGACCTACCTTGGCAGTTCCTACACCACCAGATTTTGTTTAAAGGCTGGAACATAAAGTAGCAGAATTCAGGAAGCCTTTCAGCCCTCTTGATTCCCCACAGGTTGATTTCTAACCCCTTTTCCTCAACACTGAAATAAGTTCCCATGTCACAGCTTTCTTGCCCTGTTTTGACACAGGGTGTCCTGATCCATGGTCCTTGCTGCAAAGACAATTTTTGGTGATAATTTTGGTTTTGTTTCATCTCAGAACAATGCAGGGACATGTGTAGAGTTGTGTTTCTGTGTCTGTATAGCTACTGATATAGATACAGCTTTACAACAATGCAGATATTTAAACATACTAAATAAAATCTGTAAAAATGTGATTTTAAGGGCCTTTTTTGCTCATTCCCAATTATAGAATAGTCCACTGGACATTTGAATTCTAGTTCTCATGGGTCACAAAATTCCTCTGAACTTGACCAAAACATTATGGGGAAAGTGCCATTACTTTGAAAGTAAACTTTGGATCATACAAAACTGCATTGCCCTTAGGCAGAGCATCAATACAACAGGTACCATACACTTGTACCTTTGGTCTCTCCTAACCCAGCCTAATACTCAGAGGTACAAAGAAGTTCTCTCTTAATCTGCTAAATTCACAGCTAAATTCACATCTGAGACCCAGTGAAGGTCTCAGATGAAGAAAGAAAAATACTTTGTTTTGTACTCTGTGGTATTTTTCTGGCAACTGTTGAAACCTTTAGCCAGGTTTATGGCCTTTGACACCTTTTTGATTAAATATCACACAGGTTCTTTAGAAAAAAACTAAATCATCATATTATGTAGAGAATGAGCTCTTATTTCATGTTTGTCATTTTTTTTAACCTTTCCAGGAGAGTTATAAATGATTGACTAAGCATCTCAGTTTCGGTATTGTCTTGAATCTCAGAAATGCTCAGATCTATCATATCTGTTATCCACTACCCATTTCCTTCCTTATTTTATTCTCTGCAGTGCATCTAATAATGATGGCTTGCTCCTTGTCGTTCTCATTTATATAAGCATGATACGCATTTTTCCAATCCATAATTTTTCCTTCTCTTGCATTTCTCATTATATTCTGGCAAAACAATAGCTCTGTCAACCTTGCTAATGTAAGCATGAACAATATGCCAGATATCTTCTAGGTGGATACAAATAATCTACTCTAGAAGAAAAGGTTTTGCAGCCTGATTCCCAGAATACTGTACTGGACACATTATTCCCGAGTAAGAAGCTACATAACACACAAGTCTTTACTTTATTCGTCCATTAACACAGTACACAACAGTAAAAAACAACACAACTATTTCACATGTTTCCATGAAACTGAACTTTCCTTAGCCTCATCTCCAGGAACACCAAGCCCCATGTTTTGAAAACTGTGTGGCCTAACAATTTCCCTTTTAGCAAGTCAAAATGAATAGTACAGTTCTTCAAAACTGTACTGAGCGCTGACCCCTGAGAGGCTGAATGAGGGTGATCTCTGGGTGCTTTCTGATGGAACAAACACAACCCCTCCAACAAGGAACTTCAGGTCTGCACAGCCTCGGCAGGCAGAGCCGTGAAAGAAGAGGTAAGAAAAATGTCTTGCACATGGGCATCCGTCAAGAAGAAGAATCCTCTGAGGATAAGCTGTCATCTCCCTACCTGAGTAGTCCTCAACCTGTGGCCTACAAGGACATTTAATCTGACCGGTGGTCCCTTCCCAGTAGCCTCTTTTCCTGGAGGCCACCTGGTAGGTGCTCCAGGTTGGGCAGCCGCATTCCTCCGGGCTGCTTCCCCTCTCGTCAGTGTGTGCATCCAGAGGGAATGTCCTCTGCCTGGACACCAGTGGCAGTACCAGCTTTTCCGTGTGTGCACGGCATGCTGCTGGGCGAGCAGGGACTGGCCGTGTCTGCAGCTTTCCTTAACCGTGAAATGAGACAAGCAGTCAAAACACTGCAGCACTGTGTATTAGTTCATGCTGCTTTCCCTAATATCATTAGCTGCTTTTTGTCCTCTGATGGGCTTGCTTTTTCAATAAAGTTATAATTAATGTCATGTAATTGAAATACCATCACACAGTGTCTTATAAAAACCTGAAGGTGCTTATGTTAGTATTAGAGTTTCTTATTGATATGGAAATTCCCCAATTCTTCAAAGGCTTGTTTTCACTGCACATTGCAAATAGGCTTAAAATTATTGTCCGTGCAGTGTGAATAACATTTTACTTTGCTTTTCCACTGCTTTATAAAGGCAGGTCTCCAACATGATACATAGAGAGTGGTACAAAATATATGTTATAATCCATGGTTGGGCTATCTTAAATCAGTTCTGAATTGTTTTGGGTCATGCCTCTCATTATCTAGTTAAATGAAGCTTTTTCCTCTCCCATGTACACTGTTTCCCATTAGCTTGTAATGGAACATATCACGTGTTTTCGATCTTTTTTTTTTATATATATATATATTTCCTGATTACGATTTAAATCCCCAAGAAGCTTTACGGCTTAACCACTAGTTACATACTTGTATCAACGTTGCAGGAAAGTGATGGGACCAAACTACTCTTTCCGGAAAATATTTTATGCCCTCTGGGATTCTGCCAGTGCAAGACATTGGGAAGAAAGAGTAAAATGTGATAACCTCTTTGGTGTTTGTGACTCTTTTCATAAGACACAGAAATTGCTAGGTTTGCTCCCTCACTACATCTCTAATTTCTTGGAGTCCTACAGACATCATAAAGCAGGTAAAACTCCTGACAGAGGCTGCCTGGCAGATATCCTTACCGCACTATTACAGTTCTCCTCCTTTCCTCTCGCTGTGCACCTGTTCTGACCAAACTTGCCCACTTTTGACAGTGCCAGGCATACAAGTGGCTGAGGATGCCACATCCCACGCCCTAAGGAACTCCACTGAAACAGAACCACAGAGTAGCCCTGGGCTTTGGGCCACCAGTTCTCCATCCTGCTTAATGATTCGCATTCTCTGGCATTTCCTTCTACTTACTGATAAACAACTTCCCAGACAGCTCCTGGGTATGATTTGTAGAACAGCACTGGAAAATAACATGGAAAAAGCATATGGCTCCCTTTGCCACATGCAGATAGCGGACACCACCACCGGGCACTGCCCTCAGACACATCTGGGTACCCAATGGCACATGGCACAGTCTCTGTGGCTGTGAAGGCACCACTCTAGCATGTTGCAGCACAACCCTCAGACATTTGTTTCAAGCATTTTGAACTAGAAAAAAAAAAACAAAACAGTGATAGTAAAAATGTCTTAGACCCCACCATGGGATAGCTAGGACAAGTGCTAAATGTAGTTTGGACCTCACAGTCTTTGCCACCTGGCCGCAGGGCCAGAAAACAGTCCTTGGCCTCACTTTATTTAATAGTACAAGCATAGACTTCAATGCCTGATCACATATCTTAGTTCTACCTAGAGTACCCAAAGGACAGTAAGTGTCATCTAGCCCAGTTCCCTTATCTGTTGACTCGCTTCCAAGCTGGCTGTATGAATGACCTGCAGAAGTAAGAATTTCCACATAACTTTAATCCCATATTAGCACCTTGATATGCAGATAACATCAGGTCTAACATCACTTCTTCCACGCAGAAAACTCCCAAAGGGACTGAGTAGCTGCATAAGAAGTAAAGCGATGACTTCACATCTTACTGGAATTAAACCAAGCTGACAGTTAAATATTGGTCATCTGCAGCAATACATTGCAATTTTATGGTCATCAAGATTTAGAACAAGAAGTATGAATTGCCTTAGTCATGTGGAATAATAAGAATATTGGGTTGCTAGAATGGAATTTAGCCAGTGGGATCATAATGTCATTCTTGCACTCAGTATCCAGCAACTATTAAGGGACAGTACATCAGTTTTGTGCCTCATTGGAAAGATGTCAAATTCCCCAGCATGACTGAGAATGAGTCCCAGAGCTGACATAAAAGGAATGGTGCCATCTCTTGAAATACAAAAAGAAGTATCAGGGGCCCACAGCTACATCTTTATGGTCTCTGTCTGTGTTACTATTGGTCCAGCTTACCTAACACAATGATGGTGGATGATGGTTCACTGAAACAATGAGAAGGAAGCAAGTCAAACCAACCTGAAGTACAGGATCTGTGCTCAGGTACTTACCAAAATGTGGAAGCTAATAAGACACTTGGAAGTTCAAAAATACACGGAAAAACTACGTTGCTACCCTATGAAACACAGCTTGAGGTGTCAGGACTTTTTTTTTTTTTTTTTTTCATTTACAGCACTGTGAATCATAGATTTTTTTTCTGAGTCACACTGTATTTAATTTTTTCCCATGTCTGGAAAAAAGAGGATTATAGTATCTTCACTGAATCACTGCACAATGTATGTTGTAATGTATAAGGATCTGTGGATTTTCTCAGAGTAACCACTTCCATTCAAATGACGAGGTCATTCCTTTTTCAGGCTTTCTCATTGTACAGTAGTTTCTATTTAAAATGCTCTCTATGTACAAAAATACTCTTCATTGTTAGAACTATAAGGAGATTTATTTTAAGATCTGCATGGAAATTTATTTAAAAACCCTTGGACCTAGGTTCAGCAGCCCATGGACTTCTGCTGAGCCATCTATTTTTAAAGTTCCAGACCTACTACAATTTTTAGGCACGACAGAATTTAACCATGGCCTTGGCAGCTTTAGGATGCCCCTCCTTTCAGCAGTTTCTATTATATTGGAGCATTGTTTTTGTATTATTCCTAACACATTTCTTGATTACGTATACTTGAGGCACTTTCCACTTTCCCCAAATACCTCATCTTGTTAAATATTCGCAAAAGGGTGAAACATCATTTCAGCAAGTGCTGAAATCATAAGTGGTGAACAGGTTGACAAGCAACCTGTAGCATGAGAACAGCTCGTCTCCTCTCTTCACATTTCTGTTTTAAATTTTTCAACTCTCCATTCAGGACAGTATTTCAGAGTGAACTATGCCAATAAACACCCTTGGTGTCATTGAACATATGGACAGCATTTAGAAACACTCAGTGGTGAGACCTCAACATCCAACAGGAACCAAAATAACTTTAAAATTTCCAGTCACACTTGTCTAAGTTGATACAAACTGCCACTGGAACTATTTGGAATTTCTGTTTATGCAAAACATAACTTACTGGCTGCTTGCAATAGAAAGTATGTATGATCATTTGCCTTCAAAAGAATGACTCTTTGTAGGTTTTGGATGTACGAGTTCTAGGACCACCTCACCAGGCTGCCTGTCCTCCCATGTTACACTCATGCAAAACATCCTGCTCCCTTTGCTTGCGCTAGCATTGGTGCTCCCACAACTGTGCAGAGAGGTGTGCAAGGAGTCAAACCAGCCAGAAACAGGCAACAGAGAAAACAGAACTAGTTTCCTGCGGGTTTAGCTCCCTGAACTGGGCCAGCAGAGACTGTTAAGTTCCAGCTCTGGTGCAGGAGAGAAAAAGAGAGAGAGAGAGAGAGAGAGAGAGACTTCACTGAGACTCCATCTTCCTGCCTGGATCTAGGGCACCCACTGTCCACGCAAGGTACCAGACAGAGGCAGCACAAGCACATCAAGCCTTTTGAGGCAGCCACCACAGAGCTTGAGATAAAAAATACCATCTCAAAAACGCATCATCAGGTGCCAGAATTCATGGTTAGAAAAGTCTCTAAACTAGAACTTTTCAAACACAAGTTTGAGCTTCTTTTTGAAAAGCACAGACATTTTTATTGAATTACAGCTCCGTTTTAAGGCTAACACTGTGCACCTTTATTAGCTCTCTCCTGTTATACTTGAATATTAAAAATCATTTGATTTACTGAAAAGATGCAATATGCTGTGGCTGTATGACAAGCAAACATCTTATCAGTTCTCCCCCTACTGATTTTCCTGAAGAAAGAGCAATATATATATTAAAAATGCTAATTTTAAAGATACTACCTTCTGTTAGACCTTGTGGTACACCGTTTTGTCCCTTCTGTTATTCTGGAGAGATTACTTAGTGGTCAGAGAACTGACTGTGTTTCCTCTGGAGACATGGGGTCAGAGTTCTGCTCTGCTGAGTCTTTCTGTGCAGCTTTACATCACCGAGGACAGGTCTACACCATCCGACAGTTGTACTCCCCCTTCCCAAACCAGGCAGGCGCAAGCCAACTTGGGTCCCAAAGCTATGTGGCTATGTCAGCACAGCTCTGAGCCTGCTAAATACACCCTAATTGCAGGACTGTGCAGCAGAGACTCATGACTTTTTGGCTGTAGGCTGGCATGCGTCCAGCCAGCTGGGAAGAGGTGTTAGGCTGCCTGGGTGCTACTGCGGCACCTGTACAGCAAGGGCAGTGTCCCGCATTTCAGACAGAGGGAGGGAGAACAAATTGTGAAGACTGCAAAGGGCAGAAATACCACGGAAAGAGGGGGTGTAAATACCTACAAGGCTGCTGGGTCCAGTTTGGTAGAACTGGGCCACTTTCCCCTCCTTGCCACCCCTCCCCTGGGAGCCAGGCCTTCCCCTGCAGCCTGGCAGAGGACCCTCTCACTCATTTCCCTATGCTCATTTTGAAGTCCTTGCCTTCACAGGGGATCTTTGCTGATTTCTGCTCCTAGAAATGCGGACAAAACCTCATCCTGGGGATTTCCCCAGTTATTTCATTGATATTTGTTTGGCAAGACATGAGGAATCAACTCAGAGACACAGGTGGTGCTACATGAATCTCCCTGTTGTCTCTGTAATCCTACATCCCCACTGTAATCGATGTGTGTTCGGGATGAGCGTGAGTGAAAAGCAAGTAACATCACATTTTAGAGGGAAAATAACTTCAGACAGGCAAACCCCAGGCACTGTACTACAGCCAATCCAGAAACCTAGCAAATGTCTAGTGTGGGAAAAGCCTCTCTTCCCACTCCTGTGCCTGCTGTTAGCCTCACACAGCCCCAGCCTGGTCCCTGCTCATGCCCCCACCCTGAGGCTCATGGTACCAGGGAGAAATTTGGCCTTGCAGAGCCCCCCCTCACAGCTGAGACCCTTACTCCAAACCCCAGGAAAACTTCCAGCACCTGCAGGCAATCAAGCTGACTACACCGGGAGAAAGGGGGTGGCCGGGGGATCCCCTCTCCGCCCGCCCCCCCCCCCCCCCCGCCTCTCTGCGGACCAGCCCGACCCCCCCCAGGGCGGGGGGGGTGGGGGGACGGGGCGGGGGGCGGACGCACCTACCCGGGCACGCCTGGCCGTGGTCGTGACAGCAGTCCCCGGTTCGCCGACATCCTCCGTCGCAGTAGCAGGTCCCGTAGCCTCCCCCCTCCCTCCATCCCTCGCCGACACAGGCGGCATCCCGGCCCTCGCAGCACTTTCCCGAGCAGCTCCCCCCGGCCCCGCTCCCTGCCCACAGCAGCCCCAGCCACAGCGCTCCCGACAGCGCCGCGCCGCCCATCACCGTGCCGCCCCGACTTGAGGATCCCGCCACCGCTACGCCCTCCGGTCGCCACCGGCACCCGGCGGAGCGGGGCGGGCTCGGCGGGCAGGGAGCGGGGG
Organism: Pelecanus crispus; assembly: GCF_030463565.1. NCBI lineage: Eukaryota > Metazoa > Chordata > Aves > Pelecaniformes > Pelecanidae > Pelecanus > Pelecanus crispus. Next base: position 139,291,037 of record NC_134644.1, read on the forward strand.
CGGAGGGGGGGGGGCGGACGGCGCGGTCCTGCCCGGCCCTCCCTGCCCAAATGGGCAGGGAGGGCCGGGCAGGACCGCGCCGTCCGCCCCCGCTCCCTGCCATGACCCTCGCAGCGATGTCCTGTACGGGGATGTCCTGCACAACCATGTCCCACACAGCGGTGACCCACCATGCACCCCCCCCAGTAGTGTCTCCCCCAGTGGTGTCCCTCCCAGCAACGTCCCACATGGTGACAACCCTCACAGCAATGTCTAGATGGTGGTGTCCCACACTCCAGTGACCCCCACAGCAATGTCCCACCCCCCAGTGACCCCCACAGCAATGTCCCACACCCCAGTGACCCCACACCAATATCCCACCCCCCAGTGACCCCCACACCAATGTCCCACACCCCAATGACCCCCACAGCAATGTCCCACACCCCAGTGACCCCCACACCAATATCCCAAGCCCCAGTAACCCCCACAGCAATGTCGCACACTCCAGTGACCCCCACAGCAATGTCCCACACCCCAGTGACCCCACAGCAATGTCCCACACCCCAGTGACCCCACACCAATGTCCCACACCCCAGTGACCCCCACACCAATGTCCCACACCCCAGTGACCCCACAGCAATGTCCCACACTCCAGTGACCCCACACCAATGTCCCACACCCCAATGACCCCCACAGCAATGTCCCACACCCCAGTGACCCCCACACCAATGTCCCACACCCCAGTGACCCCACACCAATGTCCCACACTCCAGTGACCCCACAGCAATGTCCCACACCCCAATAACCCCCACAGCAATGTCCCACACCCCAGTGACCCCACAGCAATGTCCCAAACCCCAGTGACCCCCACAGCAATGTCCCACACCCCAGTGACCCCCACACCAATATCCCAAACCCCAGTAACCCCCACAGCAATGTCGCACACTCCAGTGACCCCCACACCAATGTCCCACACCCCAATAACCCCTACAGCAATGTCCCACACTCCAGTGACCCCACACCAATGTCCCACACCCCAGTGACCCCACACCAATGTCCCACACTCCAGTGACCCCACAGCAATGTCCCAAACCCCAATAACCCCCACAGCAATGTCCCACACCCCAATGACCCCACAGCAATGTCCCAAACCCCAGTGACCCCCACAGCAATGTCCCACACCCCAGTGACCCCCACACCAATATCCCAAACCCCAGTAACCCCCACAGCAATGTCGCACACTCCAGTGACCCCCACACCAATGTCCCACACCCCAATAACCCCCACAGCAATGTCCCACACTCCAGTGACCCCACACCAATGTCCCACACCCCAGTGACCCCACACCAATGTCCCACACTCCAGTGACCCCACAGCAATGTCCCAAACCCCAATAACCCCCACAGCAATGTCCCACACCCCAGTGACCCCACAGCAATGTCCCAAACCCCAGTGACCCCCACACCAATGTCCCACACTCCAGTGACCCCACAGCAATGTCCCAAACCCCAGTGACCCCCACACCAATGTCCCACACCCCAGTGACCCCACAGCAATGTCCCACACCCCAGTAACCCCCACAGCAATGCCCCACACCCCAGTGACCCCCACAGCAACATCCCACACGGTGATGTCCCTCCCACCCAGCTACGTCCAGCACAGCAATGTCACACAGCCACGTCCTGCACAGCGGTGGCCCTCGCAGGACTGATCTGCACGGCAATGTCCCACCCAGCCGTGTCCTGCACAACAGGGACCCACGTAGCCGTGAACTGCGCAGTCCTGCCCTGCACGGCGGTCCCTCACATAGCGGTGACCCGCACAGCTGTCCCAGAGCGTCCCCATCCTCCTCCACGCAGCCCAGCGAGTGGGGATGGCCTGGGGCCACTGGACATGGTTTATTGGTACAGGCGCTTTCTCATTTCAGGGAACATCCCACACAGACAGGAGCATTTGCTTGTGTTATGTTTTTCATTTTCTTCCTTTTTTTTTAAAAGTTCTGTTTCCAGAACAAACAAAAAAAAGAAGCTGTACTTGCAGGTGCACAAGGAAAGCGGGATGGAATCCCAAGTAAATTCCTAAACCATGAAGATTTGGATTCTGGTTTTCAGTTATCTCCAGTCCTAAGAGGTTTTCAGGCTTAACGAGACCTGATCATTTTAGCCAAAAATCAAATCCCCAAAGTAAGTATTGAGGTGACTGCAAAAATATGTTAGCTTTGCACACTTCAATTTGCAGATAGTTAGCTACTAAGGCAAGAGACATCTGGTCTCCCAAAGCTGCCTACAGATGGGAGGTAACAGTCTATTATATTATCTGCTACATGTGGGTACTCGGACCCCCCCGAGACAGATCAGGCCAGCCAGAGTTTAATTTCTTCTAGCCATCACAATGTTGCTGTTAAAATGTTGTTTAAATCCCGGAGGACTGGGTCTGCGCTGTTATCCCGTGTGCCACTAATGAACTCACTGGCACGTTGCCAGCCTAAAACTTGAACCTGTGAATAGCGAACGTCGGGGGAGTTCCTGTGGTGGGTGAGAGGAGAACAAGACTTGCAGCCTGCCTTGGTAAAAGGCAGTGTGAGAGCAGGAATGCCTCTTTATGTTTTCCTTTCCCCTATTGGATTCCTGCAGTTCACCTGAGAGGCAAAGTATTAGCAAATCAATGTAGAAACTACCTTTATAAGTAGATAAATTGTGTGCAGATGACTTCTGCTAAAGGGATAAGTCAGTAAAACTTGGGCGAGTTTGGAACAGATTAAAGAGTGGCTTTCTCTTAGTGGATGTGTTTACAGAAAAACAAGAAACTATGTCTGCAATGGTCTAGTAAAAGAAAACAGAATACAAATGAAAAATGTTAAAATTTCTACTAGATGCAGTAAAGCAGATTCTTCAGAGCAACCAGGAAAAAGAATCTTAATTAAAGGAGACAACAAGCTCACCCAGTTTGTTCCAGCAAATACTTTGTTTTTTACCTTTTAGTTTAGTTCCTCACTACGAGGAGTAGCACTAGGTAACTTGTGAGTAAGAAGGACAGAGAAACACAGCGATGTGTTCTCAGGCAATGAAATAGCATTGAAATCTTTACAGGCAATTCCAGCAAAATAAGAAGAGATTTCATTCTAGTGTGACATGAGATGGTCCACAGAAAGTAGGTGTTGCTCATGCCCTGCTACTGGTTATCTTTTTGTCATGCAGATAACTTTACAAGGAAAAGCGGTTTCGGCCAAGGCTGATATAAAAGGGATGTGTAGGTAGGCTTAGGGAATGGGCAGAGCCCTCGCTCTGTCTTCCTCATAAGCCACAGAGGAGCATTGCATGGAACAGAGGTCATCAGTCATCTGATCCACTCATGCCCTCGGTGCCAAAATACTTCTTCTTAACCCCAGAGGTGAGGAGAAATCTCAGGACTGTATTGTAGTCCTCTCAAAAGCAGGTGTTGCTGCTGGCTCTGAGATTTTGAAAACCATGGTCTAGCTCAAGTTGCCAGCCATTTTTGTACTTTTCTGCCATTTCTGACCTATTTTAGCTTTGGGTACTCAAAACTCAAATTCCCAAACTAAAACATAACTGCGGTATCATATGGTAAGAGGGGAAAAGAAAGCAAGACTGTGAAACATGTTTTTCAACTAATTTCTCCAACATGTACATGGTTCCAATGAGTCTCATTCCATTGTTTTCTTGTTTCCAACCAAAGTGTCCCCATTGCCTTACATGGAGTTCTTCTTGGTTTATAATACCACAAAGACAAAACTGAGCCAAATGAGCTCCAACAGTATATTAAAAAGAGAACTAGTCTCTATTATTTACCATGCTTACCAACTCTATTATTTACCATGGTTATTTATGCTCTCTCTATATAAAGCATGCAAAGCAGAGCCAAACTGTTACTCTCTGTCCATTCCTATGGTGCACATCTACCCCATGTTAGGCAGAAGACTGCAAACACCTGCAACTGGGAAAAGCTTCAGTCTGGGAACAAAATATGTCTGGTAGTAAAATCCCTCTCTTTTATTTTTCAAGTTTAACTTACAGCCGCAGTGACTTTGAGGACCTGATATAAGGACTATTCAACTCAACTTCAAAGTCTTTTTCAAATACATTATCTGTCAGCCTGCAGCATTCCACATGCCCACACCTCCTCATGAGCAAACTCTCTGGAAGGTCCTAACTTGCACAAATAGAGCTCATTTTTCTTTGCTGCTAGGAGGTTAATCCAATGGCAACAAAATGAGAAGACTTCAAAGATCCTGCAGGGCATTTCTTTTGCTTTTAGACCTGTGTTTGCACACAGCTCTATTTACCTTACAGAAATACCCTTCCGAAAGCAACCTGCTTACATTCTATATTGAGACAACACGGTGACTGATGTGACTACAAAGGCTACAGGCTGTCTCCATCCTGCTACGCAGTATCACGCTTCCTGGGAGCGTTACGGTCAGCTACAACTTGAGTTTGTCGTAAGAGGCCCTTGTTCCCCTTGTTCTGAAAAAGTAGACTTTCTCCTGATAAGAAATAATCCCTACTAAAGTGAATAACCAAATCATGGTGTTTGCTAGTGTAGCTGACAGCTTAAAGCAATAGCAACATTTTGTACGTAAGAAAAATGAGGAGTAATTTGTCTTCACTAACAATCACCTTGTGTGAGAACAGTAGATGATACATAAAAGAAGGTTTCTATAGTTTCATAGCCCGTGCTGTTATACGGAAAGCACAATGCTGTTTCAATGACTAGCTTGAGCTGTGCTACATCAAATTGCTCGTAAGACAGCATGCTGAGTACCTGGCTATATTTGACAGAGGTCATTTGCTGTGCAAACAGCCTTCCCCTTCCACCCGCTTTGTGCTGGCAGTCCTGTCAGGTGCAACCCTACCGTGGGACACACATTGGCTTGCTGTGTCTCAATTACAACCATTGATTTTGGTTGGAGTTGGTAATGATGCATGAAATTGCTTGAATTCTAGAGGTTAGTGGGAATATAGCAGAGTTATCTATCAGGATATTTTTAGCTGATTTTTTAAAGGCCTTCACCTGCCCCATAAGTTACTGAAGAAATGTCCAAGTACTGAGATGAACACAGAGCTGCTGTTGAGCTTCCATGCAGCTGAAGTCAGGCAAATCTGTATGGCCAACCTAAGTGGATCAGGGCTGGAAAACATCCTTTTCCTGGTTTGTTTTGGGTTTTTTTTTCCTTTGAGTTTCTCTTTTTACAGGTTCAAGGAGCTGAACTGAACTGAAGCACCTGGGCCAGCATGAGGAAGGGGAGGTAGCCCAGGGCAGGGTGGGCAGAGGGCAGCAGGACTGCCCCCACCAGCAGCAATTAACGATGAGACTGGCTCAGCTAGTGCACGTGGTAGAACATTCCCCTTACTCTATCAGGCTACAACTACAGCTTCTGTTTGAATAATCAGCCTATGGCTTATGGAATAATAGTATCACAGTCGTAAGTACATTTTCTCATGTTAGTTCTTATTTTATCTTAATTCTAAATGCTATTACAATCTAGAAGTGTAATCATCATGTCCTTCCAATTTTCATTTGTCTTAGTGATGTTGAGAAAAATGTTCTCCAGGGATCGCTCTCAAGGGAGCATGCTGAGTACCTGGCAGTATTTGAAGAAGAGCATTTGCAGCCTAACCAGTGATGCATGAAGTGATGAGTTTTCTAACTCCTCGTTCTGGAAAGTCAGACTATTATTCAGACAACCTGTCCTGGTTCTTCAGGCCAAATAGGACACTTGTGCTTTGCTCAGATGTGAAGGCATCTATTCATGATGTGTGAGGAACACAACCCACTTGGCTTCTGTTTGTTAGCTATCTTCCTGCAGGGTTTACCAGGTAGTTCTACTTTTTAAATGCACATGATCAGCCAGAGTAAGAGAAGGTGGCAGTTTAACATAAGCACTTCACAAAACAGAACTGCCTCTTACAAAATAAACATCCCAGGATATTTTTCCACATAATTTTCATTTCTCCTGCTTTTGGGTTATTTTGTTTGGTAGTTACAGACCCCCTCTTTTCTGTAATCATGACTAAATCAATTACTTCCCTTCCTGATGGAGGAATCATTATTACCATTTTAAAGATAGGAGAAAATGATACTGAGAGATTAGGGCCCCTACCCAGCAAAACACTTAAGCACTTGCATAACCCGAGGCACATAATAACCCCACTGTAGGACTGTTCACTTGTTCCAAGTTATGCAATCTTGGAGGATTTACTGAACCGGGGCCTCCTGGTGTGCCCGAGGGCTCCCTGAGACGCAGCTCCCTCGCTCTCAGCTGCACATTGCAGCCACCAGCCTCTCCTTGCACAGTCTCAGAGCATCCTCACTATTCTGCCAGATCTAGAGCAAACATTAGCCCTGTTTTAGGCCCAGTCAGCTCCTTTTTCATCAGGATATAAAGCTGAAAAGATGAATAGCTTATCCTCAAATTCATTATTTAAATTCCTGCAAAAAGTGGCTAAGGCTGTTTATTTGTCATTAACTCCTGATCAGATTTGCACTGCTGTTTTAAACTATAACCAGTATTAGCATAGCCCAAAACTCAATCTGTTTATTTCTTTCTCAGTTATCACATCCAGTAGCAAAGACTGAGCATCTTGGAGTCAGTGGGCGATTTTGATGATGGTGCATTTTGCAGAGAAGAATGAAGCTCCCCCTCCTGCAGCTGATGAGCGTGCTCTGCTAGCAGGAATAAACACCCTTTTTTTTGTCAATGAAGAAAGCGGGAATAACAATGAGTTTATGAAATTAGGGCACTGAACTGTTGAGAAAGAGAGTCATTTTTCTGATCATAATCCCACTTCTAAAAACCTCTGCCAATCTTTCCACTGGTCTGATGAAAAGGTGGATTTTGCTGACTTGAATAATTTGAAAGTAAATGATGATTCTGGTGTACACTGGCTGGCAAAGGAAACTGTTTATATAATTCTGGGCTTGCTAATAACCCTCTTCATAGCTAGAAATGGTGCCAGGGAAGCTGCTGGCTATGTAAAAATGCTTTCCCATTTCCTTGCCTTTATTGTTTTCTGTCACAGCTTGGGGTTTTTTTAATTAGTACATGAACTATTTTTAGTGTCTGTAGACAAAAATGTATTGTTCAGGCTAAAATGAGGCCAGGTACCATGAAAATGTATTCAGGGAAAAACATTTGGAGCCAGAGTTTGTCTTTGGCTATGTGCAGTGAAAGTTTGCTTGCTTAGTCCAATTAGTTACAGCCATGTCACTTCATGTAAGTGAGTGTAATTGTGTCAGTGTACAGGGCAGATTTTGGCTCTCAGGCTGCAAAGAAATATTCTGAACTGCACACTGTTAGCATCTGCAGCATCTAGAATATTCTGAATTATTTTGTCCATCCAAATTCCATGCATATCTTGCTGTTTAAGAGCAGAACAGTGAACAAAGCTTTTCAGTCAGATGATGGGCTTAGGCAAATGTGATTTTTGATAAGGCACCTCTTTGTAACTCATCTAATCAACTCTAAGAGATCTTAGAGTCCCTGCATTGTAGGCAGACCGTACGCTACCCTGAGTTCTACCCATTTGTGTACACACATGTGCAGGTACCATGCAAGTAAAGGTGCAGCAAGATTTTGTGAGCCCTAATTCAGTCTGAAGGAAATAGAAAAAGCTTTTCCGTATGTAACAGTCTCAGCTGAGAGGCAAGACATGGAGCTCTATCATATCAGTTTCCTGCGCAATTTCAAATCAAGCTCAGAGTCCTGATCCCTTTCTTCATGGATGCCCAAAGCTCAGTCCCACACTATGCCTCTACTCTTGTCAACCATTAAATTCCTCTAATGCGATGAGGGCTCCATTACCAGGGGAGAGCTTATCTGTGTGGAAGTAGTATCCATAACGGAAACCCATGGAGGAATCCACCAGAAATGCAGAGCTCTCCCAAAGAATCAAGCGCCTTCTATATGCCAGGTACTACCGTATTCTTTGATCTAGCCTAAATAAAAAGAAGCATATATGTTTACCAAAAATGATGCCCAAAATATACCAAAATAAGTCAATCCAATGTGCACACTTTCCCTGTTAAAAAAAAAAAAAAAAAAAAAAAAAAGAGACAAATTTTACTCATGTTGTTAAACACACCTGTGGAAGTTTATCTAACACTATGGCAACTAGAAAAGCAAGACACGTCAAGTTTAGGATCAGTCCTAGCTGCATATATGAAAGGGGTCCTGACACTGTTTTCAGTAAAAGAAACCAAGTATTTCAGAAAGAGGGAAAAAATATTATGTCCAGTCATCTGTCATCTGTGCAATGCAGGCTTCACCAGAGAATTCCCATGCAGAGGCAGATGACTTACAGTTAAAGTAGCTCTACTTTAAAGTAGCAGGCATTTTCAACCTTTTTCAGGTTATGGGTCCCTAAAACATTCCATTAGATGCAAAGACCTCTGCAGAAAACTCACAATATCTAGCATACAAAAAATGACTTTTCTTAATCATCATAGAATCAGCCCATAGAAGAGCCACACAGGTCACAAACTAATAACCACCAAAGCGGAGAATCGCTTTCAGGAAGAAATCGGTCATTGGTTTGGAGACTGGAAATAATGGAGAAGTCACCAGATCCTACAGCAATCCAAAAGGCCATGTTTTCATATGTGTTCAGCCGTGTCTTCAGCCTCCCATCCCTGGATCCTGCCAGCGGTGTAACTACCAAACTTGCTGTAATCTACTACTGGCCTTCGGCCAGAGTGGGACAGGGCTGGGTGACAAAGAGAAAAGAGGGTGAAGGAATGATCCCTGGTGCTTGGCTTGGTTGGAGGGTCTGCTTTAGGCCCACCATGGCCCACTCTGGTCTGTCAACACCATGGGATTTGAGTGATTCTTCTACCTGCAAGAACCAGGGTGAGGACCCAAAGGTCCTCAGGGGGTGTGTAGGTAGCTCTGCAGGGGAGGGAAGCTCAGAAGTATGCAGTTAGTCTGGTTATTACCACTTTCTTGTGTTCAAATCTGTCTTGGTAGCAATATCCTTTGGCTAAGCTACCACAGAACCACAACATGTGCATGTGGTAGAAAATGAGCTTCAGCATATAGAGCCGAGAAACCAATTAACCTTGCAGACTTACATCAAGTGGAGGATCTAGTCTAGGAAGATCCCTCCACTGCCACCATGACCTTCAAGGCTTCTCTCAGGAGACTCTCTTCAGGTGTCCTCAGGACTGCATCACCCACCAAACATGACTTTGTTCTCTCTCCTACCACCTTCTCCACTTTGCTGCTTCTGCCTGCAGCATGGCCAGGTGCTGCCCAATGGTCCTTTGCACTCACTGAACTTGCAGCACATGACAAGTTTGTGACATGTGGATGGAGGCAGCCAGCTGAATTGGGAGAAATTTTCTGCAGAGACCCTGAATGACTTATCACCTAGTATACCCCCATCTCTAGCTTTGAACATTTTCCTTGCGGTGGTAAGTGGTCTCTCCTGGACTTGCAGAGGAGTGCACATGAAGGGGCTGGGAGAGTGTTGATATTTTCTTAGCATTTACCCACTGGGAGGACTATTATGTGCTTCCTTTTTTGGGCTACCAGTAATGGATACTTTCTTATTTACACAAACACTAACTAGAAGTGCAGGCAGGAGCGGTGATCACAGAATCAAAAGGCCCTCCTGCTGCAATGTAAATATTCTTGAGTGCTTTGCAGTTCCACTTACAAAACCTGTGTATTGTTTTAAAGATAAATAATACAAACTTTAAAGAAGAGATTAATCTCCAGTCTCAGCTGGCGTCACTCCACATGACTTACATGGAAATATGCTACTTTACACAGAGATCTGCCCTTCCATGTTTCACCTAGGTCATGTACTTGGAAATTCTCAGAATGTTCTCCATTGCATAAAATGGCCCTGAGTGAATTTGGGTTTCTTCCTTGTGTTCTTCCTGGTGTGCGATACCTGTATTTCCTCTTCCTTTTTAAAAAGGCTATTTCAAATATTATTAAAGAGGTTTGGAAGAGCTTTCTTCCTGGATGGTGCAGCTGCAAGCAGTGAAGGAGTGAACGTGATAACTGGGGACAGGCAGTGAGAAATAAACTTTTCTGCAGAGGTGTTGCGTTTGCCTCCAGTTCAGACCCTGGACACAGGATGAATGCATCTCTTTTTGCTACTACTTCAGTAGTAGCAGCACCAAGCCTGGCCCAGTGTACATGCAGCCTGGGCACGTCTTTGTCACCTAAAATGGAGATTACCCAGAGTGTACAGAAAGTTCGTAAAGTATTGAACAGTGCTAAACACCACAAACCGTTTATGCAGCCTGAGCCAAATTCTCCCCAAAACAAATTTACTATTGTCCCATTTTTAAAACTTTTGCTCTTAATATCACACAACTGCAGACTGTAATTTGGATGCAGATGGGTAACACAATTTCCTTCAAGGGTACCTCAAATGGGATCTCAGATGGTAATAACTCACTCCTAGACTCTCCCAGTACATTTGATTTCCATTCCCACCAGGGTTTCCATGAGGCTTTGGGTAGGCCAGATAACCTCCCTGAATAACTACAAGGTATTTAGGGGCCATTTTAATGAGCTAAACCTTTAGATTACCCTTAAGAATTAATTAACATTTTACTACCACTGCATGGTTGGAAGAAGAAAGAGGCGATAAATGTGACTAAGCTTTATGTTCTGTTGGGGTGGATGGATGGCAAAGGCAGATACAGCCTTGAACTAAACAGGAGCCAGCTCAGCTTTGCCTGTAGCAGATGAAGCAGAACAGATACCTCATCAGCCAGTGCCAACAAGTGTGAGGGCTTTTCCCACCCAGGAAACCCACTTATCCATGGGCCTGAATTTATCTCAATATCTCTGTGTTTAAATGTATGTATTATGTGTGTAACTGCATAATATTAAAGAGAGAATTAATTTTAGGGCTGCATTATGTCTTGATTTGTTTATATCTTTCTCTTAAATGCCTTGTTTTGCTATGTAGCTTGAAGATGTGAGTACCTCAGCTGTATTTCTGTCTCTCTCTGGATTCCCATACTGGCTTAGTTACAAAGCAGAGGTCTCCAGGGCAGAGGATACCCGCAGTTAGGCCTCTCTGTCTGAAACATGTTTATCAATTCCTCATGCAATTATCTGCACATTAATTTGATTGTAGACCAGCATAGCATGCCTACAAGTTTGATGTTTAAATTCTTTACATCAGTTTTGTGTTCAACTAGAGATATAACATATCCATGGAGACCAAAACTAGATATACTGCACTTAGTGCATGGAGAAGCTTGTATTTCAGAAAGGAGAGCAATTACTTTTCTCACGGGATCACATTCTGGTTTTATCCACAACTCTTGAAACTCACAGAACTGTCCTGCTGCTGCACTGAATGCATATCAATGCAAAATGGGCTGTCAGCAATCTAAGAGTGGATTTAAATTAAATCGAAGAATTAAAACTTGTAAGTTTTTATACACTTTAACTACATTAGGTCCAAGAAGGATATACTGTAGAGACTTTTTGGTGTGACTTTCAAAGATCCTGAACACCTACACTAACCAGGTCACTCATTCATAACTGTGCTTTCTGGCAGATAACATCAGTCTTGGAGAGATCTTTTTGTTCATCCAAAGCGGTCAAAAATACTGCAATCACTCAGATGGGGAAAAAAAACATAAGCCCTGCACCCATTTTGAATGCCTTCAGATTTACAGCATTAGGAAAAGGTTTGACAGCACCAAGTGTTTAATCTGCAAAGGGATTATAATTATCTTCACAGCATGCACAAATCATTAATGTTAATAGGAACTGCACCTCCAAGACTCGCCCTAAAATGCTGACTGTAAATAGCATCCCAGTAGGATAATTAAAAGTCTGGTAGAAATACAGCAAGTTCCAGCAAACATTTTCTCCCAGGGTAAGTGATCAGAGAATTTGGAATTGAAAAAATAATCAGCAGTTTGCCTGAGATGGGTAGTGCATCAGCTTTACAAATAAGCTCGCACACAAAGTTTTTTTCCAACTTAGGTATAATTTTAATTGGTATATTTTGTTCTATGTTTCTTAGCCTACTTGTTTTTTCCTTCATTTCTGTAATCCTGCTTGACCTGAAGTTCAATGCTGGGCTATGTTTGCAATCATTATTGCATCAAGATTTCCCATTCCCATTTCTATCTCTCCCACGCTCCGAACTACTGGGAAAAAAAAGAATCAAAACTGTTAGCAGAATTACATCTTTTTTCTCTCTTACTTATTTCTGCTCAGGCTTAACAGAAATCTGTGTTTCATCACTGGAGTGCAATTGCTGGAGAAGAGTATGTCTTCTGCCAAAATTAACTCTATCTTCTAGAATTATGGGGGCACCAACAGATAAGTACAGCAAAACCGATCCATCTCATTTTCTTATTTTGCAAAGACTGATGATGAAGGTGAAGCTAGGAATGAAATCAAAACAATCATCTAATACCGCATGAGGACCAAACTGCACTGTCAGAAGGAAATAGCTTACAGCCTCTAGAGTTGTAATGTCCCTTAAGTTATCCCATTTTGAGATGACAATTTTTGCCCAAGGGGCAAAGTAAGCCGTGGGAATGGTTTTCCTAATCCACAGAGGTTTAAAAGTTTCTAGGTAACATTATAGACCTTGACACATTCTCAGCTGATCTAAGATGTTCACACAGAGGCTCAGAGCTTATCCAGTAACCTTTGTATCTCCATCACTGACAGCAAGAGACTTCAGACTTGGCCTCCATCATTTCCCTGTCTTGGCCTTAGAGAAAAAAAATCTCCCAGCATATTCCTGTGTGTGCATGTTTAAATGTGTGCATGAGACAAGTGCCGTAGCACAGGATGTAAAATATTTCAAACAAAATGGGCTTGATTATTTTGGGGGGAAAGAAAACTGGTTTGGAAGTGATGCCACAGGCAGCAGCTGATTGTGCTGCAAAACATGAGGCTTTAAGCAGATTCTTCTACAGCTTTTCTAGAGGAAAAGTTTCTTAAAATGGAGATTTTCAGCCTGGCATGCCTAAAAGAGCCTTTATCCTCTTTTCTGCAAACATTTAAGGGAAAAAAAGTTTGTTTCTTTGTTGTGTTACTTGGATCCTCGACCTCCTTACAAATCAACTCCCATGCCCTCTGGAAGTGTCGTGGTAAGACGGTGAACACTGTCCTTTAATGGATTTTCATTTATCTACAGAACAGGACTTACTGTACACAAAAAGCAGATTAATCACTTGCACGACTCCACCAATATCAACGGGCCCTCTCAGTTAGGAACTGGATCCAAAAAAATTGACAGTGTTCTGCTTCTTTACACATCACCACATTTAAAACCTTAAGACCAGTACTGCCCTGCACAGCTCGGTTAAAGCAGCAGGACTAAAACTGATCCATTGAATGAGTAGCACATGGATTTGTGATACACACAGAGAAAATGTAGCATAAGGCAGTCCCAACTTCTGGCTGTGGCCTAAGGCAACAATGTAGTACAGATAGCATGTTTGTTAATAGGACTGAATTATTATTGGAGGTAAAAACCAAGCAGCCAACAATCAGAGATCCTCAGGCCTACAACGCTGCTGCTGCAACACAGTGTCAGGAATGAATGGTTGCAACAACTGGTGCTGTGTTGGAGAGCCTAAAGTCTGACAAGCAAGTGATACGGCTCTGCAGAGCAACGTGGCAAGCCACATCACGCTTTGGGTGGCTCTGCAGGATCACCAATTCCCAGTAATCTCTCCCAGGCTAGGGAAGATACTGTAAATGGCCCTTTTCTGTCAGTTAACACAAGTTTACAAGGGATCTTAAAAAGGTTGCAACTGACTATGCAAACTCTTTACACAGCCCTCATCATACTGTGAGCTACAGAAATGCTTGAATACCATCTTGACCTCAAGATGAAATGGCCTCAAATAGAAGATTTTCACTTGCAAAAGAATAGAAACAAAAACTACCAGCACTGCATCACTCTATTACTCATAGATCCAGAGATCATTCTCCAGCCCTACACAGCATTAGTGCTCCCACTGCTACCATCCAGTATGTGACCTGAAAGACCTCACAGCTCTAGAAGTCATCTTCTCCGTGCCCCTGGTGCCACTTGCACCTCCAGGGTTTGCCTAGCACACATGCTGCCCCTCTTCTTCAGCCCTAATGCTTCGTGTAATCCCCTCTTTTCCTGAACTGAATCTCTGGGAAAGAACGGACACATTCTTCACAGTAAGAGTGGTCAAACACTGCAAGCATTTGCCCAAAGAGGCTGTGGTGTCACCACCATCTTTGGAGATACTCAAAATTAGACTGGACAAGACCTCAGGCAACCTGGTGTAACTTTAAAGTTGGCCCTGCTTTGGGCTAGATTACTTCTAGAGGTCCTGTTAGACTAGTATTTCTTTATGATTTTAAACTAATTCAAACTAATGCAGTATTGTCTGCAGTGATAGGAATTGAGGAGTTTCCCTTTCAGGGCTTGTGAAATATCTACTGACCTTGACTGTATTCTCTGTTTCAGAGCCATTTGCTCAGTCAAAGCAATGGTGTTTATCTGTTGCTTGGCCTTACAGACTACACACTGAGTATTTACAGAGAGTAAATGGAGATATATGGACCTCACCCACATTGTTCCTTTGGACTGCACACTGTATGAAGAGAAACAGGCAAAACAGAGAGACAGGACCCTGCTATACAGTGAAAAAGGACAGAAACTGCAGATGCCTGGTGAACATGGAAAGGAAATATGGTCTAAGTATTAGCTTAGGAAAGGATTTGTCTTAGAAAGGATTTTAATTGCTCAATTATTTATGAAGTACATAATTGCTATCTGATGAGAAAAAAATAACTGTTTTCCCAACAACAGCGAGTATAACAATTCTGAACTGCTGTGTATTCAATTGATCACATCAAACAGCCAGTTGTGTATCTGCACTTGGCATGTCATGCAGTAAACAGTTAATTTTGACTCCACTGCCCCCATTTGGTTCCTTTACAGTGGCAAAGTAAAAGGCACAGCACTGCTCGTTAGGTGTTTGCCGACACTAATAGATCAATGCCCTTTCTGTTCCACAATAGTTCCATGTTATATTGTAGAAAATCTTAATTTTTTTCTTCCTTAATTTTTCAAGCACTGGTTTTTTTGCTTACTGTCAAGGAGGGAAGTTGGGAATTTGTTTTGTGACACAGAAACTCTTAAAGCAATGCTTTAAGATTTTTAGTGAAGTGTATACAACTCTCTGCTACAGAAAGTAACAAAACTTTGTGTTGGTAGCTATTTCACCCTGTTAATTTGATTTATAACAGAAAACTTGTCTTTATTATAAAAATCATTTGATTTAGGCAGTTGAAAATAAAATAAAGCAAAGATGAAATGAACACCTTATATATCTGTAGATATAAATGAAAATTTAAAGTTCTTCACTCTGGTAGCCTCAAGAAGCTAATGCTGAGCTAGATACTATTATGACTTGCAAACAGTTTTTTACTATGGTCACATTCATTTTTACTACAGTAGTACAAAGCAGTCTTAAGGAAGAAAAATGAATCCAGCCCTTGGGCTTTCTGCTTAGCACCTGGTGGACTGACTTACACCTGCAGGAAGCATATAGAAAGCACTGCCAACGGACAACTCAGTTCATCTGCTCTGGTTTTTAAGCCCAGTTTGCACAAGTTGGAAGGGTTTCCTAAAATGCAAGGTGGTGGAAAGGCAGCACAGTTACCAGACCTTCTTACCCCAGACAAACTTGTAATATCAGGTTCCAGTCTAATGATTAGCTTAAGCTTTCCAGATCATGCTTCTGCGGAAAGGGTAGTCCTACCCTGCCGCTGTCACTACATGCATATTTCTGCTACCACCCATGTCTGGTATTTGGGACAAATAGAGAGTCAGGTCAGCTTACTGATTCAGCTAAATGCTAACCTATTTTCTTTTTGGTTTGGGTTTGGCTTTTGGGTTTTTTGGTTTTTTTTACGGGCTGATTTTCAAGCAGCTGTGCAAGCAGATCCAACAGCTCTGAGACTGCATAATTGCCAGTGATAATGGGAAAGACATGGTGGGCACACACAACTGGAGCACAGATGATTGCACAGGCACCTTTGATGGCAACATGACCTTGCATTAGACTAAGACACCACCTGTAGAAAGCAAATTGTGATGTTGAATACGACATGGCACTAGCATTACCATCACGTTTTAAAGATAATTTAACAGCTTTATATGCTGTTAATCATGGTGCCATATTTACCCTTAAACCTACACTATTTTAACTTATCCTATTATGTTTGTACCCCTTACCCAATAAACTTGTTTTCTTGAATAAATTGCAAAAATTTAATTTAGCTTGCTAACTTCAACTCCTACTAAACATTTAATTTAGCTTGGTAAATTCAGCTTCTCTTAAACAGAAACAGAAACACAGTATTCAGTGTCACTTGTGAATATTTCACAGCAAAGCCTGTAGCAGAAGTTCATCTTGGTAAGGAGGCAATAAGAAATATATTTGTCTATGTTAGCCTGCTTCTAAAGAGCTACAGGCTTATCAAGTCCAAGAATATCCAAACTTCAATTTGGCAGCAGAGTACCCTCTCTTCCCTTGAACAACCCCTTAAGCAAGCCCACTATTTTAGCGCTGGAGTCAGTGAGAGCCAATTTTGCAATTTGACTTCATTGGAACTCTGAGCAGACCTTTTACAAGATGCTTGTCTTCCATTTCAGGAAAAAAGCTGACTGGGCAAGACTGTTTCCTGCTAGTTTATCACTTTTTGCACCAGAAGTATGGTTTTGGCATTTTTCCTTTCAACTTCAATGGAAATGAAGAACAAGCTTGATTGAGGTGTTGCCAGCTCTCACAATTTCATCACGAGTCTCACTACTTATGTTTTTTCTTAAAGCCTCAAGATTCTGGCTGAGAAAAAGCTAAAACTTTACTATTTCATAAGAATCTCCCCTTGCATTAAAAGCAAAGCTTCTGTCTTTTTTACTTGCAAAGTATGAAGAATATGAGGCAATTATAGTTTCAGAGCTTAAAACTCTGAAGTCAGATATGAATAACCCACCTTTCTTTTTCTTCTTCATGACTTCTATGCCATTTCAAGACTATGGGGATTATATTTTTGTTTTCTTTAAGTTTGCAGTTGGCACCATGTAGCAAATGTAGCAGGAAAAAACTAAGCATCTTTTATCAGTTTTCAGTGTGACCTATCAAACTGAAAAAAGTAGGATTGGGATTTGCAGAGCTGCCTCCAAGATTTGGACAGCTAATAAAAACAAAAGGAAATGGTGCAGATGAATGAAATTGTTTTTGTGTCAAGGGAAGCATGATGTTTAAGTAATACCCAAGTTGTTGATATTTTTAGTTTATTTCAGCGTAATATTACTTTAACCCTAGGTCATCAAGGTTGGCAATCTGTAAGTACTACAAAAGAATTTTTTGAAACTAACAAAAGTTAAGTGTTGCTGTTTGTTCTGTCAAAGATACTTCATCTGATAGTAAAATTTCCATATTCAGTGAATCATCTGGGAATATCAAATGTAACGAGATAACAGTTAAATAAATAGATAAATAAAAGAAAATCCTACCCTATTTGTGGAAAATATAACTATTGAAATGTTAATATTGGAGAAAAAAATCCTCAGACATTATTCTATCATATTATGATGTTAGCAGAGAAAATGTACAGTTCATGTTCTCTTTAGCATTCCAGTTTTAAAAACTGGATGATGCACAAAACAGGCATCAGCACAAGCCAGAAGTGAAAAACTGGTATTTTGGACATTCTCCACTGTTATTTTCCCTATCAATTTGACCTGTTCACAGATAGACACACAGCCTGGCAAAGAATGAAAGTTTATTTGTTTCCTGTCTTTAGGTGTTCCCCATAAGTTATACAGCACAAAAATCCGAGGAGCTATTTGCTTATCCAGTAAATGGAGAAACTCTGTTGTTGGAGTATTTTGCATGGCTGTCATGAGACATATTTTTTCTCTGCCATTTAATTTATACTAAAAGAACACAAAGAAAAGTTAACAGCACAGTTATACAACCAAGCTAAAACTTATTGATCAAATGCAAATATTTATTTTTACATTTCTACAAAGTAAAAATTGCTACACAAGTAGAATGCGTTCATGGTTCTGCATTATTTATTTAATCTAGGGTCTGTAACTCACTCATAAATATGAAACCTGACACACATACCATCAGCCCAAAAGCAAACTTGTTTATGAAACTGAAGACATTCATTTAAATTAAAAACTTATAAACATGATTCTGTTGGGATTTCAGATTTTTAACCTTTAAAAATCAAGAACTGAAAATGTGGGTCACTCAGGTTTGATTCAACCTGCTTTGCCGTGCCATGGTTTGAATCTATTAAAAAGTGATTTTTCAGGTCCATCAAATGTCCTAGCTGTCTCAGACAGAAAATGGCATAAGCTGGCCCTGAGGGAGCCAGTTCTGCCCTCTCCATGGCCCCAGCATCTGCTTTCACTTTCTGCATTATCCCCACCTCTATGCCACCTCAAAATGTCTTGAAATTGCAGTATCAAGGCCTGATCCCACTGCCCAAGCCCATCGATAACAACCCACAATGTGCATTGGTGATCCACCATGTTGAAAAAATCATTTCCACGTGAAAGTCAGGCTTTGGTCTAGAACCTACAAGGAATTTGTTCATTTGTAAATAAAACACAGTGGGACTTCCAGTCAAGCATAAATGAAGTCCTGAGCAGTACAGGTGGAGGGGAGCAATGATAGGAAAGATGGCTTCAACCAGCCTTTGTGTTCATCCCACTGGGGGCTTCTCCTAGCCCCCAAGCTGAAGTCCTAGAGAAAATCTCAGGCAGTGAAGCTGGCTGTGGCTCCCTGCTTGCAGAGGCACTGCCACCCTGACACCCAGCCAGCCCACCCCAGGCTGCCAACAAGTCTCCTCCTCTGCCTCTCCCTCCTCCAGATGGTTTTGCCCTCTGTAGAGGTTCACCAGCACAGGGAGAGCAGCAGCACGTCCCCCTGGGGCTCTCCTGTTGGTTCTCTAGCCCAGCTTTGTTTCTGTCCCTCCCTCAATGAGGGGAAATGGTCCTTGACCCTACCCTTTTCTTTCCTCCATCCTCTTCCTTTGGCCACACATGCCACACAAGTACAGGAGGGTGGCTGTGCATTTTGTGCAAGGGAGAGAGTTCTTGGGACGACGGCAGATGAAGAAAGAAACTTTGTTTCTGTAGATTCTTAAGAAATATATTCCCATTTGCAGTGCCTGAAACCTCTTCTTGTCCCTATCTGGACCTAGAGCTTCATTAGGTCTACCAGCCCCAGATACATCATGGACCTGCTTCAGCTTCCCAGCTCCACCTTCGCCTCATCTCACTAAACATCCTCTGCTCTTGCTTCCAAGCCAGGCTGTGCTTAACCCAAGGCAAGCATTAGGTCTGCAAAGCAAAGGGTGGTGTTCTGCTGGGCCAGGATCAGGGGAACTCTCTCCCTGCTGACCAGTGGGCCTTGTGTGTGGACAGAGCATTTCAGAACATGTTCCCCTCCCTTTGGCTTTTTACGACTTTCCTAAAGGGAATAAACTGAATTGGATTCCCTCCTACAGGATGATCAATAGAACCTGCATTCCTAAACATGATGGAGGTTGCAAAACTGGAGCATGCATAGAACAAAATTTTGCTTGCTTTCCTAGGAGGACAGTATCTCCTGTTTCCACAGGCTGGGCATATCTCCGAGATGAATGGGATTTGTGCCCTGTCCTGCTGGGTGTGCAATACCATCCTGTCCAACACAGCCTGTACTTTATTTTTATGGAAGATCAAAATGGGATTCATGTAAATAAACTATATCTCATTTAGCTTTCTTGGAACAGGTTCTCATGAAAGGAGTAGAGGTTTTCATAACATTTACTTGGAATATTTATTTAAACTTTGGAGGCCTTCAGCACATACAGTTTTACTGTTAACATTTCCCAGACATTATCTGCAGATCACCTATGCTAATTTTATCAGTTCACACCATATGTGGTATGATATTGGGGCTTTTACAGGCTGTTGCCCATTTTTATGTATTTTCCTCATTGGTAAAGTAAAGCCATTTTAATTGTATGGTTGCCTCCACTGTAAGGTTTGGGTTTTTATTAATTGTTTTGTCCATACAAGGAAATGTTCAAGGCTTTAACTCTGAGACCAAAAATAGAGGGAAGGAAAAAGGGTTGCCAAAGTTGTGACCCACTTTTTCCTTCACTTCATTTATATTGCAATCCTCTTAAATACATGAGAAGAGCTATGCAGCTCTTTTGATTAAGCTCTATAAAACAGATTCAGAAGGCTGTGGAGTTAACTCTAGACTTCCATTAGTATAAAGGAACTTGGACCTGAGAGTTCATGTTGTATTTAACATATGCCCTTCATATGAAGAAAAAATCCAACATGATCCCTGCTCACAAAGAAAGAAACGTCATTCAAATAGGCTGCAAATGAGATGCCAGACCACCTCTTGAAATATGTTTTTTTTTGTGCCAATAATGTCGCTTTTTCTCTGCTGGATAGCAATTAACATCTTTTCTTCAACCTTATTCTGGCATATTTTTCGTACCTAAGTGTCCTGGACCCAGTTGATATGCATGAATGCTCTTAGCCCACAGGCAAATACCTTCTAGCAACAGTGAATGGCTCCTGCAAGGATTAGAAATGGGCAAAACATTCCCACTGCGTTTGATTCTAGCAGTACAGCAGGCCTCTGGAAAGAAGTGCTCAGTCCAGCTTAGAGTGGAATTAGCAATAGCCCACTTTCTTCTCAGTAGGTTCTTGACAGGCTTTCCATAGCCCTACTTCTTCCCAGAGCAGCATAGGGGACTGATGTTTTCTTTCTCTTCAAAATATGTCCATTTCTGTATTGCTCTGCCAGCAGCAGAAGGCTCCCCTAATACCTGGAAAATCAATTTACAAAGTTTACTAGAAAACTCGCAGAACCAACTTCTTAATTTATTGTTTGAAAATAACAAGGAGTCATTAAGGGTTTTCCAGCTGCAGTTCTGGACTAACTTTTATGGACCAGTCCTATAGGACTTTTATGGACCAGTCCTGCAGGCCTTTGGCCAGGCTGAAGCTAACATAATCACAAGACTATGGCCAAAGATGTTAGCAAAGAATTTTGTTATCATAAATTCTTGAATATCTTGCATTGACACTGCATTTAATTTTAATTACTTTTTTTACATTAAGCAGTAGAAATATACTTGTGCCAGTTTTGATTTGGAAATAAAAGGCAGGCAGAAGTCTCCCAAATGTTTCAGACAGAGATGTTACATGTTAAAATGTATTTGTTCAGCATAACACGGTAATACAAATAACTGAGGAGAACATTTCTGACAACTCCAAAGTATATTTTGGTAAGACAGTTTAAACATGTGACATGAGAACTTCGGAGAAATATTCATGCAATCTCCTCTAAGAGTGGGTATTTTTTGCCAGCCTTTGCAAGGAAGCAAGACTTACACACCCTGCCTGTCTGTCCCTCTTTTTTTTTTTTTTTATTGGTTTGACAAAGGGGTGGAGATTTTAAATAAATTTGAAAAGAAAGGATAGGGACCTCAAGTATGTTTGACAGAGAGAGAGAAACCTTCAATACATTTAGTCCCTGTAAGCTTTAGGAAAATCAGAAGGTGTATAGAAAGACCAAAGTAGTTCCCCTACCAAGGAAAGGCAATTGTAATACAGCTGTGTTTCTACTCTGTGGTGCAGCATCCACTTGACCAATGCACCCCACTACGTCTTGTTCAGTCAAACAGAAAGCAGATAGCAAAGGAGTTGATTATACTGCAGCGAGGAGAGGGGACTGAATAAATGAAGGCATGTAACACACAGATCCCTAGGAGACTAGACTTCATTTGTCCAGCTACTCATGAAATAGTCTTTTTTTGCAACACATTAGGGTAATTAATTGAAAAGATATGTTTAATGATTTTGCTCTAATTTACTTGTTGAGGTGTGTTGAGGGATTCATTCAGTGCTAATAAAAATACTGCAATCCAACTTAACTGCCAAAATGCTTACCTGAAAAGGACCTCCTGGTTGTTTTCAGGTAGAGTATTGGTCAACAAAGATAAAGGTATAGCTGTTATCCAGTGAAATGGTGCTTGAAAGTAATCCTGAAATACAAAGTTTATTTACTGTCCAAGAAGAATACACAACTAGCAGTACTGATAGGCCAAAAAGAGAATTACTGAGAGATGGCCAAGACAAAGCAATCTGAATTGAGAGGGAAGAGAAAAAATATGTTAGATATAAAAGGTATTGAAATGTGTTTGGATTTTTAATTCTGTTTTTATTGCTCAGATAAACCTTTGTGAATGTATTCAGACCAATATATATTGACCTCTTTTATTCAAAATTGCTTACAATAAAGCAAAAGCCTTGTTGACTTCGGGTAGAGCAAGGCTTGGTCTAGTTCACTGCTGGACTTATGCCTCCCTGTGTGGAACACTGCAAACAATGAAAGATCAGAGCTAGAAGGAGCAGGAAGCCACAGTGGTGTGTTCAGAGAAGGTTAAATGCCGCTGAAAGGGTACCTTCATTTTGTTGTATCTCATTTGTATTAAATAGGAGTTCCTTGCTGTCCAAATGTACAGTCATTTGGTTCACATTACATGAAGAATGCAGATAAAGGGTGAGAGGAAACATATGATTTGACAAAGTCACCTAAGCTAAACAACTATGAGAATAGCATGCTTTCTAAACAGATGTTGCCTTAAAAAGGATTTGGTTCAGAACTGGAGGTACCAGGAGGGATGAGGTTAGCCCCTAAGATCTCAAAGTTTGTTCGTGTGCTAAATGATGGTCATAATTTGACTTTTTGTCTCAGTCTTACAGAAATACAACAGAAAGCATGTCTGCACAATAATTTGAGGACAGGCATGAGTTCACACTGCCTACTGACTAAGAATTATGCAGCTATGCTAAATGCATCCCTAAGCCAACACTAAAACATCCTGTCTGTTAGCTGGGGTTCAGTGCCACAACAACATAGACATGAGATCTGTGCCCGGTCAGAGGACAGAAAGAGCTCATATCTATGTGCAAAATACTTTGTAGACACTGGTAGCTACAGGTAGGTCTTGTCACAGTAAGAGATATAAAACGCCAGTTTTCTTATCCTTTCTCCAGACTACACTTCCATGAATATAACCTAATATATGATTAATAATTTTCCAGTCAGACTACAAAATGCAAATGTGTCAAACGCTGCACATTGTCTTTTGGTGAAACAATCGTGGTCAGCCTTTAGCAAAAATAACACTCAGATCAGGTTGTAATTTTTGCAGTTCCATAGGCAAAATGTCTGAAAGTAACTGAAACGAAAGGAGTTTGACCATGAAGAAGAGAGATGCCTGCATAAAGCCAAGTTACACAATTGCCTTTGAATACAATAACAGGTGCCAACAGTTCTTAACATTAGTAGTCATTGTATCCTAAATAAGCAAGATTATTACAAGAGGAAGAGCCTCTTTTTAGCTAAAACTAGTTGTAAAAACTAGCTAAAACTAGGAAAAAAAAAATACAGTCATTTAGTGTCTATAATTCACCAGTCTCAGCTGCTCAGTCACACACACTGTGCTGTCTGGTGGCTAACCAAGTCACTGGGAAGTGGAGCCAGATTGCAGAGCACTTGGATGCTCCTTCAGTGTTCATGTGGAGAACACCCACAAGTGTCCTTTATCTTTCAAATTGCAGTCTCCGGTCTTTGAAGAATTACCCATCTTGACCCATCTTTTACTTCAGTGGCATTGCTCTTTCTTGGTCTTATCAATGGCATCACTTTTTCTTAATCCTATTAACAACATCGACCTTGTGTGAGACCAGCTGTCTCCTGCAGCTCTTCCTCTTATCTTATGCTGAGGGTTGGACCAGCTGGACCTTCACAACACCATTGTTCTTCAGCCAGATCCCACAGATTGTAGATCTTTAATACCATGCACAAACATTCCCCCTGCATTCTGTAAGCACAGCACACATACATTCTTATTAACCTTATGGTGGTTCTAACAGGCCAAACAATTTACAAGGAGCCACAGTAGTGCTTAGGCAAGAAATAATGATTGAGTAGTCAGGGAAGTTCCTTTGCTAGCATAGTATTTCTGAACTGAGAGTCTGTTCAGCATTTTTCCTTTATAACCACAGGCAGTCACAACTTCATTAAATCATGTTATACCATATGAAGTATGTGGATGTATGTTATACACTGGGGAGAGGGAATAGCTTCTTTAAAAGCTGAAAATGTATGAACATAACCCTGATGCCTTTGCAGGAGTTTTTGTGCATTCACCAACAGGAGGTGGGCTGGGCCCTAAGCCTTAGAGTCATCTGTAGTTTTGAATATTTCTCTACAGGCAGTTGATTTGAATTCAATTCTTTGTACATTTTTACCAGTTCTTTTTCTTTGGTTACATCATTTGGGGTTTTGGTAAATACCGACAGTGGTTCCCCAGTCCCTCTGAGGATGTATATCCCAGCTGGGTGGAGCTACAGATGACTTTTAATAAGATTACATAGCATTTTTTTTATAAGAGTGTACCTTTTTGTATGATAATACAGTCCAGTCAAAGGATTCTTCTGGCTGAGTAATTTAAACTGAAAAGCTTAGGAAAATAAGCCTTCTTTCTGCAAAGTATTTCCAGTAAGCAGGCTGTATTCTAAGGAAATATGAATCAACATGGTACTGCAGAAGTCTGTGAGGTAATATACCAGCTGAGAACCTGTCTTGTAGTCTTTAAGTGCTGTTCATGTGGTATAAAAAAAAAAAGATCTTGGAATGTATCTCTGATACTTATTAAACAATGCAGAAGAAGTAGTAAACATAAAAGTACAGATACCATGAGATCATCACAGCCCTTGAGCTCTGGGAGGCATGAATTTCAGCCAAGGGGCTCTGGTCCCTGAGAGAGCGATTGCCTTATGATAACGGAACTCCTTCAGCCTTTCTTTTACAGGGGGAACATTTGCACTTTGATGGCGAAAAATAAATAATGGCATTGGCATTTTAGAGTGGTTAATCCTGTGTTTGGACTCAGCATTTCATACAGTGAGCCTAATACCCATTCAAGATACCATTCAAGAGCCTAATACCTGTTCCAGTCCATCAGAGTGCTCCCTCTGTTCAGACATGCAGTCTGTGTTTAGAGAAAAAAATGTGATGCTTCTGATGGCTAGAGTTTTGTGGCAGGTACCAGATGGGTATACTCACCCATCACACTTGGGAGTCACCTGGCAAGTAGGGCTGAGAAATTTAGACAGGTCCTCACTGGAAAGTAGAGCAAAGGAACTCCTTGTGTGACTAAACGCTTCTGCTTCTATACAGGTTCAGGGACAGACAGTATGAAACACTAACCCCTCCAAGCACCTTAAGGTTTCACAATTTGTTTAGCTCGAGCCAATTCTAAAATCCAGTGTGGCTATATTGCTGCAGTGATTTCATTTTTTTTATGGAACTGATCTTGTTCTAGGACACTCCCTGGAAACTTGACTTCCAGAGAAGTAAGAAAACAAGGATGTACATGATAAAACACTTCTTTGTTGTTAATTTAGTAAGGAACTTTGGATCACAGCCTGGTATGATTCTGTCTTTCTGGTTCCCCTTACAATCTCCAGTAAATAATGGAGTTAAAAGTAATTTTTCAAGTGCCTTTCACCTCACCCTTTTGAATATAGTTCTGGTGCAAAAACTAAGTCTTCCTTTCTAAGATTTTTCTCAGGTGGGACATAAACCAGACACTAGGCCTTCAAGTCTTTAACTGACTGGTCCATGGTAGAATGAAGAGCCCTTGGGAAAATTTTTTGTAGTAACAAAATTTGTAGTAACAAAACTTGAGTGACCCCATCACATATTTTCCTTTCTTCACTTTCCTTTGGCAAATAATAAACTCTGAAGTATTTGCATTGCCTGATACTACTTGCACACACAAGTAATTCGCAGACTGAGGTCTAAGTATTAGTTTGAATTCAATGTCAGCTGGTAATTGCCTTCTGCTGAGGAATGAACTTTCCTCACAACCATGACAGAAACACAGTCTCACTATTTGTGAGACTAACTGCTCCACAGTAGCACATATGTAACTTGGTTATCCACTCTTCCTCTCCTGTCATTTGAGTCACATTTCAGTGAACGTTACCTATTTGTATTTTGTATCGTGCAGTTACGCCAAAAGTGACATCACCTATCATCAGACATGTTTCATATTCTCATTTGTAAGCATTAGTATTGTCCCAGTTTTCAGAATCAGATTCAATAACATTCAAAGATGTTCTTCATTCAAAGTGCTTACTTATTCTTTTCCTTGCTACAGTAAAACATATTTGATAAATGTATTTAGAGAGAACTGAAATGTTGATCAGTAAATATTTTCTGATTTCTTTTTGGCATTCAGAATGGAGTTCTGAATTAATTATTTCCAGCAAATAACGCAAAGAGAAGTTTTACATCCAGGATTGTTGGCGTTTCTGCCAAGGGCTAAGCCTATTCAAAGATCTAAGTGGACAGAAACTTTCTAAAGACTAGGGCTAAAGAGATTATTTTGAGGGGAATAATTTATTCCACAAACTTAATCTCTTCTTTCTAAATGTGTAGTCTGCACAAGAAGCTGGCTTGTTTTCTTATTCTTCTAATTACACAGGCACTTTTATATCTGTAATTTGCTATAGAAATGATGACATTTGAATTGTGTCCTTTAAATATCACTAGTCACATAAATGACCAAGTACTGCTCAGACTTCTCAACTTGTGAGTTTTTAAGACTACTGCAGTCAATGTTCATGGAAAGGGAGTTTAATTCTTGGGAGAGTATAAATCAGTAAAATGCTACTGGTAGAGGAAAAGGCCAGGCAGTGCTGTAATGGCTTCTGATTGCCCTGCAGTTCTTCCAAAGGAAGCAGGCAAATTTGTATCTGAACAAGTCATCAAAGGAAAGATGGAAAACAAAAATTATTCTTATCCAGGCTGAACTAGCCTAAAAGAGGGAGCCATGCATTGTTAGTTGTTTACTGCATGAATGTTTGCCCTCCAAATTCTTAGGGGGAAAAAAAATCTTAATTAAACGTCATTCAACATTTCTTCTTTCTAAAGCAACTATTAAGGAAGACTGTTCCCAAAAGAAAATAGCTTGTATTCCCATTTACTACATCACACTGAATATGGAAAAATTCAAACCATTGGAAGAAAATATGCATCATAGGAGGTATTCATGGAGGCCAGGCGGGGAACCTTACCATGGTGCCTGAAAAAAGAGGCAAACCTTTGACTTCTTGCAGTCAGGAAGGGGTACAGACCGTGTGGGGAGCCGTCCTGCACAAGGGTTTGGCTTAAGCAGTCCAAATCCCTGCAGGTCCTGTCCTTCTCCATTGGGTAAAGAAAGAGTGTAATGAAATTTGCTGCCTAAAGGTTGGTAGGTGTATGGTCCCTAGGCTCCTCATTCATGCCAGAGTTATGGTCTTTTATTCAAGTTGGATCTTCGTCCATAAAAGCCTGTATTATGATAACACAAGATTTCTACAGCTAGTCTAATCCTCGCTACAGTTTGATTGTGTTGCTGTTCCATTCCAGGGATACCTGTTTTAGTGGGGTGGACAAACATGATCCTGGGGCAGTTGTCAGCTTATGCTCCTAGTTTTTGCATCCTATGATACAGAAATGTAATATTGTTACTACTAATGCTGCTGTCATTGCATTAGCTATAACTATACCAAAAATCCAGTATAAAGGAGTATCCACAACAGGCCCAATATTACATAAATTATAGAAGATGATGACCTTAATCTGTGCAGGGGTTCGTCTTCTTTATATATACAAAAAGGGTTGTGCACTGTGGTAGGACCTTACACATTCCAAAAAATGTGAGAATTAAAATGAAGTTCAACGAACTTATAAAGTTTAAATTTAATCACAGGCTATGAGTGGATTCCAGTTACTTCCCTCTCCTGTGGTAGTAAGTGTTCACAATACTTCAGAGTCCCTGTCTGCAAGGAAAACATTCCTAAGACAAGGTTGTATAATGAACTGCAGTCTTAGTTCGTTGCACAGGTAAAAAAAATCCAATTGTAAAACACACGAGGCAAATAATAAGATATTTAAAACTCATTCTGAAAAGACAGGCATTATCAATGATACTTTTAATGGTGATCTGGTTCACTGGGAAGGCTCTGAAGGCACATACCATTGAATTACCTCCTTTTGTGACAGAATGGCACATGCTCAACTGTACGGTATCATATTTGGATCAGCTGTGGATCCAAATAGCACCCTAACACCAGATGCCAAATGCCTAGATGAGCGGTTAGATTCACACCTAAGGATCGATACTTCATTCCAAACTTTTGAGTCTGGGCCAAGCACAAACTAGAAAAGATTAATTTGGCAGATTTTTTCCAGATCCAACCCACGGAAGCAGAAACTGCACAAGAACTGAAGAACCAGCAGGATTTTCACCATTTGGACGCAGAAAATTCACCCACCAATTAATCCTGGATTTACCATGGATTTGGACTTTGAAATATAATCAAATATGGCTGGATTGTGCATTTATTTCCCTACCTTCCACATTTCAACATGCACTGAACTCCATTTTGACCTGCAAAAATTTGAGCCAGTTGCTGTTCTTTGTGTCTGCTTTAATGTATCTGAATTTTGTATCTAAACCCCTGAAAGCGAAACTAGCTACCAACCTGCCTGGATTGATGTGAAAGCCCACAAAATCACATCTGGTTTCTCTCAGTTGGAGCTCACTTCTATCTCCACGGAAAGTGAAGTGAAGCTTCACGTAGCGGTGGCTGAGCCCTGGCCCAAGCTGGAAGGGGTCGGCTGCAAAGTTTCCATCTGATGGTGATTTATTTCTTTGCACCATCTGGTGGTTCTTTAGACTAAGTGCAACAGCAGTTCCCAAAACTGCTTCATTCAGTGTTGCAGCGGTGGTCACAGCAGCTCACAGCCTACCTTGCAATGATCTTGGGATAATGCAGAAGATAGTACCTGTCACCAGAGTAATTAATAATCTAGAATGACACAAATCCCTCTGGTATGGCAAAAATCCTGCTTTTTGCTTCAGGTTGCTACTCCATCATCTTGATCACAGCCTCTTCACAAAAGCATGTGGAGAGTAAAAAATGAAATCTGACAAAACTGTATTTATAAGATGAAAAAGAATTCAGTCAAGGCTTAACAAGTGCTTTAATCAGGATATGTTATAAAGCCTGCCAGGGGTATGTGCCAACTAATAGCAACTTTTGACCCTGATTTTTGGCTTCATTGACTCTTGGCACTCAAACAACCTGCTGGCTCAGCACTCCAGCAAAGCTGACCAATTGGATCAGGTTGTATTTAAGTGTTTTTGGAGGAGCACAGCCATCATCATTAGATGATTAAAAAAATCTTAGGCTCAGAAGCGGTGTAACAAATGCATGTCGAACTATTCGACTATAGAGCGCAGGTTGTAGGATAGCTTAAGGCAGTGAGGAAAAAAACACAGAAAGACATATATTTCCCCATGGGAATGCATGACATTATAGAACTAGTGATGTCTTCACTCTCTGCTTATGAATTCTGGAGCTGGTGACTGCGGCAAAATGGTTTAATGTCTCAGCTGTTGAAAAAAGCAGATGACAGTGGATCTGATTAGACAAGTTCTGCAAACCCTGCCAGATGTTGAATGCTGCTCAGTAAAAACCTGGACTAAGTCCACCGAAGCCAGTGGAGAAAGTAGGAGCTAACAGTTCCTTCAGCCCACAGTCAGGTCCTTCCTGTGTTTTATCTCATATTGAAATAGCCAGATACCATGTCTCAATGCTTTGGAAAACTTTCTTTTTATGACTCGAGTAATTTCTGCACACTCTGATGGTCTCTGGAGATGTGGAAATGGGCCATAATATTAGTGGGACCTGTCTTTGGAGAATGTTCCCTGTGCAAAGGGCACAGATCTCGGAATGGTAGCCTATGGCTAGTGCCCCTGATAGAAGAGCTGCCTCGGAGAAGGGGACCAGTGGGACTAGTGAAGCTGTTAGACTGCTCTGACTATGATGGGGATAAACAACACCCCCCAGACAGCCCAAAGCTGCAAGAAAGCTCAGAACAGGTTGAAAGTCCTCCACTTCTTGTCCTCTACTCTCTTCTCCACACGTGCATCCACATGCCTGCAGTGAGTGAAGGTTTGTTCTCTTTCCCTCCCAGATCAACTACATTTTTTACTAGAGGCAAAACAGTATTTAAACTTTCCAGTGTGGAAGGAAATTCTTTATCTCCCATTTTTTGCTGGGTCATATCATTCCAGTATTAACTGCCAAGCCTATTCCCCACCTGGACATCTGTGAGAAGGACCTCACACCATCAGGTTGCTCTCTCATATGAAAGATTTTCTGGTCAGACACACCCTTTTTGAACTATGTGGGACACAGTAAAGTTTTTTTTGAAAGTATTTCCTCTTTCCCTGCTTCTGACTTGGATAGTTGTAACTTCTTTAACTTGCCAGCCACTGAGCCCTGTTCTATGGAAAATGCTGTATGGATATAGACTGCTGGAAGAAAGAATCAAGCTGTTAAAAAAAAAAAATGCACTGAAAAACAGGTTTGTTTTTACACAAAAATCTCAGTGATAATGGTTGTTTATCTATCAGATATCTCTCTATTCAGTACTGATATTCTTACGGAAGAACTATGAACTCCCTTTAATGAAATATTCAGAATACCCTACTATTCCTAAAATAGTAGGGAGTGTTTCCATTTTTTTTGAACCTTATATAGAGCTGTATCTTTTTAGCCTTATTTTTTAAGTTGATCCAGCACACAGATGCAGGGCATTATATGCCATGAATCCATCTTTAAAACACCTTTGCTCACATTCAGATTTGTGAACTGTCAACTTTAAAAACAGATTCATTTATCAAGCTTGCATCTACATCTAAATTCAGGATAAGGGTTTGGCTCTGATAAGAGCACAATTTCTGCTATAACAGTCCTGCCTACACTGGGAAGGACTTTCTTTGATCTGTTATAAACTGATCAAGGCTTAATAGTCATCTGAGAAAGTCTTGGTTCATAACTCATTTTTACAGCTATCTGATTTCTTTTTATTTGTTTTGGGTTTATCTTGGGTATGAGGCCCCTGAAACAATTTCAAACTTCTCCACAAAACTATGAATGTAAAATCTTCTGTGAAGCAATCCAGTTTCTCTGTTATCATGATTAATCAGATTGTGATTCTCCAGCAAGGCCATCCCAAGGCCAGAGCAATTAAGAAACTTGCGTCCTTTTGTAGTTCCTGTTTTGCATTTATTTTTATATACTCTCAGTAACTACCTAGTCATTTCAGTTTAATCACTGCAGTTCTTTAGTACCCTTCCCTCCACCTCCAAAAAGGAATTCTTCATGAACTTTTTGTCCCCATGCACTAATCTGTTTTCGTGACCTGAACAGCATTTATCCCCTGGTCATAAACGAAATCTGTATTTCATCACAGTCATCACTCTGTTCCGTGCTACAGCCAAATAGCTCAACTCCTACAGCTTCAAATGATGGCACAGAAGAGAACTGTTAGATATGCACATTCCATCTATCCCACATCTGCCAGGTCTGTTGTGGGCAAAAATGAGGAAACCAGAGCCAAAAAAACAACCCTGCTTTGTATGTATGTTTTATTTTAAACCATTCTGAAGCCAAGAATGTGAAGATCAACCAAATGCTGACATGCTGGTAATATTTTGTTTTACACAGATCTATAAATATACTTATCACTGTTTAAACTAAGACTGAATATACTGTAGTCATAAGAAACACACATGTTCTAGAGGACAGATAGAAATAATTATATGAAACAAAGACTGGAAACACTTTCTTTTTCTGGGTGGGGTTAGACTTCCTATAAAACTTGATTGGGGATAATCTTCCATTCCTTGTGCAGATGAGCTTAATGGGAGTTTTCTCTAGGATTGGGCCCAAACACAAATATATTTTTTGTGCCTTTTTGTTTTCAACTTTTCTGCAAACTTCTTTCATTCTGGAGCTGCTTCTAAGCTGTCTATAGCTATGTATAGCAGAACTATTATCAGTAAGTCTGAACTGACTATATAGGAGCACCTCTGCTGGAAAAAATGTAGACTCCCACAAATAATAAAAAAAAAATGTTCAAAAGAAACATGGAATTGCCTCAGCTAGGGATCAGCCGTGATTAATCTAGTCTGCCCTGCTGTCTCTGACAAAGACCAGCACCAGACACAGGGCTAGACAACTGGTATGGAAGGGTATAGCAGGATCAGGAAGAAAAGGATGAAAAAAGGTAGTAAGTTACCTATTGTATGGACAGAATGTACATATTGACTTTCTGAACTTTCCTCATGCTGAAGCTCAAGGAAAAAGAAGAGGCAGATTTCACTGACTGTCTTTGGTGAAGATGAAGGGGAAAAAAGAAAAACGGTAGTGATAATAAAGGGTTGTAAGCAAGGAGGAGAGAGACCTGTGGCTCTTCTGTCTTAGAACGGACAGGGCGGGCAGGAGTGGAAGTCAGCTCATGTGATGGGAAGTGTAGGATCTCTGGATAAGTTGCACTAGGTCTACTCCTACCCAGGAAAGGAAATGCATTTACCTGTGCACTTCTGGGGAAGGCAATAGAATAGGTCACTGACAGACTGACAAGTGAGAAAAAACGCATTGGAAAAGTGAAAGATGTTAGATGGCGACCAGATTTTGAGTAAGAGAAAGAATTAAAGGTGGAAGGTAAATTGCTGAAAATGGCCACAACCACTGAAATCCTCTATGGAACTTGGACTTCAAAAGACAGCATTTAATCAGGAAACTAGCAGGAAGGACCTCTTGGAAGGAAATTATGAAAAGGAAATAAAATGGCAATTACTAAAAGAGACTAAAGAGCAAATTGCCCCGTAGGGGAGAAAATAAGAAGCTTACCTAGCTTTACTAAGAAAATCACATTCACAAAAGCATATGTGTTTGTTTTAGGAAATGCAAGCAAATAAACACACAAAGAATCTATTAAAATTGGGAAATTAAGAACCTACCAACTTCCAAATCTGTGAAATAGGCCAAGTGAAAATTATATTTTTAAAAAAAAAAAAAACACCACCAGAAAACTTTAGAATCTAGGACTGGGTAAAAGATTTCTTTTTATAAACTAAGGGTTAAAATATTTGAATCTTTAGAGATTAGTTAGAACTTGTGACTCGATCAGTAAAAGATTAAGCCATCTCTGTTGTGAGATTGGTACAATACATAACTGTTAATAGTACAGCTGATATAAAATAACTGATTGATTGATTGATTGATTGAAATGGAGACTCAAGTTTGTTAAATGGTTCTTTGTCAGAGAGCTGCCATCATGCCAGCAAGTACCACCTGAGATTTGTCAAATTAAATTTAGAGGATTGCCTGTCTCTGTATCAGTGGCTGGGGAGCATTTCTGTTTCAGAAAAAGAAAACACAGTTTTCTGAGTTAGTGCCTGAGTTGGTAGAGCATCTCTAGATTGAAGAGATCTGAATGCAGAATGGTTCCTCTCACCAAGTACTGCACATCCTGTCGGGTGCGAGGACGTCTTTGTGAGTGACTCTGGTGTAGCATTAGTAGCTCCTGGCTCTGAAACCAAACCTGCCTTCACATGCAGCAGGAGACACATTTCAAAGCCCATCCCCTTCATTCATGCAGCACAAGTGCCTCGGCATTTACACACCGCTCACAAGAACAACAAGAGGCAGCCTGAGAGTGGGAACCAAAAAGCTCTTCTCTGCTTGCTCTTCAGAAGAGGCAGTGGACCAGAGGGAAGCATCCAGTTATCCAGATCTGATTTTTGTGCTGGCAGTCAGACCACACTGGGTTTGCATATGGTATATAAAATGAGCAAACATAAAAATGGGTATTGATGAAGTGCGATTTCACCCTTAAAATGCAGCTGAATTCACTGCATCAGTCCAGACAAGTGCCAAAAATGTGAGGGAGCTGCAACAGTATCACATAATCTGTGCAATGAATAAGCTTAGACTTAAATGGACCTCACAGCATGAATGTAGAGACTATGCCCATCCAGTGTGAGAAAGTCTCACAGTATAAGTAAGATTCAGAGATAATTCCTGCAGGAATGGCAACAAATGCGATGCCTAAAGAAATTTCAGGCCTGTGCAAAATCTATCATCTCCGCAGCTTAATGGCAGCAGCAGAGGGGTATTGAGTTCAGCAGTTTGTAGATAGCCGATGACCAACCCATGTGCTTATTTTCTGCACATTTAAGGACACCAGTCCTTGGAAATTTTGCATCTTTGTATGGTTCTGTTTACTCACTTGGCCCTAGGAAAAAGGTTGGTTAGGAGGGAATGAGTAATTTTTTTTTTTTTTTTTTGCCTTGCTTTTTTTCCCCAGGAAAGGAGCAGAATAATCACTTTTTTTTTCATTGTTTTCTGCCAGCATGTTGAAAGATGGGCATATTATCAGACTGATAAATTTTCCTAAGAATTCTAGAGGGTTGATCTGAACCAAATGTAAATACTAAGCAATGAAACTCTCATCTTTTTTGTGTTCAGTGTGGTTACAGAAATCATGAAGTCGAGTAGGGCTTGGACTGAGATCTGTAATATTTTTTTCCATGTTCATCAGAGATCACTAAGTAACTTGAAAAATGTTCTTTTGTATCTTAGTAAACAAAAACAAAAATTAAGACCAAGTTTTTCTCTATGTCATTCCAAAGTGAAGCATTTTAGCTTCCTTTGAGGTTTGCCCTTCCCTTGGAAGATATGTTAGAGTTTAAAAACTACCATTGGATTGACAGACTGGCACGTCAAAACTGGTGCGGTTATTACTGATGCTTTATGCTCTCTGGAGCATGACTGCTACACTTATTTGGTTCTCAGTTAAATGTTCATGTGGATAATTCCACTGCAGCCTTCCAAGGAGATGTTCAAATACATCAGGATTTGTGCTCCTTCTGATTCCTGAACTGTGATCTGTAGACATTGCTTGTAAAACACCTGAAGTTTATTAAGTGCTTGGTGTCCATGGGCATCTTATCTTTTTCACGTAACAGCATCTACCTACTCTTTATTGAAATCTATGTAGATCTAAACAAATTAAGCCTGGGCATATATCATCATGACAGACAGCCATAGAGGAGTTAACAAAAAAGTGCAAGCCAAGTCTCAATTTATAATTAATAATTAATGTACATAAGGTTGCAAACCCTTTACTCCCACTAGCAGGCTGCTACTTATCAAAGCGTTTTCAGTGCAGGCAATGAAAGGTGTGTAACCGCTGACAAACATGAAGATTAGTCTGCAAGTCTTCAATACTTTGGGTACACTGCAGAATCTGAAGTCAGATCTTGCTGCCATTTATTCAGGACAAACTAGATCCATTATAGAGCTCCTACTTTGAAAACTTGTCGTCTTCTTTTTTTTTTTTTTTAATGGCATCCTGGCATGCATTTAGGAAGAATCTGTAACTTTTTTCCTCAGGTTTGGACTAGCTCAGGCATGTCTACAGCATATGTGGCTAACAATTGGGTAGTATATGTCAATAAGTCAGGCCAGCATGGAACTGGCAGGGTAAACTGCCCTATTTTCTGTGGAAATAAATCTACTGCAACTCCCTTTGATGTCTCAAACCACCCGTGCACAAAAATTGTGCCAGAAATCTGACCTAATGTGTTACAATGTACATATCCTGACACTAAATAATGTTGGCTACAACCTTAGTTACCATAAGAGGCTGAATTTCTTCCACAGTCAGCTTGCTTCACTCATATGTCTGGCCCTTCACTTGATAATTGGCATTAACTGAACTACTGAAAGCTAAAGGCAAAGTGAAAAGGAGCATGTGAGCATCTCCTTTTCCTGCAAGCCACAGCAAGAGAGACACAAGATTGCTCTCCCTCTTACCAGACTTGCAATGAGGAGAAGAGAGGCTGGCCTATGACATTTGCTGTGTTTGCACCCTTTTCTTACAAATTTCTTGTACTATACCATATATTTGGACTTTGGTAGTACCTTGCACAGTCCATAGGTGTGAATGGCTCTCACCCATAACTGATTCCCCACAACCCAACCAGCTCTCTGTGCTGTTCTGGGAACCACAGCACTGTAAGAAAACTCTGGCATTGGCTGTGACTTGATTGAGCTTTGCATGTGATATATGCCTTTGGAAAAAACTGAGAATAAAATACACATTGGAACAGAAATGCCCAAGTAGCCGTGTAGTTACATTTTCAGCAGTCTTCAACCTCAAAAATCATTGTAATTTCTAGAAGTTAGTGTTTAACTTTCTCATGCATGTAACAGTCCCCTTTTTGTATCATGTGTGCCCTGTTACTCCCTACTGATGTCAGTAATAAGGAGGTACTGAAACCTTAATTTTAGCTGCTGTGTGTTGATAGATTAGCATGAACAAGCTGTGAGCTCGGGCACAGATACTTTATTAGCATTTAAATGGATGATAGGTGATCACAAGACATAATACAAGAATCATATTCATCATGAGACATTAGTGTTAGAACCCTGGTGGCACAAAAGGCTTCCGTGTTCACTAGAAATGTCAAACTTCTCAAGCATCTAGAAATGTGCCTTATTCTGCCAAGTACTGAACATTTGTCTTTTGCGGAAAGCTGTTCAACACATTTCTAAAAGTGAAAAAACGCATACGGCCTCCTCCCTTAAGCCGTTGAGAGAGATAGCAAGTTGTCAGTATGTGGCATATCAGATGAATGAAAGTTTAACTCTGGTTTCTTACAGTTTTGGTAACAAAGACATCTTTCTTTACTCATGGAGATGTTGTTCTTCACCTCCCACATGCTGTTGCTGCCGTTTCTTATAAACTATTGGATTTGATTTTAAGATATATTAAGCAACTAAGGCTCATGCTGACTTCATGGCGAACTCTGAGTTCTCAGTACATTGGGTCCTCACTCATTAGTCCCCTACTTCATTCTCTCAGTAACACAGACCTGTGGTTTTTTCCATGAGGTTTCTATACCCTTTAATGTCTCACGCTGAAGACTGTTTTTTCCTGCAGCTGAATACTAATAACACACTGCTTTTGAAGACATTCTTTATTTCAGCAGTTAGCTACTAGTTATTAGCTATTCACCTGAAAGGTAGATGATAGGTATTATTATCCCCGGTTTTAATAAAAGAAAACTTGTGACCTGTGGGCAAATGGGAAAAGGTTCCTCCTTCTTCTTATAAATCTTTCCATGAAATCTCATTCTTCCTACTGATGGCTATATAAGGTTCCTCTTAAAACTGGAACTAGTTCTTTCTAACTGAAATTAGTTGCTAGATGAAGAAGCAGTAGGGAGAAGATTACAGTGATGTTGGTGGGAAGACTACTGGAACTGGCTAGAGAAGCTGGTAATTAGTGAAAATTCATCTCAACAATTACAGCGGGAGAACTAAATCTAAGAAGCTTGCAGGTTTAAGGCACATTGCAAACTGTAAACTAGCATTAAAATGCTCTAAACCTGTTATTTCCTTGCCTTTAAATACATTTCCAAAGGGATTTTTAGAGTAGCTTTGGAAAGAAATTATTTTCTTGCAATTTTTGTGCCTACTGCTTTTTCCAACCTTCTTGAAAAGCCTGACTGACAAAATCATGGGGGTCCATCCAAATTTGTTTAAGTGTATAATGGAACTGATACTGTTTGTATAGTACTGTTTGTACAGTGAGACTGCAATTGGTGAGAAGAATGGCATAAAGGCCTCTGAATGCACTTCTTATTTACAGAACAAAAGTCTTAGAACACTTTTCTTAATGAGAATGAAAATGCCTTTATTTCAGACTTTCATACAACACCTATTTCTGTCATGTGTTCAGCATTTATCTTATACACTAGTATTCTGGATAGCTGTCCTGTTTGAATGCATAGGCCTCCCAGGGATAGCCTTGGACGGCTGAATCTGAATATCTGGGCAGTATCTCCAACAATTTTGCTTCTCTGTTTCATGAGAGAGAATCCAGCTTTATTAGATTTTTTTCCCTACTTAATGTGCTGGGTATGTGCATGGTTTGATGTGCAACATAATATTTGGTTTTATTTCCCCTCTCTGACATATAAAATCTAATAAGCAAGTCTTTTTCTTTTGTTGCTATGGCAGAAAGATTCTTGAAACACTTAATGATAGAAAATAATTTTTAAAAATGGAGTGGCATCTCACTTCTATTTTTGGCAAGTTTGTTCACATATGTGTTTACAAAGCCAGAACTCTGAAATGCTCTAAGAGTTCCACAGTGAAGCCAAGCCAACCTCATAAAGTTCAGTAACTCCAGAGTCTAAATTCTTATGCTAAATGTATTATTGTTCAAAAGGAACTTTAACAATCATTTACTGGGAAGGCATGCCTTCCTAATAATTTCCAAATAAAGCATTACCTGCTTCACACAATGAGGCAACACATAGGGACTGTGCTTTACAGGACGTAATTTCAACCCTGCAGTTGCTCAGTACTCCAGAACCCCATTTATAAACTTTTAAAGAGATTTGCTTGCCCGGCTCCATCTGAAATTTGGATGTTTTTCCAAGTGTCACTGTTACAGAAATTTCTAGCGACATTTATAGTGTTTATTCATTTTAGGTTTCAGGAGGTGCAGCATCGGCCTGTGGTATCAAATGAATAAAGCAGAGAAGTACAAGATGATGTTTCTGTAAAAATGTGGTAAGGAATGGTACCACTTCAGTGGGATTTCCTGGTTATGTGGCATTTTAACTTGGATGACTAATTTTGGTTTGCTCCCACAGCTGATAACAGTGGGAGAGGAGGGGAAAGCTTAAAACTTACTATGGATTTCATGTTTTTATCTTTTCCCCTATATATAAAACCTTTGCCTTCCATTTTCCTGTTTCCTGATCTCATTTCCCATCTTGCCCAGTACCCCCAGAAACTCTCCTGCATTATCTGTTCTACCATGACCACATTTTATTCAGCCTAACCTCACAGCACTCTACATCCATCCACTCGCACTGCCCCCAGAATGCAATCACACACCATCAGACCCCCTTGGGCCTGAAAATACCAAGAGAGACCAGGTGTGCAAAGGAGTGTGCTAGGTGTGCAGAGAAAAGCTGTAGCAAGAGTAAATCTCCCTATTGCAGGGGGACCTTTCTGCTCATTCCGTCCTTTCTGGAACTCTTGCTTCCTGCAGGATGCTTCCTGAGCTCTCCAGTTAAAGAAAAAAAGAGCAACTAAACATGTGGAATGTTATCACAGTCACATTATGCTAATGCTATCTTCACATGGGGGAAAAGTGCTCACCTTGTTTAACTGTAGGTACCAAATTTATGCTCCCCCTGTAGGCTCAGTGGCTTCCACAAGTCAGACAACTCAATTAGATACTTAAAAGTTCAATGTTGTAAGCAGCACCAAGGTAGTCATATAACTTCCACTTGTTCCCACACTCATACTTTTGTAATGCTTTTTCCTCTTCAAGCAGATTGCCAGAGCAGTCAATAAAGAGTGTCTGCCTGGTGTAGCACCAAAGCGTATCAGAGAGCCGAGGGTTTTTTACTGACTCAATTTTGAAGAAACAAGATGAGCCTACAACACTGCTAAAAGTAATTTTTAACCAATGACTTCTTTCATGGTGTTGCTAGAAGTAACCAAATACAGTAATACACTACACACGTTCAAATTTGTTGTTTTCTTGCACTCCTAGCTGCTAACGGAGTTGTGTAAGAGTTTTTCTACATGGACAAGATCTTGCAGCAGACAACTTCTGAGGGCAGGACCCAAGAAGGAGACAAGCAGAACTTCATATCTCTTCCAAAGGGCCCTAGGAACTGCTGATGCCAGGGAAAACTAATATCCCTTTTAATGTAAAAATAAATTTTATGGGTCAGAGGCACAACACTGATATCATACAAAGATTTTTATGTGAAAACAAGGAATTTACAGTATTTTGCTGAAATATAATCTGAGGAAATGATGTAATTACATGTTATAATGAGAACCTGCTTTCTATTATTTCTCTCAAACCTCTCTCCATGTCCCAAGTTTGAGCAATGCTGCTGCTATAGCATGCACAGCAAGTTAAAAACTAGGACAAGAACCATGTACAAACCCCAGTGTGTTTCACTAGCTTGTGAATTAGGACATAGTAGTTGGAATTTCAGATCTCACTCTGGAGTATTTTGTGACAGCAGGCACATGATTTCATCTATATGTAAGATGCTACAAATCTCTTAGATACCTGAAAATGGGGAAAGCAATGAAAAAAGCAGATTACTGTGCCTGTTAAAATTGTATAAACTGTCCTCTCATAATACTTACCAGATCAACAGCACTTACCACCACAATGATACCTTCACTCAAACACCATTACTCCAGACCCAGTTTCATCCCAGCATCCCACAACAGTTCTTGATCTTGGCTTGCAACTTCAGTAAAGGATAGTAAGAAAGCACCACCAGGATCAAACCCTTCATGGACTGTCCCCAACACAAACCCAAACCCAAAGTGGGAATTCATGAGGATCACCAGGTTAGGGTTATGGCTAATAGAAGACCAAGTTTTGGGGCGGCGTAGGGGAGGATGCTAGATATAGAAAGGACTGCTGGGTTAAGCTTGAAGGCTAGGCAGATAGTACAAAACAAACAAACAAAATGAAAAAAGGTTTAGGAAATTCAGTGATGGTATTTCTTAATGTGAAAGGTACTGGAGTTGCCTGGCAGCATCTTGCAACCTAGAACGAGGAGGTCTGCGGAAGTCAGACCTGTGAAAACAAGGGACTGCAAAGGTAAGAGGCTGCTCCCCACAACCTGAAACTAGTCATGTCCTAATGTGCCCACCCTGCACAGGGGTCTCTCAGGACATGGCGGGCGAGGGGGACAGAGCGCGGGCGGCACAAGACGGTGGGAAGGCAGCAGCCTCGGCGGGAGGAGGCCGCTGAGGAGGAGGAGGAGGTGTGGATGGCTGAAGCTGCCTGCTGCTCAGCCCTGCCTCAGTGTGTGGTGGCCTGAACAGCCACTTGAAGCTTGGTTGCAGCAAATGAAGAGTGGGGAAAAAAGTGGTTGGCATAGAAAGCCTCATCTAAATACAGCTGTACGTAGAAACCCAGGACACCTTAACTTGAGTGTGCAGTAAGAGTGACTGGAAATCCAGCCTGTTACAGGAGTGTGAGACATGGCCCCAGCATATAGCACACCGCACAACAACCTGCAAAGCCAAGTCAAGCATGGGATATCATCTGTGCAACCAGGCACCCTGGGCATTTGGGAAAGAAATTGGTGTGTAGTCACTGGGAGCAGGATTTTCAGGAAAACAAACCCTGAAGTCTGTTGACTGACCATAGGAAAAGCTGGTGATGAGATCACTTTTAAAATTAACAAACATTTAAATTGTTTTCAATATTATTAAGACTAATGTTTTATTTTTATATTTAAGGGCAGTTTTCTAAATTTTGTCTTTATTGCCTTTTGCATTTCAGATTCATATGCAAAACAAATTAAGCACCCAGGGTGCTTAATTTCTTTTTGAAAGGTAAGTCTCTTGTTATAGTGTGTAGTGTAAACAGCATGATACTTCCCCACAAAATAAGTGGATTTTACAAAAAATCCAAAGAGCCTCTCCTTTTTTGATTAGATTCCACTCATGTCAGACTGACCGTATTTGTGGCAGAGCTGGTTTAAGTGCAGACAGGAATGCAGGCTTTGGTGTGCTACAGCCAGATACCGTGGTTTTCTAAGTTTATCAGGCTGCTTGCTGTGCTACACACAACAGTAGTGAGAGAGGCAGCTCACTATTGCAAATCAGGGGAGGGCTGGATCAGCACTATTATTGTTTTGTGTTGTGATTTAGCGTTATTGCCGTGTCCCACCTAATGTGCGGACAGGGGGATTGTCCAAGTCTCATGCTGCCTGTGGTCTCTAGTTCAGGGGAATATAGAAGTGGGTTGTTTGCTTCTTACTCTTTCCAGATTCTCTCTTCTTCCTGCAACCTCCTTTTCAAAAAGCAGTGATATCATTCTACAGATTTAAAGAGGCTTTTATTGCACTATTG